>NC_133971.1:77667394-77973554 GCF_031877795.1 Strix aluco
CACAAAAGAGTATGTAATGAAACCCTCAGACCCACCCCTTTTTGTCTTACCATCCTCAGGTATTTTTGCTTATCACTACATTAAATTTTGTAAGAGGATACAGAGGCTTTCACTGTTGATCACCACTTAATGGTGAATACATGTTAGCTGAAGCACAAAATCTTCACTATCTAAAGATTACTGGTGCTCTATATGTTCAGTGACTTTTAGTCCCATACTTCAGTATTCATGAGATATATTGGCCAATCATTTTCTGTTGTGTGACTCGAAGTATTATAAAGATCTAAGCTTCATGAAAAAGATGAGGTTTTGACATAAATTTGAAAGGGTTTGTTTCTGCAGTGAAATAAAACATTGAAGTTTTGAAAAATGTCTATGAGAGAGCTAGGAAAGAAAAAGTCTACAAGAATCTGTACTTAGAAGTTGGGAAGTTTTCTAGCTCAGTTGTAGAGGGAGATTTCGGAGGAGAAAGAGGAATCACTAAGAGCCTGCCTTATTTCTTCTATTTCCCATTCCCTCCTCTGTCTGCGTTTTGCAATCTGCTGTCCCTAGTGGTGTGGTCATTTCTGGTCTATCAGACCCTTGTGCCTAACATGGCTTAATCAGTAGTCTAAGTTACTTTTTTACTGTAGCAATGAAAGAAAAGCAAATAGTTAACAAGTGACTAGGAGGCTTTATAATTGCTGACCTTCAATAGTCTATATAATGTGACTTTAGGCCACTGAGTAATAAATAGACTAGTGTAATATTTACAGACATGTCTGGAATGCAGTGAGTTCCTCTCTTCTCTTTCACAAAGTCATTAATGGCTCTGTTAGGAATTAGACTACTGCTGTTCATGTTCCTCCAAAACAGTTTTATCTCTTGACAGTTTATGCTGACCTTTCTATTTGTTTTGGTTTGTTGTTCCCTTATCCATTTCCCAAATCCTGGGTTTTACAAAGTTTTGTAAGGGGTTAATTGTTTTCAGCAAATTGTTCTGTGAACTCAGTCCCAACCATGGATTCCCCAGCCTAGTGCTCAGAAGACCTCTTAGAGACAGTGTTTCTCAATCAGTTCCTTTCAGGTGGAAAGGACCATGTTGTTTGTACGAATAGAAATTTTCCTACTGAAAGTACACAACTCTCCCTCTTTCCCACTCCAACAGCCAGTTTCCACTGCTTTGAAATTCTGAACACTGAAGCAAATGGGGAAAAATAGGAAATGTGTTTTAGAGAGCAGAAATGAAAACATATGGGGGAACAGTTTCTTGCTTTCCTTCTTTCTTTGTGTCTAAGACAAAATCTGAATGTAACAGTGGCTTCTGAAATCCCTAGTCTTGCAGAAAGAAACAGTGGTCTTTGGTCTCTGAGCCGTATCGGGTACACAGGATTTATTTATAAGAAGAGGGAAGGGGTTACTTCCAAAGAATAAAAATCAGCACTTTTGAAGAAGCAGAGCAAATTCATAACATTGTAGTGTTCCATTAAAAAGTTTAGTAATTGTTTGCAGCTGCCCATTAAAGCTATTTCCTTTAAATCCCATGGCACTAAAGGCAGAAAGAAAGAGTCTTTATGCCAATTTTTATGCATCATAGTGTTGGATATAAACTTCCCTACTGTGGTCCCCAAACCATTTTTGATTTGTTTCTGCTTTATTCCAAACACAGACAATACACGCAGTCAGTCAATGTTCCAAACCAAAAATAAAATTATGAAGAATTAAAGGAATTTACAGAAAATGGATTAAAATCCTTACAAAACAAACAAGAAGTACTGTTGGAAGTGCTGAGTACTGGACAGTCCATTAAATACTCAGACTGTATCTGCATCAGGTCATGCCTACTTTACAAAGGTAGAATTAAGCTTGGGTAGACTCCTGGTCACATAATATCCCACCCTGAGTCAAATCTGAGATTTAGTGTCCACAGAGATTTTCATTCTATCTTGTAATTTGCTTTGATTTTAAATGCATGGTATGTTGCACTGTGACATGACAAAGAATTTGTCCCATGGATATATTAAAGAAAAATTACCCTCAGCTAAACTAATTTACGTAATATTTACACTGCAGAGCTAAATTTTACTTTCAATAGAATTCTTTTACCTTTTGCATAAATATTCCATGGCCTAATTACCTCCATGGACCTCACTTCCTTGGAAAACAACAGCATTAATTAAGTAAAAGCCTAAGACATTTTGAACACAGCCCAGAGATGTTGGATCCAAACAATATCTATTTTCAAAGCTCTATGTGGAATGGAGAGTGAATGGAATTTTTTTGGAAGGAATTTCTCTGTGAGGTCAGTACAAAGGCAATTATCACACTTGGTTATTTTTGCAAAATAGCAAATAAGGAAATGTGAGAAATCTGTCTCATGTTATCATCTTCCTCTGATACTGAACAAGCTATTCTTGGATTAGTTCAGCAATTTCTTTCCCTTCCATTCCCGCCCCCTCCATTTCTGCACATGTGCAATAAACATCTGTGTTAAGGCAATGACACATTTCTCTCTTTGGACCAATTCCTTTCCCTTTTTAGGGAGAGCTGCTCTCTAGAGGACTCAACAAGTGGCAGCATGTTAGTATTTATTTGCACTTATTATTGAAAAGACAATTTTTCAGCACTATAACATCACTGTTTGAACACAAGTGTAAGATACAGAGAGGAGTCAGACTGCAACTAAAGGTCATTCTAATCCTGCCTGAATTCAATGCACTTTGCCAAATGTTTCTGTCTGACAGAATCACTGCACTTGATACACAGTAAGGAGGAAAATAGCAAACAGATATGTCATATGCAAAGACATCTTCAGCAAAGGAAGGAAAAGAGTTGAAGTCTTCTCAAAACTACTGTTGTTTGTTGATCTAGTCAATGCATTTTGAGATTACTTTGATGAAGTGATTGGGATGATACAAAAGGTCAACAGTGGAGACTCAGTTAAATAAATTTTTCACAGGAAGGATTTATCATTGTGTTGCACAAAATCTGTGCAATACATCTTGTTTGGTAATTGCTCCAATACCGGTCATGCCCAACAAGTAATAATTCTTCCATTTCAGGTTATCCTACAGTGCTCTCATTTCCCTGTTAGTTTTTATTGCAATATCGCAACAACAAATTTATCAGCACCAGCATTTGTAAAAGAGGAGCACATACAATCCAGCTTCTGTCCCCCATAGACAAAGAAATGACTTTTGCATCACAGCTTTGTGTTTCTCCATTAAACAGTTTTACTTCCTTTACTAGAAATGCTACTATTAAAATAAACATTACTCTCTTTAAATATACAAGAAAGGAAATGAGTAGTGCACAAAGTAAGTGCTTGCACAACCTGAAGAGACATAGAAGGAGACAGAAAAGCTGTGTAAACAATAAAAGTAGAGGAGTAAGAGAAGAATGATGGGAAACTGTGACAAAAGGAGAAGCAAAATTTAAGCCAAGGCTTACGTAGTTTCCAGTGTATTTCTATTTTGCAAAATGGATTTGCTCCTCCCTTTATGTACTTCATTTCTCACTGGGCTTGCCACTCACTGGTTTGCCACTCTCTTCCTCTTTAGCAAGAAGGGCAAACAGCTCTGCTGCAGCCTGTGTTTTTTCTTTGTGGTATGTATCTGCCCACATGCAGAAAGTATCCTTGTCAAGTGCACAGATGGTTAGAGCTACGTCTCAGTTTCCCTGTAATAGTCTCACAACACCTGAATTCTCCTTTGCAACCCAGAAGGCTTTTTGTTGGTTTGTTCTGTTCTGCGTATCCTCCTTTTAGCTGCATCATCTACAACAGTGTAAAGGCTTCCTCCTGGAGCTGAGTCACTGGGAGCTTTTCTGTTCACCTTCAAGTCTGACTATCACTTTTACACTGTGACATGGCTTTGAATATTTTTCTTGATTAAGCCCTGGCTTCCTTTTAGTCTTTCTCTTTGAACTACAGCAATTTAACATGATGCTTTCTAGGAAACACACAAATGCACCTGAAATCAACAGATGAGTCTGTCTTTACTCAAGTCCAGACCTTTCATATCCTGTCAGTTCAGTTTTCAAATGACAAATTGGAATAATTTGATATGAATTTAAGAAGCCTGGCTTGAAGAGTTTGTACTATTTTACTGTTCACAGTGATGGCTCAGTTTCTTATTTTGCTCTCCTTATTTCTTGCTTATTTTTTTAAATCTTTGAAATGACAAATTGTGTCTTCAGTTGTTTCTCCTAAATTTTCTGCAAACTCTCTCTTTTTGGAAAGGGTTTTTGAACACTCTCACTAAAATTCCTTCCTCTTTCACTTGTTTGACTTAGGAGACACCAAAGCTGAACCAGTTCTGCCATGGGCTATCAGCCACTTCTAGAGACTGCACTCCATTTTTCATATGCAAATATCAAATATCTTTCAAACCAAAACAAATACCTTAAAGTTTCAGATCATCTTCATAAACAATGCAAAGATGCACTCTCCAACTGTCTCCTCCAAAAAAAAAAAAAAAAAAAAAAGAAAAACTTTTCTTCTTCTTTACTTCCAGTTGTTTCAGAAATCACGGAATGTTTTACATTTATCTATATTTTACAAGTAGAGGAATTTTTATTTTTATTGTAGGGTGCTCTAAATGTCTTTTCAGACTCCCAGGATTCTTTTTACTATTATACTGGCCACTGCACAAACCACTTACCCCATCATTGTCATCATCATCATAAAATTGCAGTTCTGAATGACCCCAAAGGGCTTGCTAGCCTATCTCCAACAGCAGTCATAAGTGGATGGCTGAGAAAGAGTATAAAAGAAAGGTAAGTGTACAGTATTTCCCATTATTACTGTCCTAGCTTCCCATACGTTTTATCTTAGGATGTTCCTGAGCTGAATGTTGTTTCCACATACTTAACAACTTTTGCTGGATTCTTCCACCCTGAAATTGTCCAGTCATCACTTGAGTCCAGGCAAGTTTCTACCTACCATACCATCCTTTGGCAAGGAGCTCTGTGATGCAAAGAACCACATTCTCTTGTCTGAGCCTACTTCCTAACAACTTTACTTGAAATTCTCTGGTTCTCTTACTGAAAGAAATAGTGGGACCTTTCCAACCTTTCCCATGCTTTTCATGACCACTAGCATTTCTCCCCAGTCATCTCCTTCTACACTAAAGAATGCTGGATTACTAAAATATTCCCATATTTTTATGGCAAGAGATGTACAGTTTTAAATATTGAGTAACTTACATGACTGGGAATGGAGTTTGTCCCTGACTGTAAATGCTCCTCAGCTACCTGTGGAAGTTCATTGCTTTTGCCCTCTGACTTCACCGTGTTTACATTCAACTTCCTTGACCCAATATACATACTTAGAGTTGGTCTATAAGTATCTGTGCTTTTAAACCCTTACTGAATAATAAATATACCTACAGTTTTCTAGCAGGCAAATAGAAGCTCTGTTCTATGGTTTCAGTGTGAATTAATTTACAATTATGTGAATCAATTTACAATAATGAGTTTAAGAATTAAAGGGAAACAAACCCACCAACAGTTTCCAGGATGAGCAAGTACAGTATCTCTCATGATCTACATGAATTCACAATGAGCAGTTTCTCATATGCACAGGCAGATTAATTTTATGCAATATAGAAAACCAATACTCAAACACATCATTACAGCCTCACAAATAACGTTTTGACTGAGGGAAAAATTTCTGCCCTGGACAAGTAGTGGGTGTTCTGGTTGAAGTCAAGGAGAGCTACACACAAATACAGTAGGGCTGAATCTGACTCTTCCTGCCTGCAGGGAGCAAACTGGGCTCCACACTACTCCTTCAGCTGCACTTGCCAACATCTCCTCAGGCAAAAGCTTTTTAGCATCAATAAATACTGGTTCTTATCATATTGTGTTTTAGTAACCTAAGTAATTACATGTAGTAGTCTAATTAACCCAGACTCATGGTAAGCACAGAATTATCTTTTCCATTTGTACACTACACCCTAGATGACACATGTTATCTAGCTGTAGAGACACATAACTGAAAGTTTTGGAATAATCCCAAGTATTGTCTGATCCACCCAGTTGCATTCATCAAGATTTATTTAAACACTTATCTCACAAAGACTTTCACCTACTTTTGAACACCACTCAGCTGATGACTGGCACCATCCCGGCTGCATGGCACTTACAGATAAATCCTTGATCATACTTCAAAGATGTCCGCAAGGAGAATGCCATCTGTGCCATGTGATACCTGCCTCCTTATACAGTAGAAATAATGACAGTCTTAAAAGAACTAATTACTATCTTTTTCAACATAGCCCTGGCATCAACAGACACATGTAGGATAGGGTGCAGCTGCAGGTACGCACTTACATGAGACATTTTCCTACCTGTCGTTGCCCACAGAGGGGTGCTGCATGGGCGCTGACACAGCTGCAGACCAGCCACAAAGTTCCCTGCCACAGGGAGATTAAGCTTAAATTTTGCAAACTGCAGCCCATGAAGCAGAAATATCCCTACAACTCTGCTACCTAAGACAGAGGTCCTTTATACTGTATCCACAGAGCCCTCCCTACAAAAGCAGGTGAATTTGCTGCAATTTCTAGTTTATGCAGCTGGATTTATTGTCCTATACAGACAGAAACCAGGAAATCTCCAAAAGATCTCCAACTTGCCAAGAAAACCCAAAGATTTGCAACTTTCCTGTCATAGCAACATCTACTGCAAAACTCCCTAAGCTGTGCAGAAGGCTCCAGCAGCTCCCACAGGCACACAGAGCCCAGAACTAGGCACAGGTAAGTAGGTATTGTGCTAATGCTGCTTTATGGTGCTCAGAATGGATAAACTGGTCCACCCTTACTCTAGGGAATACAGCTCATTTAGGCACACCCTGCAGCTGAGTCAGACCTGCCACAGAATGAATAGGTCCCCCTCTTCTTCCCAGGCTGCAGATGGCTTTAACACTTCCTTCACCAATATATGTGCCAATTTTGCATTGATCTTTAATTACAGAATCCCAGAATCCCAGAATCATTCAGGTTGGAAAAGACCCTTGGGATCATCGAGTCCAACCATCAGCCCTACTCTACAAAGTTCTCCCCTACACCATATACCCCAACATCTCATCTAAATGACTGTTAAAGACATCCAGGGATGGTGACTCCACCATCTCCCTCGGCAGCCTATTCCACTGTCTGACCACTCTTTCTGCGAAAAATTTTTTCCTAATGACCAGTCTGAATGTCCCCTGTCGCAGTTTAAAATATCTGTGCCTATATCGCCTTTCCTCCATAAAAACCAGACCAAATGGTCCTAACTCCTCCTTCCTCTGTGTCCAATACCTTTTTTAAGATTTTTAAGATTTTAAGATTGCAAAGATTTTTAGGGAGACACTTTAACAGTTAAACCCTGTTTCTGAACAACAGAAGCTGTAGACACAGGACTCTGTAAGCATAACTTGTGCTTAAACACTGAGGGTCACCAGTGTGCTGACAGAGAAGTGAAGATATTTTTTTTCCTGACGACTACCACAGTTAGACACAAATGGATAACCACATCTGTCTAATCCCATTCACTTTTAATCTGTAGGGTTTTAATCCTTCAGTGTCATACTATATACTGATTCATTTTTATGAGGTCCATTTATGCAACTTCTTCATTGTTTTCCAATTACATAAGATTATAGCAGGATTTCCTCACAGTATGTCAATTACTTCTCTGTATGTATTATTAACTGAATACAGATTAGATCTTCATTGCCATACAACTAAAAGATCACTCTGAGAGATGACGCACAGGATGAATAACACAATTAACAAATTAGTATAAAATACCAAATTAAAAGACATAACTGCAGCTACTGATGCAATCAAATGAAACACACTGATTATAATGTGTCTTGGTTTATTACCAAAAAAGTTAATCTACTTCATCGTCTTAGCTATTGAATTTCACTCACTAATTACATACATTAGAAGGATTGCTTTCCTATTATACGAATATAAGTTTCCATTTGAGATCACTGATTCTTATTTAAATTCTACTGACTATCAAATACATCTTCCTTGTATACTTATACTAATTTGCCTTCATTATCTGTGTAGGAGCACTATAGTTCTTTACATACACATGAACAGATGCATACTTGCACATAATCATGTCACTTCAAGTAATATGAGTTTCCAAGCATATACATTCTTTGGGCCCTGTTTCCTGTTAGGAATATTTTCTGACATACAGAAAAACAGCAGAAACAGGAGTTGTAACACACTGAAAACAGCCAGTCTACGACCAATTCTCCTCAAAAGAAAAGAAAAATATTCACAATTTTAAGTATTCAGTTCCCTATATTTCCACAGCTATAACACTGAACTGTTAATGAACAAATAGCCCTGTGTCATAGTTACCTTACTCAGTTTTCACTTCTCCATGAACCAAGTTTAGTCTCAATCCTGGAAGTGGTGCGTGAGTCACACTGCACTTTCCAAGACTGGTCACGTTCATAAAGGTGCACATGTAAGATTGGGATCTAACTATCTTGAACCAAATTCTGAGGTCTGTATTCAATGGGAAACATTCAAGGGGGACCTTGAATGTGGCTCCTCCACTCTAGTAATCTGGTGCGAAATGTCTAGCATGAGGTAACACATCTCCATTACCTTATCTGTTAGAGGTCCTTCAGCTCCCCAACAGAAAAATTCTGCCATGCACATACCATCCATGACCCCCAGAAGAAGGGGTAGGACAAAGAAAGAGGTGTGCTGAGGAGGGCTGGGTAGGGAGCCCAGAAACTGGAGAAACAGATAGTGGAGTCCCACAGAGTGAATTCTAGTCCAACAAAAAAATCAGATGATTTGAGAATACAGAAATAATGTGGAATAAGTGAAATAGAAAAAAAACCTCCTTGCCCCTAGCCACAGCCTCCCCTCACCCCAACTGTAGCCAGTTTAATGGTTTCACAATACTTTGTGGTATTGCAATAGTTTTTTGGTGCTGGTTTTGAAAATAATTCAAATATATCACTCATCTCGACTATGTACTGATTTAGCAGAAAATCAAGGTACAGAGTCTTACTTAACTTTCACTTCTCCATGTAGACAAGCCATGGGGCCCCAGAGTTTGTCTTGTACCCTTGGTAGAACTAATTATTAGAGACTTGGACAGCAATGGAGGAGTGGAAATGCTTCTCTCAAGTCAGTAGAATAGAAAGAAGTAGAGGCAGTAAATGGAAGGCCACTACTCCCTGTTCCTCTTTTCCCTTTACTTCTGACATGGGCTAGAGCAGCTGTGAAGTCACCTACACCTTGCTTTTCCACCCCACCACCCGATTAGAAATAGGCAGAGGTGCAAGATATGGGCTTCTCCTGAGACACTTCCACTGTGTAATATTGTAATCTATATAGATAACACACCTCCCTGTCTTCTCTTTATACTTCTGTACTTTGTGCTGTATATATAAAACAGAGGAGCCCCCATCAACTTCTGTTCCAAGTTCCCTATTTCGGTTACAAACTCCTGTTTTCAGGGGTTGGTAATTGGGTTCCAGGGTATTTTTACTGCCCTGAACTTGGATGTTCTTTTCAGAAAGCTGGAAGGGAACTGGTGTGTTTTTGTCACCTCATGCAAGAAGGCAACAAATAAAATGAAGTCTTCCAATGCTCTTTGAAACACAATTTTTTGCTTGGAATTCATGCTTCTGTAAGTGCCAAGATGATAACAACAAACAGCAGAGAGTACATTATCTACAGAGCAGATGCATGCACCTACTTTAGCACAACCTGCAAGTATACATCACCCCTCGCCAGGGGAGAGCTATGTTGTCATCATGGTCCTCCTGTGATGTTATCTCTTCTGGAACTACAGCTCACTCATACTACTTCTGATAGAAATTTAGGGAGTATCTACCAGGAATTAGACTGAGACCCATCACAATATTTGACATACAGACTCCACAGCCAACAGCAGCAATGGCAACTTTCAAGAAGGACCTTTCTCCAGCTGAGTCCGTGTGCTGGCCCAGCACACCTGCAGTGTAGCTCGGGTTCAGTTTTCAGCTTGCCCCAGCACCCTTGACTACCACAAACTTTCCAAATGAAATATGCATTCAAGCTGCAACTTTTGCTAAATTTGAATGTCAGGTGAATTCAAACCCGTTTTGAGCTTTTGAGTTTACGTAGCTATACTATGACATGCTTGCAGTTCATAACTCTGTAATTTGCAGAGGTACAATTAGGTTATTGTGCCACTTAGCAGCAGCTCTGACAATCTGTGTCTTGTATTGTCCTTTCTCATCACATTCCCATGGCGTTTCAAATCTCATCATAAGTATTGTAGATTTTAGCGTTCTCTGTGCCTTCTAATTCTTCTGATTTTCCCTCTGCTGTTGGCCTTATACCGACTGAAAGTTTTATTTCCTATCTGAACAATATTCATATACCATTTTTGTTGCCCATAATTTGTACCACATGTTCTGCATGGTCGTGTGTTACTCAGTTTTGGATACTGAGATGTTGAAGTCCTGCTCTTGGATTTTCCCACACTTAGCTATACTTTTAGAGGACCTGTTGTCAGGATACTGAGGTACTTTGTTGATCATGAATCAGCAAAATGACAGGGATTTTTGAAACATTTTATCCTACCTACAGCAAGAGGTCTGAATCTTTGCTCAAGTCTCTATTCCGTACCAAAATAAAATCCTAAGTAGGTAGCTAGGCAGTTACAATGGGAGCTATATTTTGAATTGTGGTGGTTTGACCTTGGCTAAATGCCAGGTACCCACCAAGTCGCTCTATCACTTCCCCCCCTTTCCCCTTTTTTTCTCAATAGGGCAAAGAAGGGAAAGAAAATAAGATAGGAAAACAAAACAACCCTTGTGGGTAAAAAAACAGCAGTTTTAATATAAGCAAAGCGAAGCAAAGGTCCACGCGCGGAAGCAGAAAAAAAGAAAACAGATTTATTCTCTACTTCCCATGAACAGGCGATGTCGGGCCTTCTCAGGAAGCAGGCCCCAATACGCGTAGTGGTTGCCTCGGAGGACCAAGGGTGACCCCACCCCCTTCCTCCTTTCTCCCAGCTTTATACTGAGCAGACGTCATATGGTATGGAATATCCCTTTGGTCAGTTCGGGTCAGCTGTCCTGGTTGTGTCCCCTCCCAGGATCTTACCCACCCCGTCCCACTGTGGGGGGGAAATGTCAGAAAGAGCCTTGGTGCTGTGTAAGCACTACTCAGCAGTAGCCACACCACCAGTGTGCTATCAACACCCTGCCAGCTCCCAGCATAAAACACAGCACCATGAGGGCTGCTACAGGGGAAAACCAATTCTGGCTCAGCCAGACCCGATACAGTCTCCACCCCTTATTCCATACCATTTACGTCATGCCCAGGTCCCACATAACACTCATTTATTCATTCCGTAAGCTTTCTTCACTCCTCCAGATGTTCAGTGACTTGGCTGCCATCTGTCAAGATGGATGTTCAGGGCAGGAGCAGTATGTTTGACTGTTGGACTCCAGCACCGGCTAGGTTTGGGTCATCATCGCACGTATCTGGTTCACTCTTCGTCGTTCCTACTTCCTCCATCACTTCCTGCAACATACAACTCAACCCACAGATTATTCCCCCCCCAAGGTTAAATCTCCTTGAGGCACACACTGAGTAGCCCCATCCTCCTGCATTACCCACCAAGTACATCCAGGTCCCTGAGCAAAAACAATCCCACGAGTGGGCTTGCCTTTTCCCAAGGGAGGAGCAATCCACACTGCCTTCCCCAGCCATTTCCCTGTGTGTACTACAGGGACCTTATCTCCTCCCACAGTATGAAGGGGTTTGGTTTGGGCAGGACCAGGACGGTTAACAGATCCTCTGGTATTAATTAGCCAAGTGGCTTCTGCTAAATTTATATCCCAGTGTTTCCATCCCCCATTGTCCAATGCTCTCAACATAGTCTTCAACAGTCCATTGTATCTTTCAATCTTTCCAGACGCTTGTGGGTAATAAGGGATGTGATACACCCACTCAATGCTGTGTTTCTTTGCCGAGGAGTTTATGAGATTATTTCGAAAATGGGTTCCATTGTCTGATTCGATTCTTTCAGGAGTACCATGCTGCCATAAAATTTGCTTTTCAAGACCTAAGATGGTATTTCGGGCAGTGGCATGATTTACAGGGTACATCTCAAGCCAACCAGTAGTTGCGTCCACCATGGTGAGTATGTAGCGCTTGCCTTGGCGTGTTCGTGGCAATGGTCCAATATAGTCCATTTGCCAGGCCTCACCATATCGAAAACTCAGCCATCGCCCTCTGTTCCAGGGAGACTTTACTCGTGTGGCTCGCTTGATTGCAGCACATGTTTCACATTCATGAGTGACCTGTGAGATGGCCTCCATGGTCAGGTCCACCCCTCGATCACGAGCCCATCTGTACGTTGCATCTCTCCCGAGATGCCCGGATGTTTCATGGGCCCATCGAGCTACAAATAGCTCACCCTTGCGCTCCCAGTCCAGGTCCAGCTGAGCTACTTCAATTTTAGCAGCCTTGTCTACTTGCTCATGCACGGCTTTTGGGCACGTGGGCATCTACATGACGTACCTTTAGAGCCACGTTTTCCACTCGGGCAGCGATGTCCTGCCACAGTGCAGCAGCCCAGATGGGTTTACCTCTGCGCTGCCAATTGGTCTTCTTCCACTCCTGTAGCCACCCCCACAGGGCATTAGCCACCATCCAGGAGTCAGTGTAGAGATACAGTACTGGCCACTTTTCTCGTTCAGCAATCTTTAGGGCTAGTTGGATCGCTTTTACTTCTGCAAACTGACTTGACTCGCCCTCTCCTTCAGTGGCCTCAATGACTTGTCTTGTGGGGCTCCACACAGCAGCTTTCCACTTTCGATGGTTTCCTACCACACGACAGGATCCATCAGTAAACAGAGCATACCACCTTTCATCTTCTGGTAATTCGTTGTATGGTGGTGCCTCTTGGGCACGAGCCACCTCCTCAGGCAGTGCTCCAAAATCTCTACCTTCTGGCCAGTCCATGATCTCTTCCAGGATTCCTGGACGGTTGGGTTTTCCCAGTCGAGCTCGTTGCGTGATTAACGCTACCCATTTACTCCAGGTAGCACTGGTTGCATGGTGTGTAGAAGGGATGTTTCCTTTGAACATCCAATGTAGTACAGGCAATCGCGGTCCCAAGAGGAGCTGTGCTTCTGTACCAACAACTTCGGAAGTGGCTCGAATCCCCTCATATGCTGCCAGTATCTCCTTTTCAGTTGGAGTGTAGTGGGCTTCTGATCCTCGATATCCCCGGCTCCAAAATCCTAATGGTCGACCCCGAGTTTCACCTGCTATCTTCTGCCAGAGGCTCCATGTGAGGCCATGCTCCCCAGTTGATGTGTAAAGTACATTTTGCACAGCTGGTCCTGTCCGAACAGGCCCAAGAGCTACCGCCCGAGCTATCTCCTGTTTGATGTGCTCAAAGGCTTGTTGTTGCTCAAGACCCCACTCAAAATTGTTCTTCTTTTGGGTTACTTGATAGAGAGGGCTCACCAGCTGACTGTAACCTGGAATGTGCATCCTCCAAAATCCCACAAGTCCTAAGAAAGCTTGTGTTTCCTTCTTGTTGGTCAGTGGAGACATAGCTGCTATCTTGTTGACAACCTCTATAGGCACATGGCGGCATCCATCTTGCCATTTTATTCCCAAGAACTGAATCTCCTGTGCTGGTCCCTTGACCTTGCTTTTCTTTATGGCAAACCCAGCTCTCAGAAGAATCTCAATTACTTTTTGTCCTTTCTTGAACACTTCTTCTGCCTTGTTGTCCCACACAATGATGTCATCGATGTACTGTAGATGTTCAGGGGCATCACCCTTTTCCAGTGCAGTTTGAATCAGTCCATGACAAATAGTGGGGCTGTGCTTCCACCCCTGGGGTAGTCGATTCCAGGTATATTGGACACCCCTCCACGTGAAAGCAAACTGTGGCCTGTACTCTTCTGCCAAAGGAATTGAAAAGAATGCATTGGCGATGTCGATTGTGGTGTACCACTTGGCTGCCTTTGACTCCAGTTCATACTGGAGCTCTAACATATCTGGTACAGCAGCACTCAGTGGTGGCGTCACTTCATTCAGGCCACGATAGTCTACTGTCAACCTCCACCCTCCGTCAGACTTTCGCACTGGCCATATTGGGCTATTAAAAGGCGAATGTGTCTTACTGATGACACCTTGGGTCTCCAGTTGACGGATCAGTTCTTGGATGGGAGCCAGAGAGTCTCGGTTCGTGCGATACTGTGTCGGTGCACGGTCCTCATAACAATTGGCACCTGTTGTTCTTTAACTCGCAACAGTCCTACAACAAAAGGATCTCCTGAGAGGCCAGGCAGATTAGACAACTGTTTGACCTTCTCTATGTTCACACTGGCCACACCAAAAGCCCATCGGTATCCTTTTGGGTCTTTGAAATACCCCCTCTTGAGGTAGTCAATGCCCAAGATACAAGGGGCTTCTGGGCCAGTTACAATGGGATGTTTTTCCCACTTATCCCCAGTCAAGCTAACCTCGGCCTCCAGTACTGACAGTTCTTGACATCCGCCTGTCACTCCTGAGATCCAGATAGGTTCTGCCCCTCTATAACTTGATGGCATTAATGTACACTGTGCCCCGGTATCGATTAAAGCCTGGTACTTCTGTGGATTTGATGTGCCAGGCCATCGAATCCACACTGTCCAATACACCCGATCATCCCTTTCCTCCTCCTGGCTGGAGGCAGGGGCCCTCTATTCCTGTTCTTGGTCAGAGTATTCACTGTCTGACCCTTGCTGTGCCAGGCCGGAAACTCCTTCATCAGGGCCAAGGGAGGTGATCTCAGTCTTCCTGTATCTGTGAGATCGCTGATTACTTTCTTGCGGTTTCACGCCAGCTACATTAACAACCTTCTTGGATGTCTTCCTCTTGGCAGGTGTCTTTCCTTGCAATTCACGTACATGAGCTTCCAATTTGAAGGTGGGTTGACCATCCCAGTTCCTCATGTCCTCCCCCTGGTCACACAGGAAGAACCAAAGTTCGCCACGTGTCATGCGCCTAGGTTTCCCTTTCCCTCTGACTGGGGTGGAAGAGAACCGATTTCTTGGGGTGCTCCTGACATCTAAGGCACTCGCCCGTAGAGATGAGGAGGTTCCAAGACTCTCTTCAAAGTTCTGAAGCCAGGAAGAGACTGCCTCCACAGTTGGCGTACATCTTAGTCCTTCTCCCATATCCATTTCTGGATAGTACATCGCAGCCAAGCCCGCAGAATACGAGGATGGTGCACCTTTAATCACCTTCCTCCACATGGCCCATGTGCACAGGACATCCTCCGGATTTTTAGGGGCTTCATCATTATCTGGATCACTATAGATGACTTCCAGCACTGCTAGTTCTCTCAGGTACTGGACACCTTCATCCGCAGTAGCCCACTACCCTGGGGAGTTGTCCGTAAGATCTTCCTTGAAAGGATATCTTGCTTTAACACTTGAAAGGAGCCGTCTCCACAGACTGCAAATTCCTGTTTCTTTTCCAATTCCCCTTTCAATTCCTCGATCTCTAGCAAGGGAACCCAGCTGTTGGGCTTCCTTACCTTCCAGCTGCTGAGCATCAGCCCCATTATCCCAGCATCGAAGCAGCCAGGCAGCAATCCGCTCACCTGGCTGGCGGCTATAGTCTTTCCGCAGATCTCGCAGTTCTGATGATGTCAGGGACCGGGTAGTTTCTGCCTCCTGTTTGAGTTCTGTTATTCCCTCTTCTGACCCCTTTGCTGAAGGACCCGCTTCTTCCTCCTCTTTTTCGTCCCTTATTAATCGAGGGTATGGACCTGTTGTTCTCCTTGTCCACTGTTTCTTTTTTACTACTGGGGCAATCTCTGCTGTTATTGTTTTTGTTTGAGTTCCCATTTCCACCACAGTCCTTTGAGAGCACTGAACTGCAGCTCGATAAGCATAGGCCAGGCCCCAGTACAGCGCTAGGAGTTGCTGATTTTCATCGGGATAGACAAGGCACCCTTCTATCAGGTGTTGTGTCAGTTTTGCGGGGTTGCTTGCCTGTTCAGGGGTAAGATCCCAGGCTACAGGAGGTGATAACCGTCCTAGGAATCTGCCCAAATCCTTCCACTCCCCCTGCCACCCAGGGACAGGCCGCCTCAGGGCACATTTTGGTATTCTCTCACCCAAAATTTGCTTTCTCTTACACCAAAAACCTAACGAGCTCCACACAGCCCACAATAGGTGAATAGCATTAATGAACAGTACCAAAGAGCTAACATAAGGATTAATAAGTACTTCGGGAGCTTGCAGAATAAAACCACTCATGGTGTTCCCAATTTCTTCCAGCATGTTCCCGAGCTTAGCAAAATAAAGATAAGCAGAGCAATAACCAAACCCGTGACCAGCACAAGAGCTTGTCGCTTACTAACTGCTATAGCTATAGCACAATTAATATAAAACTGCCGTTGTCCCGCCCCACGTTGGGCGCCAAAATAGACTGTGGTGGTTTGACCTTGGCTAAATGCCAGGTACCCACCAAGTCACTCTATCACTTCCCCCCCTTTCCCCTTTTTTTCTCAATAGGGCAAAGAAGGGAAAGAAAATAAGATAGGAAAACAAAACAACCCTTGTGGGTAAAACAACAGCAGTTTTAATATAAGCAAAGCGAAGCAAAGGTCCGCGCGCGGAAGCAAAAAAAGAAAACAGATTTATTCTCTACTTCCCATGAACAGGCGATGTCGGGCCTTCTCAGGAAGCAGGCCCCAATACGCGTAGTGGTTGCCTCGGAGGACCAAGGGTGACTCCACCCCCTTCCTCCTTTCTCCCAGCTTTATACTGAGCAGACGTCATATGGTATGGAATATCCCTTTGGTCAGTTCGGGTCAGCTGTCCTGGTTGTGTCCCCTCCCAAGATCTTACCCACCCCGTCCCACTGTGGGGGGGAAATGTCAGAAAGAGCCTTGGTGCTGTGTAAGCACTACTCAGCAGTAGCCACAACACCAGTGTGCTATCAACACCCTGTCAGCTCCCAGCATAAAACACAGCACCATGAGGGCTGCTACAGGGGAAAACCAATTCTGGCTCAGCCAGACCCGATACATGAATTTTTAGTGAAACTAATGCTAAAAAACCTCATGATCCACACCTGTAAATCCAAATATCATAACACTTTTACACATACCTACATTTTATTAGGGAGATAAAATAGCGGGTCCAAATAAGATGAACAGAGCAGGTCCAGTGGCAACAGCCAGGTTCAGCCACAGCCCACTGCTGACTGCTAGACATAGGGATGAGGCAGGTCTGAGGTCAAGCCAAAAAATCAGACTGGTGAGACAAGGTAAGGATCAGGAGAGCATGAGGGCCAGCCCAGCACACCTACAGTGTAGCCCAGGTAAGAACTGAGAGCAAAGGCCTGAAACTGAACACGGCTCCCAAGCTGAGAACCACCCCAGATGAGATTTCTGACTATTAACTGTTTTCACAGCAGCTCGATCCAAGGTCACGCAGCTCTGCCTATCAAAGCTGACCTTGAACACAGCTTCCTAGAATGGGAGAAAAAATTTACAGCACCGGCTGATGCATTCAGTGCCCTGACAGATTTCTGGTGGCTATCACTGAGGCCTTTCTTTCATTATTGGTCCCTGCACTCTGCAGCTGGCCTGGGCCATGCAGGGAGATACTAACGGGGTCACAGGACTAAGCCCTGGGGTCCTGCCAGTCTGCAATAATTTTGTATTTGTTTGATGTCACAGAGATTTGGAATTGCAACATCACCAGCACATACCCTGTCACTGGTAAATAGGTAGAAATGTGAATAGGTACAGAGGTTATTTCCATGCAATGTCCCCATTGAATCCCAAACGATAGCCTCCATATGCTGAAAATGTACAGAAAAATGTCTAACACACCAATGCACAACTGCACTGGAGAGACCTGCTAGCTTTTGTCAGGTGTCTTTCAGAGAGTACTCTGTTCCTAGAAGGAAGTAGATGCACACATTCCCCATAATTTATATTGCTATATTCTGGTTACTTTTTTCCTATAAAAGCTACATTCATTTTCCAGACAACAACAAATAAAACCAGAAATATTTAAAAAATAGTGTTTGAAAACATCTTTTTCTACTGGTGCTTTTTGTTAAAGATAATACACAAAGCCTGTGACACAAGAGGAGCATGGGAGCTGATGTGGAAAGTGTCTTCTAAGCTCCAACTAGACTGTGTGGTTGGTATAGCCTCTGAAGATTTAAGTTGCAAGTAGCTAGATGACTTCTAAGAGCTAGTGATGTCTTCTATACAGATTGTTTGAATTTATTGTGAAACATTTAAGGACATACTTATAGAAGGTGGGAAGGAGGGGGCAAAAATATGGGAGATATGAAGACAGTGCATTACAGTACACAATTACTGCCTCCTTTGAAGCAGTACACAGCAAGTTGTGTAGGGGCAATAGGGGATGATTTCCTTCCAGCCCAGGCTATATAGGTTCAAAATGGGGACTAATACATAGCTGAATACATAGCGCATGTCATGTCAGCCAGGTAACAGAGCCATTCCTACAGTGGCCCTTCTAACAACCATTGGGAACATTACTGTGCATTATCACCCCTTGTCAGCCTGCATATTTAAACAATATTCCTTATAGGAGCTATATCAGTAGACTCCAAGTTACCTTCCTGGAAGTTTTCAAATTCTGATTATCAGGTTTCTCCAAATTATGAAGAAATTCCATCTTTATAGAAGATGGACATGTTTAAAAATGTCTGTCCTGTCACTAAAAAAAAGGTGTGTTCTGCATGGGACACTGTTGCAATAAATTCCTTCTGCTGTTCATCACCTCCCATTCTCTGATTCACAAGGCTGTTGGCTTTGTGAGATCTTGAGAACAGGGACTATGGGTATTTGCACTTTGCTCAGATGGCCTGATGTCAGATGATAGCTCGATGTAAGAAATCAGTGGAACACAAACATTTACTTGTTTACAAAATTTTTATACTTCTTTACGTTGAAATTTGAATTTTTAAATGTCATGGGTTTGTCCCTAAAAAGGTATTAAAAAATAGTTTTCTAAAATCTGAAATTGTCCAATTTTTTAGCCCATAACCAAGGTTAAACAGTTTGTACCTTCCAGATTTGGGGATTCTCAAAGGCTGAAGTGGCACAGCCCCTGTGTGGAGTCTTGTGAAAGGGCACCACCAGAACACCAGAAAAACCAGGCAACACCAGAAAAAGGTCAGAAAATTATTGGCTGCTGTACTTACACATACCAGCCTCAGCAGGGGAACACAATCCACCCTTGAGATCAATTCTGTTGCAAATGAAAACAGAGTTTCTGGAATCATAGTGCTGGAGAAGACCATCAGTCCAGACTTCTACAGTCACAGACAAAAATGTAAAAGAGTTCTTTAGTCCAGAGGGGTCCCCACAAACCACAAAATACTTCCCAACATCCTGTAACAAGCCAATGACCTATGGTGCAAAGGGCCAAAAGCCAAAAAGGCTCCAGTGTGCTGCAGGAGGAGGGCAGGGAAGGTCCAGCTCACCACCAGTATCTTTGGCCTCTGCAGAAGCAATGCTCCTGGGAGATTAATATTTTGTGACTTTGTGTTGGGTTGTGCCTTTTTGATTTGACAATTGTTAGTTAAATAAATTTCCACTTGTGCTAGATACCTAAAATAAACTGTAAAATAAGCCCAAATATATTTCATTGGGAAGAGAAAATTAAATAGCCATGAGTCCCTAAGACTATTTGTCTTTTGTCTCAGCTTAATTAACTATTACGCTGCTTCTTCTCAAAGGAGTTGTACATTAATGAATACTAAATACAGATACAGGTACTGATATTATACTAAAGTGTCCTTCCCTGTAAGTAGCAACTGAAGACAGCATTCTTCAGCCTATGTTACAAACTGTATTTGTGAAAACAAATCAGAAAATGTGTTTGAGACACAAACTTGTGATTTTCCTTTTCTATTTTAAAGCTCCCAAATTTGCAGTGAAGCCCAAATTTGGATTTTGTCCTCTGAAAATATCTTATGATCATCTGGTTGGGTTGGTGGTTGGTTTGTTTCTGTGCTTTCTACATGAACAAAGATATCCATGGTCACATGTAACCTAGCACATATTTCTATTTCTTTTGCAAAAGAAAGGCAACAACAACAATAGCAACCAAAGTTTGATTCCAGAGAGATGTAGGGCCAATTTGGACTTGGCAGGCAAATGTTGCTTCAAAAGTGGTCTGACAGACCTCCCAAAATATAACAAATACGGCATCAGAATATGCTGAATGGGAATTTTGGTTTGTTGCAAAATTAGAGTATATTATTTTCCCTTCATTGTAGTTTTGCTGTCTAGTATATAGACTATTTTCTTAAAAAAATCTGAATCCTGCTGTTCTCAGTTGGAGTTGCATATTATGGCAATGTTGTTGGAAGTCTTACTTAGAATGACTGAAATGTTTTTGCAGGGTGTCAACTTCCAAGTCATCATTAATGTTTACAGTCTCAATAGCAGCTTACATTGCTATAGTAACCCTTAAAGGAACATTCCTAACAGAAAACTAAAATAAAAGGAAGACACATTTTTACCAAACACTCATAGCACAGGGAATGTTCTTGATCTATTTCAGTAATTCATGTTTTAAACAAAGGTGACCTAAAGAAAAAGAGGGCCTCTCATACTAGCAAATCATTTTTATATACCAGTGCATGATGGGATGTCACAGAACTTGGATAGATGCCCCCTCTTAAAAAATATAACTTCTGTCAGCTCCAATTGAAGCAAGTATGAGAAGGGGGTTAAGGAAAGTGAGGCTTCTTGCCAGCAAACATTTTGTGAGGAATTCTGTGGCTATTAGTACAGAAAATAAGTCTGCCATGATCTTTCTATTTAGCTCTAGGCCAAGTTATAGAAAACAAAGCCGTCTTCTGAGTATTTAGTGCCATGCACTGTAGAGAGATCGTTGATAAAATAGTTTACGGTCTACAACATCACTTCCTCAGCATGAGCTACAGTATATGTGGTAATAATTTTTCCAAGCACAAGCAAATTGTTCTAAATCTCATATATTTTTAGTCAGATTTATGTCGATGAATTTGCTCCCTGTTTCTCTAATATTTTATACTGTTTATCAAAAATCCAAATTTATTTCACAAAGCAGTAGTCTAGTAATTAGCATTTACTAGGAAAATCCTGAATCAATTTTACAAAACATTTATCTCCTAATAATAACAATGTGTTCTTATCTTCCAGGCTGCTTGGAATGCTACAGCCAGGGAGAGGCAATTAAATTTTAATGTCCTCAGATTTGTCAAATCATAGCCATTTTATGACATTACAAATGTCTTTTAATGGTGTCTTGCATCACTTATGATAAAGAGAAATGTAAGATCTAATTTGACTTGTAAAAATCTCAAACTCTGAAAAGCAGCAAGAGGAAGCTTTTTGTGAAAAAACCTTTAGCAAACAGGAAGTTTGGAGGAATGAACAAAGTCTGAGAAGAGTCATATCCTGATGTTGATCTTACAAAGTACCCTACAAACTTTATTTAGTTTGAACTCAGAAAATGTCTTTGCCCCAACTTTCCTACTAGTCTGAGTAAAGCAAAGGCAAACTGACATGGTCAAAATCACAGCGTGTCAAAGCTCAAAGACTTCAGGTGTCTAAGATGAAAACATTTCAGATGAAACAGGAATCATCTTATGCTGTTAAAGCTCAGTACCCTGAAGACAAGTCATAAAAGATCTGTTCTTTTCAGACTTTTAACCTACAATGTGGGGAGAATGATGTGATGTAGCGAAATGAGGCTGTGGAACCTCCATATTTGACAGTGATTATATTGAAATACTCTGTTTCTTGTCTTCTGTACCCAGTACTGTCAAACCTGGATCTTCAGGGTCCAGATGGGCTCCCATAAAATTAATATAAATTAAAAGAACACCAAAGGTCATTGTTTTTCCCTCACAGGCAAAGCATCACAAAGCTGAGCCTCTGCTTTCTGGTATAGGTCAGAAATATGTAATAGGAGTTTGCATAATGATCCTCTATGTTTCTTTTCATAAACTAAAAGCAAAGATATTAACTCTGTGTGAAATATAAACATTTTTACATGGCAGTAAGGATGGGTCAACTTGAACAAAATATTATTAGCCAAATTTTGTAAATTTTAGAATAAATTAAATGACACATACATGGGAAGAGATGAGTCAGTGCAGATGGTCTCCCAGTGTCCACCTATCATTGATGTGGAGATGTGTGTGCTTATGAAGACTGATACAAAGCTTGCATTTGATGAGCTGATGCTATAGACTGAGAAACTAAAGAAAAATAAAAGGGAAGAGGCAACAATTTCACTACTTTCCTCATGATGTGCTATTTACAAAGTAGAAAAGGAAGATGCAAAAGTAAGAGTTGCCAATATGGCAGCAAGGCTATCAAGAAGGCAAGGAACTCCTACAAGAAAAAGCTATTCTAGAAAATCTGGATGAAGGACAACCAGACAATCCTAGCTGGAGAGTTAGTTCCAGAGAATTAAGGAAAAGAGAACCAGACAAGAAGCAAAGGTAGAACATGCTGTCTTATGCGAAAAGAGCAGGAATAGTTCTATGAAATGCCGAGAAAATATCAAAGTGAGAAGAAAAACATAATGAAAGATAAAGGGCACAAAAAGGATTGATTCTTCTCCCTGGTGCATGTATCACATGACCAACACCTCAATACCATAAATGTATTACTACTTTTCTACAAGTTATCACCACTGTTACCTCAAGGGTGTTAATGGGATTTAAGAGTATGGAAGAACACGATTTACCCAGAGAACTGTTAGCAAACAAGTGAAAACCTCTGCTCAAGCAAATTAATTTCAGTAGTTGCGTAGGAGATCTGAGGTCTAAGCCTGCTTTGAATGTGAAGTTACTCTGTATCATAAACTACACCTCTGAACCTCACTCTATCTAAATTCAGGCAATGAAAGCAATTTACTTATGAAGGGCCCTGTGAACACAAAATACAAATGTTATGTTCCATGTTCAGATGGAATTGGAGCTCCACAGGAAATGCCACTATGTTACGTGTTTCTAACTTAGAGGAACAAAGTACATGGTCTAAGAGAAGGAAGATGAGCAGATAAAAATCCTGTTAAATCATAACTCTCCATAGGACTACACTGCAAGTTTTCATCCAAAAATGTTTTCTGAAAGCATTTATACCATCTTTTAACTATTGTTACCTAAATGCCAGGACTGGCCTTTCAGAGCAGTATACTACCCTAGTATGCACTAACTGATTCAGGATGACTTAACCTACACAGCAAACACCATTTGAGGGAGATTTCTGAAAGTACATGAATACAGAAAGGCTGTAACCAAAATAGCTTCTTTACAGACAGCGGAAGAACGAATCCTGTGTGTTTCTTCTTCTAGATGACTGATCCCAACAGTATTGTTTCCTGGCTTTGACTATTTCCGTGCTAAGCAGAAAATTAATGTCACAATCTCATGTAGATGTAGCTGACATCCTTCAGCTGGCACTAGTTTATACTTGTTTAGGCTCCTTAGTTACGTACTCATTTACTTAGCCAAATTCCAAGGTGAAGCTTAATTCTTAGAATTTCAGATAAAGTTATATTATCTCAGATTCCCTTCAGCTCAATCTATCTTCTTTATAACTACAGAGACAATATTTGAAAATGCAATAGAACCCATATTGACAAGGATGTCTACACCTGATTATGGTACATCAATTAAGATTGTGTGGGTTTTCATACATTCTTCTGGATTTGCTTAGATCTAAATTGTGTTCAAAGTGTAATTTATGCAATTTCACTTTACATATCACAAGGGTTAAGGACAAGTTTTAATGTTGACACATATGGACAGAGAATTGTGCAGCATGCCAAAACCAGGTTTCAATTAACTGAAAGGAGTAAGATTAGGTTTATAAAACTATTTAGATGTCTAAAAGTCAAGTCATTTTTAGCAGAAATCGCAAACACAGCTAAGCAGGTCAACTGTCAAACTCCAGTTAACAATATGTACAGGTTAGGAATGATGGGCCAGAGGCTCATATGTTTGGATGCTAAATATTATGAAGCCCAAAAGTCAGACGCCAGCTGTGGACTCAGAAAACAGAGCCAGAATATATAACACATACAAATAGAAGGATCTACAGCCAGCCAACATGAAACACTGCCAAGAGGGATGCATCTGACATTCTCCCTCTCTTCTGGACGTAGTACCTCTCCAGGGAAGAAGCACACCATGGCCAAAATCCTTTCCTGTATGCAGTAACGTATGTGTACATGCACTGTCGTACGGGTCACAGACACTGGCCACACTTCCTTTAAGACAGAAAGTAGTCGCCTCCCACTGTTTACAGAGTAGCCTCACAGTCAGTGAACATGGCTTGGGTATGGCTTCTTCTCAATGGCTGCCAAACAAAATACTGTGTTTATTTATTTAACATGGGTGGGGGCAGTGTACTCTTTCAAATGAGGTGATATTGCCTACCCACATATTTTTTGCTCAGAATAATTCATGGTCCTGATTGACCATGCCAGTGACCAAGCACTGGGTTTCAGTGGTGGAAATGTCACTTCTGCTTCAACTAAAATCCAAGTACAGTCATGCTAGGAACAGAGGCACCATGCAAGCCACACATCACAACCATGTTGCATAACATAAAAGCATGCCTACCCTCCATGCTGGTACACATCCACAGTCAAGCTTGAGACAAACTATGGTTGCAGATGAGAGGAGATATGAAAAACTGCTGAATGACTCCATAAGGTATCTCTTGTTTTGGAAACCTGTGTTGTGCTGGTGACAACATCAGAGGGGTAGAACCTCAGGACTAGAGAGCCACAGCACTATGATGGCAAGGCATGAGCTTCCAGTCCTAAAAATCACCTTATCCTCCTGAGGTACCCCTGCCTGAAGCATGGTAGAGGGTAAAGTGCTATGGGAAGTCATCCTTTCTCAGCCATATATTAGCAGTCATCAGCTGAGCGAGAGGTTAGCTTTAATTGTTAGCAAATACCACTGAAGGCAATCTAAAATGACTGGATTTACGTTGCATTGCAGCTGGTTAAGGCACAGACCAAGAGAGCTGCTGTACCTCAGCTAGGGGTCAATAGCTTTTACACTTCTCCTACTCAACCACTTCTGAATGGCTGAATATATTGCCAGTTTAAATCCCCATGGAAGTCTAAGCCTGAGATGCCCAAATTTGGGCCTCAACAAGCAAGCCTTTGATTAAATAATTATTCAAGCCTATTCTTGATTCCAGGAGAAACTATTTCCAAGACAAGTTTGAGGTCTATTGATGATCCAGCATTTGGGTATTGAGACTTTTAACATGTGGACTGCATTTCCCAGAGGTATGCCTAGAACCATACTAAAATGAACTATAGATTGTAATTTAAGATTTTAAAATAGCAAGGATGCTTTTTGCTTCGGATATTCTGTGGACTTTAACTGAATTTATAAAAATAAATGGTCAGCAAGTCCAAGTCACATGAGAAACTTGGCTGAGAAGTCCAAAGGCTGAAGTACAAATTCTTCCTTCATGTTTCCTTTGACATACTTTGTCTTCTCCAGTAGACAGCAGTGAAGCTTCACTGAAAATGTACTTTTCAGTGAAGGCCAGTTTTCCATTAATCTTTATTCACATACCTTCCAAACTGACAATTCCATAGGGACACCCTGAGCATCTGAACAACTACTTCATTCCTGTCAGCCTTTTTTTAACACTAGGACAGAAATTTGCAAGTCCTCTTAAGTTCAGTCACTTATTGTGTGTCTGCAACATCTGTAGCAGTGCAGGGAAGTGTACAAGAACAGACAGTTTACCTTATGGCAAATTCCAAGGCAGTATTTAAAGTTCAAGTGAAATTCCAGCATTCAAAGTGGGAGGTTTAAGGAAAAAAAGTCCCAGGGTCTGTCAGTGAAAAGTTTAATTATGGACAAGAAGACACACACATAGTAAAGCCCACAAAGGCAGCGACACCACTGTGGAAGCACATTCCAATAAAATCTTAAAAGATTACTTTAATAATAAACCATGCATTAAGCATGCATTCCTGAGCAAGCCATCGCAAGATTAGCTACCACATTGCTTTGCTGCAAGCAGATTTTTAAAAACTCTTGTTGAGACCACTTTTAAGTAATTCATTAAAACTGATGAATTTCAAAGGTCTCTGCACTTTGGTGTTTTTATTTCACACTGCTAACCCATTTTCCACCCAGACTGGGATCCCAGTGGTCGTAATGACAGACTGTGGTTTGGGCAGAGTTAACATCCGGAAAAGCGATAGAAAAACTCACTGAGGTGAAGGTTTCCAGCTGCAATGTCAAGATAACTTCAGACCTGCTGAAAAATGGCTTGTGTTTGGGAAGTGCTGAGCCTGATACTGTTCTGTACAATAAGCAGTTAACTTTAAAAAATCTTGGATAGGGACTGAATCTATGCCAGCAATAGTAAGATCAGACAGAACAAATATGAGAAAAAAGTCATCATCCTGGAAAACATATCACTCACTACTATAATCTTTTAATAGTCATGCTTAAAGTCATAGCAGCCATTTTCCATTTGGTTGTGGTTTTACTGTAGAGAAATAAAAATCCTTTCACTTTTCATAATGTGTGAAGCATACCCTTTAAGTCCTGCAGTGCAGTATAGATGAAATTACTGGACTCCTGTGGGACTTTCTGCCTGGATTCCTCCTACGTTCAAAAGGCAATCCTGTTACATATGTTTAATGTAACAGCTCTGAATTTTAGCATTGACCTCAAAAATCAGGGAAGCTGTTCTCAGTTGAATTACAAAATAGATAGTGCAGTCCTTCAAGGCTTGAGACATTTTTTATTCTCTAAGAAAACTGTAATTTTTTTCAGTTAGTTATTAACCATTTATCAGTAAAAAAGTTTTTCCATGAGATTAGTGATGTCCAAGTGCTGGTAGATAGTGAAGGACCTTTTGCTATTTCTGTAGTAGATGCAATTTCATTGCACCTCAAAAGGGCTCTTAAACTGCTTTCTATTGGCATTTTCATTTCTTCCAAATTCAACAACGAATAGTATAAATCATATTTGTAACCATTAGTGCAACTGGTAAAGGTATTCCAGTGAAACGTGCCTGGGTTTTATGGTGGGCAAAGCACAAATGGTAACACTGTTTATGCCAGCACGAGGCTGGACTGCTTTGTAGAAGTTGCTTTGTTACTTCACCATGTTTAAACTAGCCACAATGTCATCCTTCATGTTAGGCAGTCTGTATAACTCCCACAAAGCACGCTGAGCAAAGTATTATTCTTTAAAATACACACTGCCCCAGGACTAAGAAGTTCCAGTCCTGCTGGTAGGCGTCTAGCACAAGGTGTTCAGAACAATGTACAGTGCAGTGCAAACTGTACAAAACCAACATTGTTAAACATGAATACAACAGTGTCCCAAGGAATTCAGATCTAATCCTGCAAATACGGACATTGTGGGTAGCCAGCAACCTGTAATTGTACCAAATGCCTGCTTACTTATGTGGCATGCACTTCTTTCCATGAACACCAGGCTAATGTATAGAAATGTGTCCCTCATGTCCTTTTTGGTTAAAATTAGCACTTCTGAAATGAAAGACAGATACAGGCAGGTGAGACACAACTATCAGCTTTTAGTCACCTCAGGGACAGGGCTCCTACCGCTTTTGCTATTCAGAAGAAAAGAGTACCACACAGCAGAAAAGAAAATACTGTATCATTTGGTAGCTTTGGATGTAGATAATGACCAAATGCATCCACCAGTTTTGAACCCTGAACTCTCCAGCAGTAAAATCATTTTGTATTAAATATTTCCCTCTTCCGAAACACTTAGAAATATCTATCAAATATATTAAAACTGGAGGAAAAGTTCTGCTCTTTTTTTGTCTTTTTAAATTGGGTGTTGCTGTAGAGGGCAATGTCACAGGATCGAACAGAAGTATTTTGCACTGTTTTGAGAAAAGAAATGTTAGGTTAAGTTTACAGCCTTGAGGAAAAGAAAAAAAAAAAAGTTCTGCTACAAGGACAAAAATGTGGTGGTGGTTTTTTTTTTGGTGTTTTTTTGGTTTGTTTTTTTTTTTTTTTTTTTTTTTTTTTTTTAATCAGAGGCTCTTTCATGCAAGTTGGAAAACAGCTGTACTGCACTGGGAAACAAAACATGATAGCTGTTTGAATAAAGATGAATGGGAAGTACAAAGGTCAGTTCTGGATGTGACCCAGAAACTGAGCTACCCTGACCCAATATTTTGGTTCAGCTAGCCACAGATTTGGGGCTGGGGGGTGTGGGGGGTGGATGTGATTTGATTCTGGTGGTTTTGAAAAAAAAAAAAAGCTGTTGGTTTGGACTTGGATTTTTTTAACACCGTCACCGCACCCCCGTTTATACAGACACGTGAGGAGACCCATTTTCTAGAAGAGCGTTTCGGGCCCATTGCTACGTAAGAAGCATAAATACCTGTGCCCTGAGAACAGGGGGCGCCACACGTTTCCGTGCCCCCGCAGAGTCCCCCGGTCTCCCACCCCACTCCCCTCCCGGCGTGTCCACCGGGGGGCTCCGACCCGCTCCTGGCAGGGGGCTGTCCCGGGCCCCAGCCCCCTCCCACCCGCAGCGGCGGCTCGCAAGGGGTTAAGCTTGTGAGCACCGACACGTTGAGGGGGAGTAGCCAAGGCCAAGCAGCAAAAACATCATAGCACATTCCTGGGTAGTCCTCAGCTGCCAGCATCTGATTAAAACCATATCTCTGGCTGTGAGTGGCTAGCTGATCCGGAGGCGAGAGTACAACAGCGTATTTAAACGGCCCCCGGCCCCCGCCAGGCTGCCGGTTGCAGGCACCGGTCATGCACGGAGCGGCGCGGGGCTAGATCGTGAGTAGGCTTGAGAGCGGGACTGGGGTCCGGCAAAGCCGCCGGCGGGAAGGGGCTGTCAGCGGGGGAAGTGGGGTGCGGGGGGGCTGTGTGCTTTTTCACCGAGGACGTGACCGCCGGTGCTGAGGCCGGTGGAGGGGGCTAACGGGGATGGGAGGGGGGTGCTCCGGCCGCGACTGGTCTCGGGGCGCCGGGGGATGGGAGGGGGGTGCTGCGACCGGGTCGGGGCGCCGGGGGATGGGGGGGACCGGAGTGCTCCTGCCGGGTCGGGTCTCGGGGCGACGGGGGAGGGAGGGGTGCTCTGGCGGAGTCGGGGTGCTGGGGCATGGGGGTGTGTCGTGGCGGGGTCTTGGGCCGCCAGGGGATGGGGCGGGGGGGGGGGGCGGGGGTGAGCTTCACCTGGGCCGGGTCTCGGGACGCCGAAATTGGAGAGGGGGCGGGGGAGTGCTCCGGCCGCGGCCGGGCTGGGTCTCGGGACGCCGGGAGATGGCGGGGTGCTCCGGCGCAGCCGGGTCTCGGGACAGGGAAGGGGGCGGGTGTGTGTGTTCTGGCCGGGCCCTGTCTCGGGACGCCGGGGGATGGGGCGGGGATGCTCCGGCTGCGGCTGGGCCGGGGCTCAGCGCGTCTCTGCCTCTTGCATCTCCCCGCAGGCGAAGGGTGCCGGTGGGGCTGCGCTTCCCCGTTGAAAGCCGGCGAGGTGGCGGCGCTGGCCGGGCGCCGGGAGGGCTTGGGGCGGCCCCGTCCCTGCAGAGGGGTCTGGGCCGCGCCACGGGGGCGGCGAGGGGAGCTCGGTGCTGCCCGATCCGGGCTGCGGGGAGCGTGTCCCGTCTGAGACGGGCTGGAAACCGCCTGCTCCGGGGTCTGGCACGACAGGCACCATGAGGAAGCTTGAGCGCAAAGCAAAATGCGCATTTTCATTTTTGTGTGTGGAGAGGAGGGAATTAAGAAAAAAAAGTATATAAACCCGAAATTTTACCTAAGTAACTGATATGAAAGAATCTCTCTAGTAGCAGAGGAGAGCAAAGGGTTCGGATGCTGCGAAGCAGGGGTGGAGTTTTGCTTTGGTTTTGGATGGAGCATCCTTGCTGGGCACCCCTCTGCTGGCGAATCTCAGGATGCTACTTGGGTCTTTGGTGAATGGGCATAGTTAAAGATAGATGTCCAGGATTAACTGGAATGAGTCTTCTACCTTGTCAGAGAAACTGACTTCCCAGCTGGTGAGACTTAACAGTCTAATGATCATCATAAGATGATACTTATGTTGGAGTAATGTCTATGGTCTGAGCAGAAAGATAAAGGCAGGTGTTGCTGATACATCTGAACTTCTCTGTAGCAGAGCTTTTTTACCCCTCAGACAAGCTGAGGCTGATTACTTGAGCACTTACTAGGGAAGCATGAAAATCCACGCGTAAGGTAGGATTAATTTGATTTTTTTTCTGGAAGGGAAGGAATTGTTTTAATCTTCTCCTAATGAAGGTACTTTGCCTTAAAAGGCTGCATTTTTGCTTCAGAAGTCTTCCATGACTTCCATAAACATGGCTGCTTATAATGGACCAAATCTGAGAGCATGTAGGCCCAGAGTTCCCCATTTTATGCTAAGAAATGCCCACAAGTACACTTAAAGATGAGAACACCTGTGTAGATAGGCAAAATAGAGATGCAGATTCAATTAGAGCAAAGTAATTATGAAGCTATGTATTCTATCTGGCTCTGAAGATTTATCAGGCACTGGTAAATTGAAAAGATGTCCTTGTGTCTGGTCATGAGCTCTTAAGCAGTTATAATGTTAGCAGATCTTTAGATCAGCTTCTATTAGGACCTTCCAGGAGGGAGGTCAGGCAGGTGAATTAGAATCCAAAGAAAATGGATTCTCTTCAGCTTAGAAGGGTATTGTCAGAGGGAGTAATCCACCATGTCTGTTTAAAGAATCACTGCAGTTGTATCCAACATAATGGTTCTAGAGACATAATTGGGTTTCCAAAATTCTCCGAATGGTCTGAGGATGTGGTCAAGTCTGAAGCAGAAATTTCTATTAATAGTAACTCATAACAGTTTGCATTTGGAGGCGGAGAATCAAGTGGTAGAAATGTTAAGGAGGATGTGAGTGGTAAAGGAATGTCAGGTGAACCATCAGAACAGAGGCTTAACTAGCAAACCTCATGACTTGGAGTACAGGAAGGCTCAGGGTAAAGTGGAGTGAATGCCAGGTGCTCCAAGTCTTAAATGAAGAGATGGTTCTGCTGAGGGAAATCTAAGGTCTTGGGTGCTTGTCACTGTAGTTGTCCAGGAGACTGGGAGAGAATGGTAAGCACTACTCTAATAGTCCCATGACTCATGATACTTCTTATCTCTTGTGCTCTTCAAAGAAAGCTATTGGCTGAGCACCAGAGGTTGTGCTCAGTGCTATCAGTTGGAAGGATGGGCCAAATGCCAAAAATCTGGAGTTTCCTTTTGTGAAGGTAGGGATGGTTATCCATTCTAATGTGCCTTCTGCTGTGTTTTTATGTATCTATATGTATATGCAGTACACAACCCACTCTTTCATTGAGAAGAGTATTACTTGTCAAAGTGCCTGTATAACCCTATTATTGGACACTGCAGACAAGTAGCTGCTATGGATATACTTCTTGCTTAAGGCCTGTACTTCACAAGCAGATATGAAAGAAGGACTCTAACCAGGTGAATATAATATATGCAAAGGGTGGCAAAAAGAGCTCTTAAATTTTTGTCTCTGTGGGAAAGTAAACAAATGTACTTATTGTCAAGGAAGGGGGAATCAAGGATTGGTGTCTGGACAGGATGTTTAGGGTAAAGACCATTGCTTGAGATATGAAATAAATGAAAGTGCATAAAATGCTGTAGTCATTGAGTATTGTTTGCAAACCTACAGATTTTTCTCTGTGGATGTTCTTTTCTCTTGGTGAACTTTACACTGCTAGGACATTTGTGTGACATGCTGGATTAACCCAGTTCTTGGGAATGTTTGTGGACTTTATTCAGCAAGGCTAGCAATATGTGAGCACTACAGAAACATAAACTTTCTTGGACAATGAAGCCATAAATTCCACATCCAGAGAAAGCCAGCTTGTTCTGGACACAGTATTGATGGTGCAAATCCTGCTTGCTGGCTAGATCCTGTAAAAAGATATGATGAAGAGATAGCATGAAGGTAACTTGTAATCTGTAAGGATTTTGGAGAAAAATCTAGATTTTACATGTAGACTAAGGGATTATTAGTGGAATTGAGACTCTACCCCCTGGGGAGGGGGAATGCTAAGAGATCTTGATGAGCTGCTGCTGTGAAACACAATGAAATGTAAGCCACTATTCCTCTACCTCAGCTTGGACTCTACAGAAATATAACTTGGTTGTGTCAGAAGGATCAAATAGAGTAAGGTGTCTAAGTAGCAACACTGAAAAAACAAACTGACTTTAGATTTTGAGGCTGTATCTGGGTTCAAGGGTCTTGGGTTATAAAGAAGCTGGATGAAGCATAGTGGAAGGCCTAAGCAATAAACAAGAGGTACCAGTTTCAACAGGATTAGATTGTTTATACAAGCTGGTCAGCTGAGTTCTGAACAAATCGTCTTCTACCATCTAACTCATGTCAGCCCTGGCTGAGAGTGGCACAGACCATTCCAGTTTCTCCTCTTCTGGAAGGATGTGGCTTGCATGTGCTTGAGGATGACGTCTCAGCTGAAATGCTGTGCTTTACTCCCAAACTATCTGTGGGATTTTTTTTAAAGCTTCATAGTTGGTGCATGTCACCTTAAATCTCAAAGCCCAGCCATTACAGGGCCAGTTAAGGACAGACTATTGGCCTTGGAGCTGAATTTCCTGATGCTCTGTCAGTTCATGTTGCACCCTTAAGCAGTAAGTTGAGAGGTGAAATATTTGATGAGGTCTTGAACAGAACAAGTAGGTCTGAGAGACAGGATAATAGACCTTTACCTTGACAGTCAGGAGGCTTCATGACAATGTCAACTAAGAACTAGCTCCTCCAGCAAAGTGTACTCAACTCTTAATGCTGATGTGTCACAGAAGAGCAAGTCTCCTATTAGAGCTCTCATATACCTTCCCTATGGCTAAAACACCTATGGATGAGACTTACTTCCTAGGAAGGGACAGGACAAGTTGGAAACACTAAGGATGTAGTGTTAATATTGCAACCTGTGTTTCTACTTTAGACATCTTCTGTGCTCTGTCAGAACAGGTTTATTTGTGCTTTAAGGGAGGGCACAAAGGTCACTATATAAGCAAGAACTAGTTTTTTTAGCAGCTTGAATAGCAGATCTATCTGCAAACAGCTGCTAGCCTGGTAAAATCTAGAGCAGGATGGAAGGCTGGTGCTTGTCCTTGTGTGCTTCTGATGGATGGGGGCATCCCCATAACATGATATTGAGATCATCATAAAGATGAAAAATTAGAGAGCCTGGTCAAGATTACCTTAAAAACTGGATTTAGGAGCAATAATGTAAACTTCCTCTAATGTACATCACAAATATATATAATGACAATTACCAATAGGGAAATTTACTGCAGAATAGTAATCTGTGAAACTTGATGACTAGCTGTTTAGTAGAACAGCTACTGAAGGAGATGCAGTGGAGCTCTGAAAATCCTGGTTAATTGTTTTTTACCTCTGGTATAGATCTTTTTTACCACCTTTTTAGACTTGAGTCTTATTTAGTTATTCATTGTCTTTCTTGCTGCGTATACAAGGAAGAGCTGGTACCATTGGTAATGACTAATCTTGAAGGTAAGAGTAACACTTGTATTAAGTAGTATGTTTCATAATACCTAACTGAGGACTGAAATTGCTGTAGAAGATCCTGTCCTCTTAAGGTGTAAACAGAATTTTCATCAGTCTTCTAATAACAGGACTTGCATCTGTTACAGGAGGCAGGTATGGAGTGACTCCTACACTGCTACAAAGGTTTCTGTAATAACAGGTGCAGTAGCTGGGGTCTAGGTGGAGGGTTCTTCAAATACTGCTGAAATGAGTGTTTAAGAATAGGTTTTTGGCTGTTCATGGGATCATCAGGCTGGGTAAACAAACTAGTACCTGACACTAGCCATGACTGCATGGTTTTAGGTTGGGTGAATGCAAGAATAATACAGCAAAATCTTATTGCTTGTACAGATGCATTCGTGAACAGGTGGAGAACACCTACAGTTCAGCATAGGCTATGCAGAACATATGCAATTTCTCTCAGTACAGATTGCACACACCCAGAGTGTAAAGGGACATAACTCTGCCAGCACTGGACAGTTAACAGCATGCAGCTGAAATAACCTATGATAACAGATTCAGTATGTGTCAAGTTCCTGCTCTGAGGAAGGGAGTGAAAAGCATCGTTATTGGCAAGAGTTCTTTGCTATACTAACTAGCAAGAAGATCAGAAACAGCCCTTCTAGGCAGGAAGGAGTTAGGAGTACAGTTGGAAATGAAGTGTTTGAGCTGTTGCCTAGTTCAAACTAGTTTGCATCTGGATAAACACTAGCTCCCTTGATTAAGAACTGCTTTGCTTCCAGGTTGTTTGGTATACCCAGTGAGACTCAACAAGCAGGATTGACAGAAGATCAAACGGTGCACACTGCCTGTGAGTAGGCAGGTGATGCTTTCCCGAGCAACAGCTAGAACTGACAACTGAACTTTGGCTCAGGAGTCACTGATTTATGAGGCTTCAGCACTGGAAACTGGAGAGAGTGGTATAGAAGAGCAGTCTCTTAGCATGCTGTCTTTTCTGGAAGACTGATATAAAGAAACCTCTTGTGGATAACCTAAGTGTATTAAGCCTGTGTTGCCAACTGAATAGCTTTCTATCAAGAAAGAGCATACTGGGATATCTATCAATTGCTTTCTGGAAGAAGAATCTGGAGTTCAGATGCTGATATTGCTGGTATGGAGTGAAGGGCTTTATTAATCTAAATGAACTAATAGGTTGGAATGCTAAATGCTGAACAGAGATTGGAAAGGCTGCTACCAAGACTTGTTGCAAATTGCTGTTATTCCTGGAACAAATCATAACTTGAGATGGATTAGCTAGGTGTCTGGATACTACTTTCTGACACTGAAGTTCCTGTCTGAAGAGTAACTCTATCAAACAGACTATGACAGTGATAGTTTCCATCAGTTTGAGATTAAGTCTTCAGGGAACCAGATAGCACTAGTTCATGAAAAGCATTTAACTTTCTTCCTTTAAAGTAAGCAGAGGGTAATGCTTACTAACAGCTTGGAATGATATCAATTAGCCAGGTACAGCTTGTTTAAACTGGTCATGACTTTTCCTGAGCCCTCTGTTCTAATACTCTTGCAACAGCTGTATTTATTCCCATGGCAACTGGAAGAAAAATTCAAAATAGAGTTATTGTGGTAGCTGGGTTGAGAAGTAACTAATTATCTCATCAGAAACTATGTGCTCAAAAGCATAGTACAATGGCAAAAAATACTGATCCAATTGCACCACTTGAACTGAACAACCTGTTCAGTTCCAGCTGCTAACTTAGCGATGTTCACTTGGCTCTGATTCCAGTGATTCAAGTGTGCAGAAGACACTTTCAGGAACTTTGAATTTCTCTGTTCTTGCTAAAACCCATGCAGCTTAGAGACTGAGGCACTGATATGATGGGAACAGACTATTCTGATCAACTGATGAAATAGCATTTGACAAATTGACTGAACTAGTAAGGTGTCTGGGTAGTTTCACAGGCATGATCCTGCTCCAGCAGTGGTACATACCAACATCTGTAGCTCATATGACTAATTACAGTACTGAGATCTTTATCTACTTTGCTGTTGGTACTGGGGGAAGGGAGCAGCATGAAGGAGGTATGCCCTGATGCGTTCATTACCACACTTCTATCTCGCGAAGTAAGTGAATGTCACCCTTTCATGATTCTCATTACTGGTTGTGTATGTAGCTGCACTATGTGCTGTATCCTGCAATATATTAGTACAGATGTAGCTTATTCCAAAAGGGTATTCCTGTTGGCAGAAGAAGCCCTTGGCACAAGGCTGCCTTAATACCTCAGCAAAATATTGATCCATCTCTTAGGTGAGAGGACAGAACATCAAATGGGGCTTAAAACAAGTTGCATGAAGTTTCCTAAAGTAAAAATCCTGTTAATCTAGAAATATTCTGGCAGACAGGCTTAACTGAGGCCATGATACCATGGAAATGATCTCTTAACCACAAATCATGTTTCTAACTACCTACTGCCTAAACAGGACAGTTAAACAGGTTTTTTTGAACTTAGACTGATCTTGGTTTCCCTGCTATCAAGGAACCGCAGGAGAAACTGAGCGGTGGGGCATCACTAATCTAGACCTTACTGATTGTGGGAATGGCAGATAGCTTCAATTGCCAGGCAAGGCAGGTCAACATCCTTTTCTGTTGTCTCTTACAAGACTAACCACAGGAGCTTGGGTTAGACTTAGCAGTGTAAGAGCATTTATTAAGTCATCTTTCTGGCAAGTGATGCTGCTCTTGCATTCCAGCCATGCTGTAAACTGGAGGGGAGCAGTTCCCAAGATGTCTATGAACTATCTTCCACTTGTCTTTAAGCAGGTACTTGTTATGCATAAGTGTGAACAATACATATCAGGTGTAACCTGCCTGTAGATAAGGCTGGTATCTTTCATATATATTAGTCACTGGCTATGCTAGTTCCTAACAGACAAATTTGATTGTTTTCATAGATGAAACAAACTAATGGTAACGCTTGCAGCAGAACAAGCAGCTGGAATTTTCCATCAGAATCATGGTAATCTTGTGTCATATTACAGAAGATTTATTCAATTTGAACTCTTAGACACAGTCAAATGCTAGAGCTATGGGTGTTTTAGTAATGAAACAAAACATTTAAGATGATATGTTATTTAACTCCTCAGCATGAATGACCCTGTTTAAAAGGCAAAAGTCTTAATAGCACATTCATGTTTCTGATTTATTAATGCATGCCTAGTGCTTCTCAAGGCTACTTGGGGCACTACCATTGCAGCAGGAACTAGGCAGAAAATGTGACAGTCAGTTATGTGCATAGGGATTTGTTAGATGCAAATGTCAGTCATACAGAGGCTTACACAAATGCACTATTATACTTATAATGTGGGTAGAATGTTACTAGTCAAGATAGTCCATTATTAGTAATTGAATCTGGCTTTACAACTTTGACTCCTGCTAGTCGTTGTATGTATTGCTGTTTAGCCTTTAATCTATTTCCTTAGCCTGCAAAAATGAAGTCTTGAATTCACTCAAGTGGATAGCTTGTTTACCAGCCTTCTGAAAATAATGCTTCTGTCAAGAACTTGATGGCTAGAGATTTCTAAGGATACATTGTGCAGGTCTTAATACAACCTTCTAAGCAGAATAACTTGGCTAACGCTTCAAGAAGGTGCGGGGGAGGGAACAACCTGCCTTGGAAGCATGTTTAGCACTTGAACTATTGCTGTGCTGCTGGTTCCTACTTCATCCTAACAGGCTATATTGCACTTGGCAGTAAACGCTTCTCTTGTCCTCTCCTGGCCTCTCAGATGCTAATTTGAAGTTAATATTCACATAAAATAACTCTTTAAGCTGAATCATGTACTTGTAGTATAAAGGGACAAATAAGGAGCACAGGCTGTGAAAAGGACAAAGTATTAGACTGCTGAGCAGATGTTTATCTTATCTGCCTTGCCTCTGACTTTTTCAGTGTCCCTAACCTCTTCTCAGACAAGCTTTCATCAATATTAAGGCAATTATCTTTCTTCACTGAGGAGAAAAAGCCTGCCTGTTGGGTGAGGATTATTGTCAGGCTTTAAATCCCATGACAGACTACAAGCCATAATGAAGATTCTCAATCCCTTGTGCACAGGGCAAAAATATAATCATTAAGGGAGCAGCCATGTTGCCACTGCTTGCTCAAATAAGGGATAACTTGGAAAGCATGTCTTAAGGGAAACTAAATGTTGCTCAACAAAATTGTTTGGCATGTGCTTCAAGTCTTGCTAAGAAACAGGTATTTCAAGCATGACTATCTACAGCTGTCCTTGTAGGGAGTTCAGAGAAGACACCAAGAGCATGGTATGCCCAAAGTCTTACGACTGACTTTCCCAGGGTAGATCTGTGGAAATTAGTACAATGCTGAATGGAGAGTTGCCTGACTTGAGAGTAGGTAATGACTCATATTTCAGGGCCTGTGTGTTGAGGTCCTGAAATGGCCTTTCTTTAAGGAGTGATCAGTACTTGCTCTTCACAGGATAGTTCCTATAGGAAAGGAGAAAGGTACTATTAGTGGTCTCTTAGCAAGCCCTTTTGAAAAATTTTGAAGAATTGAGAAGTGGGTGAGTAAAATGTGGTGTGTATCTACTGATACAGGCAAGAGTTTGGGGCACTTCTTGCTAAGTAGCAACATCCATAAATCTGCAGTCTAAGACTCTTGAAATGGTGCATTTAGCATAGTAGTTAAAATGGATCATACAATTGTATAGTGAGTAATTAAGCTGTGGTGATACCAGTGGACATATCTACATGGAGAAGATTCAAAAGGCGTCACTTAACAGTCTGATGACATAGCTGCTGTGGGAATGATCTTGTTCTTCACTATGTCAGTATAACTGAAGTCATGCCTGTCCTTGGATAAAAGCACATGCATCTCTAACTCTGCCATACTTCTGGCTGGCTTTTTTCAGAACTCAGAATTCAAGTGTAATAGAACAATTCTAGTCTCTTGTCACCTTACTCCTGCAGTCTGAGTAAGGAAATACTAAGGGACTGAGTACTGTGAAAGGAAGCCTTCTGAGTAAGAGCAAGAACTACAAGAAGAAGTTTTTAACTTCATTTTAATTACTTGCATGTAAGGCACACCAGCACTTTCCATTACGATAAGCCAAACTTGAGTGTGACAAAGACCTTGCATGGGTTTAACTTGGGTCTAAATCATAGAATACAAACTTAATTGTTTGAGACTCTTGTATTGAAAGTAGACTAAATTACTACTAGCTTTAGCTACACAGTGTTGCTCCCCACCCCAGTGAAATCACAGAATCATCTAGGTTGGAAAGGACCTTGAAGATCATCCAGTCCAACCATTAACCTAGCACTGATAGATCCCAACTACACCATATCCCTCAGCGCTATGTCGACCCAACTCTTAAACACCTCCAGGGATGGGGCTTCCACCACCTCCCTGGGCAGCCCATTCCAATGCCTAACAACCTGTTCTGGAAAGAAATGCTTCCTAATATCTAGTTGAAACCTTCCCTGGTGCAACTTGAGGCCATTCTCTCTTGTCCTATCGCTTGTTACTTGGTTAAAGAGGCTCATCCCCAGCTCTCTGCAACCTCCTTTCAGGTAGCTGTAGAGGTGATGAGGTCTCCCCTCAGCCTCCTCTTCTCCAGACTAAACAACCCCAGTTCCCTCAGCCGCTCCTCGTACGACCTGTGCTCCAGACCCTTCACCAGCTTCGTTGCCCTTCTTTGGACACGCTCGAGTCATTCAATGTCCTTTTTGTAGTGAGGGACCCAAAACTGAATGTTAAGGTAAAGCCTGAGGCAATTTTGTGATAGTCTTGTGGCTTAAGATGTCAGGAAGTAGTTATTTAAAGTATGAACATGTATTAAGGCAGCCTTTGTCTATCCTTTTATTCTTAGCTCTCCTAATTCTCTTGCTCTAGAGATATGATTCTCAAAGACATTGAGTTCTCCAAAGGTATGATAAATAAACGTCATGTAGTGTGAACTCTCACTAGGTGAGATGCACTGTGCCAGACCTCAGATAGGAAAGTATGTCCTACAAACTGGTCAGAAAGCCCTCACTAACCTTCTCAAGTTGTATTGTTAACACTGAGAATGAACTTCTCCACAGTAAGATAGGGAGGGTTTGCAAGGGTTCAGTCAGTCTTGTGTGTATCCTGGCTCATCTTCCTCCACCTTGGGGTTTTGTGCTGTCTGGCTTCCATAGGATGGAAGCAGAGGGCAATAGTGGAATGATGACTAGAGTTTAAACATGGCAACTGCCCATCTGGATTTCTACCACTTTACAGTTACTAAAGTGAAGCCCTGCTTGTGCATATTTTCTCCTCCCTAGGTTTTTTTGCTTGCTATTGCCTCTTAACTTTACTTCAGAGTGAGGTACTTGCTGTGGTTGTATAACAGCAGAAGTGTGTGTAGCTCTACAAATTAAATTGGGAAAGCAGGATTACTGACAGGCAGGACTCAGTGTCTCGAGACTGTTATTTCTTCTTTGCAGCACGGAGCAGGGCAGAATGTCCTAAAGTTATGACTCAGGTCCTACAGAGCATGTCTTAGTTCTGTTCTCCAGGTCTCTTCCTTCTGTTCTCTAAACAGTAACCTTCCAGATGGGGGTGAGTGATTAACTAATGATTCAACCTTAACTCTGTCTTTCCTTCCTCTCTATTTCTGAAGGACTTGATAAATCTAGGGAGAGGCTCACTACACTGAAGTCTAAGACTACCTCTGCCCAAAACTATACAAATAGGCAAGCTACGCCAGTTTTAGAGTAGAATTCACTGCAGGCTTCACTTTACTGGCTTGATGTGTGGTTTTTCAATGGGCACACTCCTTTTTAGCACTGGTGCAAGTAGCCTGCAAAATCCCCATCGGCTGTAATAGTTTCCCACTTGCTACTTTGTCAGACTGGGCACACAAGCCACTCTTTCAGTGATGACATTTCCTAAATAACCATGGTTTGCTATATCAGCTCTTCCTCTAACATCTATTTCTACTTGGAGCCACTTGAAATTTTCACATCAACATCTTTGCTGTCTTGCATCAAATGCTCCGTAGCTTTTGGCAGGTAAGTTGCTTACAAAGAACAGGTATAGCTGCCAGAGATCTTTGCCATATGAGCACTTTTATCTCTGATTTACTTGAGCAATGCTAAATGCAATTCACAAACCATCTGGTAAGCAGCTAGATCTAACTGTGCTTATATTAACAGCTACTTCCCTAAAGGCCTCCTTCCTTGCTAAATGGAAATGGAGGCCTTCAGGGTGGAATTCCCTTTTAAAGACCTAGGAATTTGTGTTCTTCCTAGGTTAAGAACCAGTTAGGCATTGATATCCATTACTCTGTGGCAAGTTGGGTGAGTCAGTCTGTAGTTATTGACTTAGTAATGAATTGAGGGAAGAGGAAAAGGCAGGAGTAAGAGCAAAATCCTGAAAGTAACTTCCAAGTAATGCATAAAGCACTAGTTGTAACTAAGGAAAATGAGGAATAGGCTATTGAGAATTACAAGCTTCTAATGCTAGAGGATATGCAATGCTTCAGCACTTGTAGCTGGATACATAGTATGTCTCACATGATGTGCTGAATAAAAGGGGTGGCTTGGTTTATGGCTGATTGCCTGGATATGGGGAAAATTACTAGTAGAGGGTAGCCCAGCTACTTAATCATCTAAACAATCTCTTGGCTTCATTTGCCACCCTAAAATTCAAGGGACTAACTGAAGCCACTGCAATACCCCAGACAGAAGATTCATAGAACAGTTTCTGTAGCAGATATGAACGTCCAGTTCTTTCTGGCTGAGTATAGATGGTCTTCAGAATTTCATAAAGACAATATGAGTCCCTATTTGGTAAGTATGAGTCAATGCTTCAGCTATGTAGGAATAAAAAATAGTGACTACAGATTATTTTTTTAATGTATCTTGTATTTCAGAGGCAGAAGGGTCTCATGACATAGATTTAAGAGTTAAGTCATGCTAGTCTCATAACTTCTGTTAACTTGCAGGTTTGTTATTTTTTAAAAAAAAAACCACTACGGTTACTTGATTGTTACTGAGACAAGGGTGTGGGGTTTTGGTTTTGTTGTGTGTTTTTTTTTTTTTTTTTCCCAGAACAGTCTGTCTGCAGCCTAAGGAATTTATTTGCTTTTCGCTGTTGGGTGGTATAACCTCAGACTTCCACTGGTTATAGAAACATGAATAAGATCTAGTGGCTGCTTTTGAGTGTTCTGGTGTCATCTTCATGGGTGTTTGGAACAGATCCTAGCAAATGTTTCTTGCATTCTCTCCTATCCTACTACAGAGATGCAGCTGGCAGTGCTGGAGGAGAATAAAACAAAATATCTGAGGTTCTATAAACAGCTTTAAAGGGTAAAAAGCTAAAGGTTGACAGATTAAAACAGGATGATGCAAGTACAGCCTGTGAAGGTAGGTCAGTGTGATCTACTGATTAGGTATTACTGAGGTGAGAGTTCATCATGTAGTGGTCATAACTTCATGCTCTCTGTAGCCCGAGGTGAATAGACAGTGAGTCAAACTTCCTATATGATCCCTATTAAAACTTTCAGACATTTGTGGGCTTCAGTGCTCAGCAGAACAAAACTGGACTAACAGGTCTAATAAGAATATTTCTTCTTCAAGGTAAAATATTATGTCTACCTACTGATTGTTATTTGTATTTTTAAAAACTACAGCAATCATAGCTGACCACCATCTCATCATGTCTACTGAAGCTGAAGCTACAACTGTCAACAGCCAGCCTGAACAACAGGCTCCACCAAAAGCACAACATTCAAAGAAGGAAAGAAAGAAAGGTAAGAAATGTTTACTTCTTGAACACCTCTTCTAGTTCAGTGTCCTTAATCTTTTGCACTTGCCTAAAACTAAGATCATTCTCACAGCATAATTAAAATAACTGAGGCTTCAAGCTGACTGGAAAAGTGAGTAAATAAGCTAGTAAAATAAACCTAACCAGAAGGTAAGCTGTTAGCTTGAAAGGTTTTTTTCTAGCCTTGAGTTCTAAAGCTCAGTTCTACTTGTTAAATGACTCATTTACTGAGCCTGACAAGTCACCAGAAGCCCAGAGAATTAAAAGCTTCCTGAGGAGGTGACCAGACCCAGGACCATCCAGGAACCTGAACTTGCTTCCTCCCCTCCTGCTAGAGGGATGAATGCTCTGGACATAGATACAGATTCTAGTCCAGAGAAGCTAGAAAATATAAGAATTATTGTAGACCAGATAATAGATTTTTTGGTAGATTAGGTTATGTAAATATAATTCTTATACAGAAATACATACCAAGGTACACACTTAGAGTATGTTGAGCATGCAGAGAAGAAAAGCAAGCAGTTCTGAGAAGTAGTGTGAACAGCAGAAGTAGCGAATTAGGTAAAATCCTAAGTGATTTACATGGACAGGAGTACCAGGACTACTTGTAGAAATGATGGTGCTGATAGAAAGTTCTAGTACAGGAACCAGGAGATTCTTGCACACCTAGAAGAGATCTGACTGCACCAGAACTAGGGACTAATATCTGAAAGGCTTATTGAACATCCTGTATGGCCATGGGAAGTACCATTTCTGCTTGGTGTTTTTGTTTAGTACTTACATCTACTTGGCTGTTGCCTATAAATATTTCAGTCTTTTATGTGGCAAAGAATTGTTCTGAGGTCTCCAAATACTAAGCACTGGGCTCCACTCTTTGAACTGGGGCCAGATTCTGCAAGAGCACTGTGACCTTAAAGAATTAACTCTTGCATTGCACACAGCACTGGAAGGACTAGGGGTTGTTAGTCAGCTATACTCAAGGGACAGTTTTAATATGTACTTATATGGTAGATTTTTTAAAAGATCTCAGTCACAACATAGACATTTCTCTTAAAAAAAAAAAAAAAAAACACAAAAAAAACCAAACAAAAAACAAAACAGCAAATAAACACCAAAATACCCAACCAAAACTTTTCTCTGTCTCCAGGGCCAGAAAAGACAGATGAATCTCTCTTGGCCAGATTTAAAGGTGATGGAGTAAGATACAAAGCTAAACTGATTGGCATTGATGATGTCCCAGAGGCAAGAGGAGACAAAATGAGTCAGGATTCAATGATGAAACTGAAGGTAAGGGCTTGAGCTGGCATGTAAGAAATAACTTCTGGGTAGCCTTCAGAAGGCAGATCAAATGGTCACTTTGGCACAATTTCAAATACAGCTTGATGGTAACATAATAACAGCACCATCCTAGATGGATGTTACTTCTAAAGCTGTAACCCCTTGTTCAAAGGACAATATTTCTCTAATAGCTTAGAAATGCTCCTTTGGGTCTCCTGTAGGCATGCAGTATGGATGCTAATAGCATGGATGTGATCACAAATAGTGAGCTTGGGCTTTAAATGGGGACAAGGGGGCTCTTCGCAATTTAAAAATGACATCAAAGCACAAGTTGGCATCTGGTGGCAATAGTGACACCAAGAGATACAGATAAGCCAAAGAATAAATGAGATCCTTCAGCAATAAAGACGATTACTTCTGAAGTGCAGAACACCCATATAGCTTCAGTCAGGCCAGGAAAGCCGGTAAAGATGCTGCTACTGTAACAGTTTTGTGAACTAAGATAAGTTTTAAAGCTCTAAAACATTTACAGAGGAAACATAATCTAGTTCTGAGGTGTCACTTCAAACCTGGTCTATATGTTGCAAGTGGAATGCTGCTCTAACTGTGCAGTTGCATAGGCATGACTAGATGAGCACTGGTACAGTCACAGCCATAGGCTCATGAGGAATGTAAGGAAAAAAGTTAAAGCTCAATCTAACAGAAGTCTCATCAATACTTTGATATTCATACTCTTTAGGGAATTGCAGTGGCAGCCCGTTCCCAGGGTCAACACAAACAGAAGATCTGGGTGAACATCTCCCTCTCTGGTATCAAGATAATAGATGAGAAAACTGGGGTAAGATATGACTTATTCTCTTAATATGATTCTTAAAGTAAGTGAGGCACTTGGAAGTTAGACCAATCTGAACTAGATTTGTTAACAACATTGTGCCCCCCTTCTACATACAAAAATTGACTTATGAAATGGGTTGTAATGCTGAAGCCTTCTACCACAAAGATAGCTACAGCCTATTGTGGTTAGTCAAAGGCAGATAAATCTGAATCTTTAACTGAAGCCTTCTAACAGTCTCAATCATCCTGACTGCAGAGAAGAGCAGCTATTAGTCTCCAGCAATTTAAGCCAATGCATCTTTTTTTCCCAATTCTAGGTCATAGAGCATGAGCATCCAGTAAACAAAATCTCCTTTATTGCTCGGGATGTAACAGACAATCGTGCCTTTGGCTATATATGTGGAGGAGAAGGCCAGCACCAATTTTTTGCTATAAAAACAGCACAACAGGTATGGATCAGACACCCTTTTCCACTTCCTATGAATAAAGCTATTGTGTGAACACTTAACATGTGACAAGGGTGTAGTGTTTTGCTGGTAGCCCTATGGTGTATAGGGGAATACCAGCACACATGGATAGACTCTTCTAGAGGAGGGCAGTAGGAATTGACTGTATCACCAGTGGCTCTTACCTTGTTCAGTTTCTCTGTAGTCCAGAATAACACTCAAGTAGCCTTGCTTACTATGATCAACCTTGCATAACATGTCTGTGCACCATGGAAGTCATTGATATGAACAGAGCCATTATTGTGAGCTTTCCTGTACAGCGGCCTGTTAGTGAGAATGCTAATTCTTGAGTCAAATAGCCAGAGCTTCACTCAGAATTAACAGGAATGGTGTTAGCACTCCACTAGTCCAGTTCTCATGATGCTTTGTCTTGTGCAGCAGTGAAAACAGGCTTACACAATTGCGATTAGTGTTTCTGGGGCTAGTGAATGGCAGGTCTGGTCCTCCTAGAGTTACTTCTGGGAGAGATTCTGATCCTTCTGTGATAGGTTTCCCCCATGCAGAAATCCTGTATGCAGAGTTTGTGCCTCTGAAGAGAATCTGCACATAAGCAGTATTGAAAACAAGCTACTTGTAATTACCGCTGAGTATTATGAAGCTTCCTAAACAGTTTATTAGCTTGTCATGATAATGTCTTTATAATAGTCACTATAATAGGTTCATGAGCCAAGACTCCAAAGCTAGTAATTTCTTCATACACATTCCTGCCTGCCCTCCTGGAGAACCTGTTGGAAACTTCAGACCCACTATAGATGGGACTAGAGGGGTTTCTTGCTGGAGCATGTTGCTACTTTAGTAACAGCTGTAACACCCTCTCCTAAGCCTCTTTTATTAGTTTATCAGAGTCCTGTGTTGTATTGGCTTCACTGGAATTGTAGATTAAGTACAAAAGGCTTCTGTGTGTGCTCTGGAGCGGAGTCTGTTCTCCCAGGGGTTTTCACCACAGGCTGCTGCTTGCCAGCCTATAAGCTTATCCAAGCTGTAGACAGCTCTTTACTTGCTGCTTGTTGTTTTTAACACAAACTTGCCTATCTGAGAAGGACTTCTGCAGCTCTAGACTGCTGCAGCTGTATTGTTTTTCAAAGGTGATAACTCTTGAAATGGCTTCTGCTGCAGCTGCATGTCTAAAACCCCTGATAGGAGAGTATGATTCTCAGATATAAACAGTGAGATCTGATCAGCAGATTCCCTGCTTGAGACAAAGGTAGTGGCTGAACAGGGGGACTTGTCCTACTTTAGACATTGACACAGCTGCTGTATGCCTCAAGCAAAAGTTCCAATTAGGTATAGCTGAACCTGCCACCATTTCAGCAACCAATCAAATCATTCCTGTTAACAGATGTGCAGGGAATGCAGTGCCTTTCTAGTTCACACTAGATTTTCATCCTGACACAGATACCGCCTAAAGCTGCTCTATACATTTGAGGTGATGATAATCTTACCTTATGCTTGCCTTGCTGAATTACTATTTGCAACCTGTTTAAAATAAATGGAGTTTTAACTATAGAAGCTTTCTCTAGGTTCAGTGTTGGAGTTGGTAGAAAACAGGCAAATGCAAAATGGTTTTTCCCTCATGAGACTACCAGAGAGCTTGGATAAACTTTGTACTTTTGGGGAAATATGATTAGGACTTGCCATGCACTTATGTAATCTTGCACTACAAACATGCATGTTTTTTAGTAAAAAATACATCCACTTTTCCTGTGGAGTTAACAGTCCTAAACTGTTTGTGCCCCATTACCCTTAGATTCTGCATAAGCTTTCTTGTTTTTCCTGTTATCTCAACCTTACTGTTGCACCATTTTGGAAAGTTTGGCTTGGTGCATAGCTTGCTTCAGTGGAAGTCCAGGGAGGAGTAGTACATGGCCTGAAATCTACATTCTTTTTCAGGCTGAGCCTCTAGTTGTTGATCTTAAGGACCTCTTCCAACTAATATATAATATGAAGAAGAAGGAAGATGATGACAAGAAAAAGGTGAGTAAAATTACAGAAGCTGTATTAGTCTGTGAAGAACCAAAGCTTGCTTCAACTTTGGCTTGGCTTTTGGGCTCTTGTAAGACTTGACACTGAGGTCTGTCTAAATCCAGGATTACTTGAAGCTCGTTGGTAGTTGTACTAGCAGTTTGTTTACCTTCTAGCTCTGGTAAGCTCTCCAGATGGAAAGGCTTTGGATATTCTACATGATATCTAGGTACTAAAAGCCTTCTTTTCTTCTTTAGAGTGAAGAAGCAAGTAAGACTAAGGTAAGTCACTCCAACTCAGCCTCACTTGATTGGGTATGCTACTGCAAAACGACTAGTTTTGACTTTGTTTACACTGCCAGAATTATGGAGGCAATATCAGGTGCCCAGTTACATTGAAATGGAAATAAAAGGGTCCTAAAGAATTAATGCTGAGTAGTGATCTCCCTCATACTTCCTTTTTTCATCATTTACTCTTTGAAGCCTGCAAGTCCCTTGTTCAAGGCAAGTTTAGATCCTTCAATTATTGCTGATACTGTTATCAATCTATTACAGAATGGTGGTGAAGCACTACCTGCTGATCAAGTTGAAAAAGTGAAACTGGTAGGTTAAATTTTAGAACTTTATGCTGATGCCATTAAGGAGTTCATAACTGCCTCCACATTGTGTGGAAAAAGCAGTATTTATAGATGCATTTACAGTAGATCAGCATAATGCTTGATTCTTGCTCTTGCAAGAACTCTAACAGATACCAATTCTTTCAATATTTCTTGCTTCAAGGGGACTGACCAAATGGACTTGTTTGGGGATATGTCAACACCTCCTGATATGAGCAGTCCCACAGTAAGTAGAATTTAGCTTAGCTGTCTTGGCTTTTGCTTTGAGAGAAAACTTAGTCCTAGTAATAAGATCTGTTTTTACTTTTAGTCCTGGTTTCTCGTTTCACTGGGGCGTCTGTTTAGCTATCATCAGTGTACTAGTGTCTCAGGGATATAGTACTCTACTTACTAACTAGAGTAGCTAGTGCCATTCTTATCCAGCAGAGTTCACTTGAGACCATGACAAAGATAACCCTGTATTGTTAGTCATAGAATCACAGAATGGGGCTGGGTTGGAAACCCAAAAGGTCATCTAGTTCCCACCCCCCTGTCATGAGCAGGGACACTTTCCACTAGACCAGGTTGCTCAAAGCCCTGTCCAACCTGGCCTTGAACCCTTCCAGGGAGGGGGCAGCCACAGCTTCTCTGGGCAACCTCTTTCAGTGTCTCACCACCCTCACTGTAAAGAATTTCTTCCTTATATCTAATCTAAATCTACCTTCTTTCAGCTTAAAACCATTACCCCTCATCCTATCACTAAACTCCCTGATAAAGAGTCCCTCCCCATCTTTCCTGTAGCCCCCTTTAAGTACTGGAAGGCCACTATAAGGTCTTCCCGGAGCCTTCTCTTCTCCAGGCTGAACAACCCCAACTCTCTGATTGTCCTTGTAAGAAAGGTGCTCCATCCCCCTGATTGTGACTCTCCTCTGGACCCACTCGAAGGGTCTTTATGTGGGGGCCCTGGAACTGGGTCTCACAAGAGTGGAGTAGAGGGACAGAATCACCTCCCTTGACCTGCTGGCCACACATCTCTTGATGCAGTCCAGGATGTGGTTGGCTTTCTGGGCTGTGAATGCATGTTGCTGGCTCTAATACCACTTAGAACCCCAAGTCCTTCTATGCAGGGCTACTCTCAATCCACTCATTGCCCAGCCTGTATTTGTGCTTGGGATTGCCCTGACCTATGTGCAGGACCTTGCACTTGACCTTGAACTTCATGAGGTTTTCATGGGCCCACCTCTCCAGCCTGTCCAGGTCCCTCTGGATGGCACATCCCTTCCCTCCAGCGTGTTGACCGCAGCACACAGCTTGGTTTTGTTGGCAAACTTGCTGAGGGTGCACTCAAATCTGGAGAGGGTCCATATTTTCCCTAGTCTTCCTTTTATCACCAATGTACCTATAGAAGCTTTTCTTGTTGCCCTTGATGTCCCTGGCCAGATGTAATTCTATCAGGGTTTTGCCCTTCCTAACCTGACCCCTGTCTGCTCAGACAGTTTCTCTGTATTCCTCCCAGGCTACCTGTCCTTGTTTCCACCCTCTGTAGGCTTCCTTTTTGTGTTTGAACTTGTCCAGGAGCTCCTTGTTCATCCATGCAGGCCTCCTGGTGTTCTATCTTCCTCTTTGTCAGGACACATAGCTCCTGAACTTGGAAGAGGTGATCCTTGAATATTAACTAGCTTTCTTGGGCCCCTTTTCCCTCCAGGGCTTTACCCCATGCTACTCTGCCCAGCATATCCCTGGAGAGGCCAAAGTCTGATCTCCTGCAGTCCAGGGTAACGACGTTGCTGTGTGCCCTCCTCACCGCCCTAAGGAACTTGAACTGCACCATTTCATGGTCACTGTAGCAAAGACTGCTCTTGAGCTTCACACTCCCCACCAGCCCCTCCTTGGTGGTGAGAACAAGGTCCAGCATAGCACTTCTCCTTATGGGCTCCTCTATCCCTTAGAGAAGGAGGTTATTAATGCACTCCAGAAACCTCTTGGATCGCCCCTCCAACAAATATTGTTGTCCCTCCAACAAATCAGGGTGAAGTCACCCATGAGGACCAGGGCTTGTGGACATGAGGCTGCTCCTGTTTCTCTATACAGGGCCTCACGTAATCCTCAAGAATCCTTATGTAAGTCCCTCAGTGGTCTCTTGGCCATTCTGGATGAGTAGCCCTAGCTCAAGATGTGGCCTAACTCTACAAAAGTGTGCATAAACATTGTCATAGCTCAGCATGACACCCCCCCCCCAAGATCCTACCAGTTTACTTCGGCACTGTAAGCTATCATCAGCCATGATACAATTGGTGCTGTCAATCCAGGTAGTGACCAGGTTATGCCCTTCTATTGCCTGCTTTGTGGAGAGATGACATGTTAACATCTTCCACTGGAAAATAGCTCTCCAATCTTACTCTGAAGCTAAGACTGCAACTTGAAGTCATGGTAAGGCAGTGTGATTTCACAACTTGTTAAAACAAAGGACTAGATCTCAAACAGGGGTTCTGGACTTAAGTGAAAGCCTAGGTGTAATTAGTGCTTAATGACTCTACAGTCTCTAAGCTGTAGAACAAACATCTGATATTTAACTAATGCATCTTAGAAGAGGTGGTTTTAACATTGAGTTTCTGAACCTAAGTAGCTGTGACTTGACCACAGCCAGCAGTGCTTGCACTAATGACTTTGAAGTTGCACTAAAGCTTCATCTTCTATGTCACAGTGAATACTTATTAGTGTAGAATGTTGGATGCTAGGATCTCTCCTTTTGCAGCTGTTTTCCTTGAGCTTGTCTACTATGCAGCAAGTCCTACATAAAACTTTTATTTTTCTTTTTGAACAAATAGGAAGCTAAAGAGATTCTGTTAGTGGATCTAAATTCTGAAATTGAGACCAAACAGACTTTTACAAAAGAGGATCTCTTCTTGAATGGCATCACAACCTCTACTCCACAAAAAAAGTCACAGCCACACTTCTTGCCTGAGAGTGCCTTCACTACCAATCTCAGCTTCTTTCCCACACCTAATCCAGACCCTTTCAGTGATGATCCTTTTGCACAACCAGACCAATCGGCACCACCTTCACTTGATTCTCTAAAATCTGCTGATCAGAAGAAGGAGGGTCTGAGTACCTTATCACTGGTGGGTGATGGTGCTTCAAATGGTGATATAGACTACTTTGGTAAACAGTTTGACCAGATTTCTAATAGAACTGTCAAACAAGAAGCACTAACAAGCCAGTGGCCACCTGAGAGTAAGTCGCCTGCAGCAAGAACTCCAAATGGGGTACCGGAGAGAGAACAGAATGGCTTTCTTAAAGCTCCGTCAAGCCTGTCTGTGGAAGGTCCTTCCAAAGGAGTATCTCTGCAGAATGGAGTAAAGCTGGATTCTGAAAGCAATATCCAGGTCATGTCAAGTGAGTCTATAACAATTAGCCCACCACCACAAAGTACCAAGCCAGGAAGAGGAAGGAGGTCTGTCAAGGTGAACAACGTTCAAGTAATTAATGGTGATATGCATGCGCTTACTTAAAGAAGCTGGGTGAAGGAAGCTTTTATTTCTTCATACTGTGTAACTGGCTAAATAGCTTCACATCTACTTCTCTTCTACATTCCATGCTTACTCTAACCTCTCTGCAGCCATGGTACATTCTAACATTCATGAATGCTTCACAGTAGCTATGGTCACTAAATGATATACTCTCTTCCTTAATGCTGCCATACTTCTGTAAAAGTCTGGTAAGTATGCTGCTATGTATATTGATACATAATGTCAGAACCTGTTAAGATAGCTGTATGCCCATCAACCTGTGGTTTCATAACAATGAGGTACTAGTACTAGCTTACAGAAACCTATATAGCTTCTCAGTACCTGCCTACTGAGGGCAATCTCAGTGACACCCAGGGTGGCTCTGGGTCAGCTGCACTTGTCTTGGACTCAAATAATGCAAAACTCTGTTGCTGACCTTGCTACAACTGCACGGGTCACTGCAGACTGACCAGGAATGTTTAGAGGGGTGGGGGACAGAGGGAAGCTCATACTATAGCAAATAAATCTGTCAGTTTAAGTCTTATTCTTCTGCTGTTGACTTATGACTACTATATATTATACTGACTTAATGCCATGTATCTCAGTAGGCATGAACAAAATGGTGAAGTTTAAAACTCTTATACTTGGTCTCTAAAGGATATATCAAAGCTTCCTGCTCTGTTCTAGCTGAAATAACAGCTTGTAGCTATGGAGTAGGGAGTCTTGATCATGCTAGCCTGTGTTCTGCCACGCCATCTTACAAAGCTTTTTTCTTCCTAGGCTGCATCGAACTACTTACTTAGCTCAGACTTCTTTGTGCCGACTACAGAGAGCCTCGGCTTGACCTTAGCAGTACAAAGAGGACCTGCGCCAACTAGCTCACCGGACCACTTCAAAACAAGTCAGACTACAGCACCTCCATTGGCTGGTCTAGGTTAGTTCACAAAGTGAAGGTCTTGCTCCAGTCTAATATCTGCTAACACCAAAACAGAGGTTCTAGTTTTCATTTACTTCATGTGTAGTGTCATGCTCTTCAATTCATGTGCTATCTGCCCTAAACTCTTCAATTCATCAGTAGAAGCCTAAACTCTGCATCCTTAACTGGAACAAGGTTTTTTGCTTTAACTTTGACAGCAGATTGCTGCTTCAAGTACACAAGGGTCTAGTGAGCCAAGCACAATTTGGGAGGCTGGGATAACACTGCTGCAGAGTCTTAATTTGCACAAAAGTAACTATATGGCAAATGCATCTGTCACTTCTGTGCTAGGACTATGTATGTTTCTCCTTCTGTTATATCAACTTCAATTCTGTTCTTCCAGGACCAAAATGGAGCTAAGTAAAAATCGTTAACCCCCTTCTCCCCTTCCCCCAAAATTACTTGATATTTTTTTAAGTGTAAATCAACAGATGTTTGTAAACAGTACATGAAAAATATTTTGCTGGTACTCTCAGTTGAATTGATATATACTCCTGCTTGAGGTCTTCAGATCACTGAAGTGCTGTGTAACAACAATCTCCCTCCAGGTGGCTTTCCAGTAACTTCATCACACTGGAGTTCAGAGACACCTACCTTCACTCAGGCTGCATCAGTCTTTTCTGGGTCTATGATACCTGCTCAGCCTACAGGATTTACCCAACCACTTGCCTTTAGTACTCAAGCAGTGCCAAGCTGGAAACAGCCTGCGTCTTTTGGTTCAGCAGCCCCTCAGTCTTCTGGTCTCTGGGCACAGCCAGCACAAGTTTCATCTAGTTCATGGGCACAGACATCCAGTGCTGTAAGTCCCTTCCAGAGTAGTGTGTTTCCAACTTCAACACTACCTGCTCAGACCTCATCTGTACTGCCCTCCAAGTCAATAACTAGCCCACCTCAGCCACCACCTAGAACTGCACCTCAGAAGGAGCTATCTAAGAAAGAGAGTGATGCTTTTATTGCTCTGGATCCACTTGGTGATAAAGAAGTGAAGGATGTCAAGGAAATGTTCAAAGACTTCCAGCTGACAAAGCCACCTGCAGTACCAGCAAGGAGAGGAGAGCAGCAAAGCCTTTCAGGTGCTTCTAGAGCTTTCAGCAATTATTTTACTAGTAAAGCAGGCATTCCTCAAGATAGTACATATCATGATAACATGGAAGCTAGCAAGCTGTCTGCCAAAATGATTGGTAAAAACATTTTTCCTTCTGTTTGGATAGCTGCTGAGGGATTGGGATGGTTGATCACTAGTCTTTTCTGATATAACTGAAAATTTGATTTTATAGTTACTGAAACAAGGTTGAAGGACTGTCTCCCCTAATAATGTTACCGAATTGATCAATATCAGTGGCCAAACACTGACACCTAGTGCTTAAACTGCTTTACTAGAATGAGATAAACTAGGTCTGTACAGTGTTAGAGGTCCCATCTAGCTTATGTGTAGTGAGGGACAAGCACAAGATAAAATTTTGAGGTCACTCAAAGCAACTTCCATGTGGGGTTTTTTGTGTATCTAATTAGATGGGCTTTGGTGTTGCTATACAGGCAGAGATGAGTACTTGTTAAAGCTGTTAAGTGATTATAGCAGTATGTCTCTCTTCCTTAGAACCACCAAAGCCTGTTCCCCGACAAAGTGTGCTGTCAGCTGATGGCCTGCTTGAAAGTCAAGTTAAAACAGACCTTTCCAGTGCCTCATCTGTAAGTAGTAAAAAAACCCTAAAAACCCAAACAACAATACACACAAAAAAACACCCACGAACTTTCTTTCCTCTCAACCACAGGGGTGCCTGTGTCTGAGCACTAGCTTAGTTCTGCCTGTAGAGGCCATGGAACAAAACTTTTTGTGTGTCTGGAGCTAATACTTTATGTAACAGAGGGCATTTGTTGCAAGAAGGCTAACAAAGTATGATGCCACTTGGCTTGGGTCCATAACCAGTTCCCCAAACTGCAAGACCTGGTAGGAAGTTCTTCAGTATTGGGAGCTTCTACAAAAGACTGCAAAATAATGTAGCTGCAGAAGTCTTCCACTTGGGTTATACTTACCTTTCTGAGGAGTGGATTGAACAGTGTGGACTATGCAGCTCTCTTCCTGAACAAATGGGAGCCTCCCATGTTCAGTAACTCCTGGGGGAGGAAGTGGCTTAACCACATCACTCAATTTGGGACACAGCACTTGGAGCCCCTGGTGGAAACTGATCCAATTCCAGAATGCTGACTTAAGACATCTAGCATTTAACTAAAATGGATCTCATCATGACTATGCTGGCTCAGCTCCAAATGGGTGTTCAGAAAGCACACATGGCTTTTCTGAAAGATACCTTGCCTCAGACTAGCATAACTGCTAACATGGCCTCAGAGCCCTGTTTTCTTGTTAAAGGAGTATAGTTAATGTGTGTTTTGCAGGGATTCTGCAGCATTCTTTCTAGATGGTGTGCAAATGAGGAACTAGATGATACAGCCATGCAGAGTAAACCTAGTGAAAACTGGAAATCCACTAACAGCCTGTGATCTCTCTTTCCATAGAAGGAATCTCAGAAACCACCTTCTGATCCTTTTGGTGATCCTTTTAGCAACCTATTTGCATAAATCAGGTAAGTATTCCACCAATAAGACAACCTGCTTCATTCTCTGAACTTGATTCAGAAAACCTTTGGTAAAGAGCTGGCTAAAAATTACACTAGCTTAACTCTGATGCTCCTATGAAGTATGGCAAACAGTCCCTAGAAGAATACTTCTGCTAGAGTACCTCAAGTCAGACTTGTACATAGCTGCATTCTGGCTAAGACTAGCCAGCTTCACTTTCTTAGAAATAAAGATTTTATTCTTCTATAGACTTAAGTCTCAAGGCCACAATAGATCTAGATTTCATTTCCTTGAGGAAAGTTAATGAGTAAATATGTGCTGCAAAACTCAGAAGGCTCACTAAATTCCTTCAGATACCTCTTTAAGAGAGTGTTAGCACACAGAGCCCCATACAGCTTTCTGAAATTTAATCCCCTAAATAATTGTGGGTTTGTGCTCTGGGTGAACTGGAGTGAAAACAGAATAAGGGCTCTTATGAGAGCTTTTGTTACTAGAAACTAACGTAATTCAAAATTTTGTGCTATTGATTAGAGAATATGAACTATCAAACTAGCAAATCTATTCTTCTGCCACAACTCTAAGTCTTCCCCTGAAATACTGTCTGGCTTCTAACAGAAGGCAAGTGTTTCTATTTATTGCTTTAGTTTTGTTCTCAGTATCTCTAAGCTAGTTTAAGAAATAAAACTATAATTTATAGCCATCCTAACACTAAGTCCTTTTCATCATACTAGGCATAACCAGAAAAGGACAAATGGAATAACTGGACTTCTTCTCAACATGATTTTTCTACATGTTTCACTTTGCTGTATGCCAATCTTGCTGCTGTTCCATGATGTCTGTAATCTAAAATGAGTCCAGGTGGATTGAAACACAAACCCTCAAAGAACATGCTGTGAAGACAATAATTCAGGGCAAAGCAAATGGAGAGTTGGACTTATGCTGGAGATCCAGATTCAAATTGGTGGATGTTAATTTTACTTTAGTTCTCTGCAATCCTTCACAGAAGAGCTTAGCAATATTAAATCATGTGTCTTGTAAACACTGTCACCACAATTCCTCTTTCTGTAGCACTTACTGTCCTAAAATACAGGAACTGAATGTACCTGGGGAAGTATTGCCTTCACATAAGGGAATTGAATTAGTAGTTATCACTCCATACCTTAAACAACTAGGTTAGTTGCCTGTTATCACAACAGCGGCCAGTTGTATAGTTAAGTGGATACTACTCAATTTTAACTGGTGACTGGACATATGATTTCGTCTGAGTCACAAAGATGTAAACTGTATGGTAGGGGAAAAAAATCCAATACTTGTCTATTTAACTAATGGAAAAATTATCATTCTGCCATACATGTGTGATAAGGGGATACCTCTGGGGTCTAACAGAACTGCTGGACTCCTGAGTACTAGAGGTCTACACTGTACGGTCAGATAAGCTGAAACACTTCTTACAGAACATTGAGATAGTCATAGACACTAACTGTTGGTGCTAAATGGCTTTTTTCAGGGAGGGAAATCTACTAGGATTGCTTTTCTGTTAAGATGGCTTGGCAGACACATGGAACAAGCAGATAGGCTTCTTGCATATATATCAGTGAATGTCCCTGATGTTGCTCAGTTTGAGTTGTCACGTGGTGTAGTGTGGCATGTTTCCAGTATGTTAGAAAGCAAAAAGACAATCATGGCTTCACTCCATGCCTAGAGTCCTTGGGAACAGATGTACCACCTCTGTGCCATTAATGTGAGGTAGTCCCTCATCTCTTGAAAACCATACCTTTTCTAAAAAACCTCTTTACTAACATCTTTAAATCAGTTGGTTATAACTCACTGTAACATCTACATTCTTGGCCAGTGGTGGCAGCTGATGTGTCAGAGGTTTTTCTATTAATACTAAGCATAAACTTGAAATAGTATTGTTAAATACTGAAGCAGTTGCTGGAGAGTGAAGAAAGTCAACTTGAATACAGACTTAGTACCCAATTCAGCCAGTCATGCAACTAGTCTTGTGTATGAACCTCTCTTGCACTTTCTGTAATGCAAAAAAGCTATGAATTCAAGTATTTGTCTCAAACTGGAAATGTAGAAACTTATGGATGTTACACTGTTATATAAAACTGTAGTATCTCAAGTGATGTTACTTTATGATATTAAACAGAAGCAACTCTTCATACTAAAACATCAGTGTGGCTGTTGATTCTGTCCTCCATAACTCAATCTTGTGGTCTAGCTGACACTAGGAGTTCAGAGACTGCTAAGAATTGTTTCTCACAGGTTCTTACTATAGCTGTCTGATAGCAAGGTCTTAAGGCTTTATGTAGCTTCTTCCCTCAGGCCTGTTCAGCAAATGCTGTCCCACAGTAAAACATAAAATCCCTGGCTGACTTTGTAAACTGTTACTAGAAGCTTGTTCCATTAGCTGTTCAGCCTGAGTTTGTGGCTACTAAAGATGCCTTCTTGCTTGCTTCTGGAGGACCATGGAAGCTGGGTACTTAAATTGCATTGCATTCAGATCTTTCATTAGTTCAACTTGTCTATTCCAACTTTGCAGGAGGGCTAAACTGATGCTGGGAAAACTAAATTAGAACACTTAGATCATGTTCACAACAAATTTTACAACTCGTTTAATGCAGATGGCTAAGAAGAATAAAACAATTGGAAAATTACTGTTTTAGACTAGTCTTTAGTACTGGAGACAGATGTGTAACTATCACTGAATAAATACAATGGGTGCTTGTTTGCTTATTTTTAATACCATTTGATTTGTATGGTTAAGAGATTCAAAACAACTCATTGAAATATGGACCTATGGTGCTTCACAGAGAATCACAGACTTTTTTTTTTTTACTTGGCTGCATTGGAACATCTAATTTAGTACTCAAAGGTACATTAGAACTAAAAAACAAATTGACTGTCTGGGTGCTTGAGTGAAGGAAAATATTTACCAGCATTTACGTTGAGCATCTAAATGACCATTAGCTGGTCAAGCTAAAATAAACAGTCCAACTATGCTGGAGTTTTGAAATAGCTGTCAGGATGATCACTAGGAGCTGGTAGTAGGACCTGTTACAAGCTGGCCAGAGATGCTTGCTGGTTGTCTAGCTTAGTTTGAATACCTGTTTACTGTGATTTAGTCTCTGTCTTAAAGAACCATGAACTATAGTGGTGTATATAGCATCAGTTGAAGCAGGTATGATGGAACAATACAAGATTATATGTGTCTGTCTTGCATTATTGATCAATAAATGGGTTTAGTGCAACTGGACTCATCAAGCTGGACTGAGGCTGCATCAGATTTAAGTTCCTCTAAATTAAGTTTTTCCAAATTAAGGCTTGAACAGGGAAAAAAATTGCCTGACCTATTCTACACTCTCCCCTCTCCCTGCCACAAAAATGGGTGAACAGAAAAAATTAAAAGTAAATTTTTTTACTTACCCATGGTAATTTGGAATATCCTTATACTGGCTTATGCTTTTAAGCTTGCATCCAGATACTTAATTCTCAACTGCTAAACAGCAGATTATTTATGAGCTCCTTCTGTCTTATGACTGTGTCCAACACATGATGCCTTAAAGCTGGATTATGGCAAACTACTGAATAGGCATGTCCTTCTAAAAGAGCTAGGTTGTGGTTTGTGTTTTGGTGACAGACTGAAAGCTAGGAGAGTTTAGGCTCCTTTTAAACCACAAAAAATTGTGTGTTGTTCTTTTATATTGACTGAGGAGGAAGAAAAAGCAATCTTAGGACTTTATTCCTCCAATACTCCAAATGAGGATTCCAAAGATGTGAGATGCTGAACTTGCTCTTGTAAACAGCTCTGCTTTAGGAACTATTTGTTCCTTACATGAGTCACTGCTATGACAGCTTTTTACTAGGCAGCTAACTGTCCTCTAATTAAATAGAAAATGTCTTTCCCATGTTTAAAAAGCACTAGTAAACAGAAATAGCTTTTAATCTTGAAACTACTTTATGCTATTTCCCAGTCTCCACACAGGAAAAAGTGGAGTTTTCTGAAAAGTGGACTTTAGAGCACTTACCGTTAAGGCAGTTTTGGCCAGTAACTGGCATTCTTCAGTAAGCACTGCTTTTTGTTTGTTTTCTTGGTAATAAATAACAAAAGGAACAAATAAAGATATTACAAATTCAGTCATGGCAATTTTTGTCTATTCAGCTACAAAATGAGAAGCATGCATGTTATCCTGCAGCTTATATCCATACTATGCAATTTAGATGTGGCTGCCTCACTTTTGGGGGAAAGTAGAAGGTAAGTGTCCTTGGTCTTCTGTAGATGTCTATACTGTTTTTTTCTCCAACAGAGAGCATAAACCTCCAATGCAGACATTTCTAATGGTAGCTTGTGCAGATATCCAATAAAAAAGGAAACCACTTCTTGCTATATTCCAAGTAGTCAAATAGAAATGGTTTATCCAATAAAGGTGATTTATAGCAGTTGAAGCCATGTTCTTGTAGGGAGGCGGAGCTCAGACAACTTTTCTATTGCACGCTGAGTGTGAAAATATAATCTAATCTCAATCTCTTTCTTTCTGAAGATGTACAATTTCATGCTGATAGTACTTCTATTCTTATTTAAAGTCTCCTAGACTGCCTATTTCTAATTCTTTGAAAATATAGCCTTTGTTTTTCCACTGTAAGTACCACTAGAAGGAGAACTAAAGGCTTAGTCACTACAAAAATATCATGTGAAAACAACTGAAGAGCTACACCACCAGAAATAGAGCTGCCTAGTCTGTAAATCATTTATGAGTATGGTCAGTATTAAGTGGTGAATGACTGTGAGTCTCGTAACAGATACATGTACGTTAAGAATAAATTGGGATCTATCTGCTTTAAGTCTTAAATTGCAGTATGAGAAGCATTTTGTGATGACGTGCATATTATTTGAACAACCAAGTATTGCCTCTTGCACACGTGTCTAGGCCTGAGTGGTATCTGCTGCTATTATTGCTTGAAATACCTGAACAGACCATGAAGAGTAGCCTTCAAAACTATGAAGATTGCTGCTTCCCTTGCTCCTTATGTTTTGATTGTTGTTATTATTTTGGCACTTGGATCCAGTTAAAGCACAGGTTTGATATATTCAGTTAGAAACAGGTCAGCCAAAAGATAACGATTATTACAGAGTCCATAGTAGGCAACGTGGGCTATCAGCTTGACGTCACATTATACCAAAGACTGTGCAACTTCACAACGGTGCTAGCAACTACAGTTGGCAAAATTATGCCCTCATGTGATGCTATCATGTCTCCAAATTAGAGCTATACTTTCTCTCTTGGCCAGTGCTAATTGTCAAACCAAGACTTCTTCTTGTCATCAGTTTTGTAACCGATGTACTAACATCTCTGTATTTTTGAAACATGGATTAATAACAGATCATGGAAGATGTGTAGCCTGAGGGTATACAGAGTATGTTGTGCAATCCAAGACAAGGTGAGAGCAATTTAGTGTACTGATTGTGAAATGGCTTTTCCTTTCTAAAGAGCATTCTTCTGTCCCTTGAACCTCTCCAATAATGGATAGCAGAGAAGGTGTTTCGATTTCTTGCTCCTAACTGTCACCTTCAATGACGTTCATTAGTAGCTGAACTGCTTTTACCTCCTTTTTAAATGCTGTGACTTAATATCTCCTGTTCAGTATGAATTTTCCGTAACCTTTTTCTCTCCAGGTTTAATGTGGAGGTGACAAGCTTGCCAATTTTCCTAATATCTTTGTTTTTTCTAAACAATTGTGTTGAATAAAATGCTCTTTCCATACGCATACCTTTGAATTTCCAGATCAATCTGAATAGTGGATGCATTGTTGGTATTTCAGAGTTCATGGGACTCATTTGCAATGAGCTTTTTCTGACATTTTCTTTTCCCCTTCTCTAACCTCAAGTCCAAAACGCTAAAGTGGGATCTGCAGCAAATTATGTGAAACTTGTACACTAACCTGGAGGGCACCGGGGGGGGGGGGGTGGGGGGAGGTGGTGTACATTACTCAATGAGTATTCTTGCAGAAGTTGCTCAGTTGGGATTATGTGAAAACCTGTGCCACCTGAAAGTCAACTCAAAGACTACCATCAACTATGGTTTGCAGACAGTTGACGGCAAGACTTCCATTTGCATTGAAAAGTTCAACTCAGCCTTTCCTGCCTGAGATTTTTATTTTAGACTCAAAACAATGACTTATCAGAACCTTTAGGCGACTCTTTAGGATCTATACCAGCTTGAGTCTGATCACTCCTTTAGGCACTGCCTCCTAGGCACTGCTCTCTATGGTTCATTCTTACTGCCTGCAGGGGATTTTCACTGCATTTTTAAGGTAATAATTTAAAAGTTCAGAAATGCATTTCAATGTAAACTTCTACAGTACCTAAATACCTGATAATTTCTTGGAGTAAGATATCCATCTACTTCTAGAAATCCTATTATGTGCCTCAGTATAACTTTAAGGTCTAGTGTCTAAGGGTTCCCACTCCTACTACCTTTAAGGACAACCTGTCGGTCTTCAACCCAAGATGCCAGAATAGATGATGTTACTCAGGTTTACAGTCCTACATCAGTGAGGGTATGGAAAGGTCATATATGCAGCCATCTTTGCAGATACAGGAAGAAACAAGCTGATTCTCATCCATTTGCCAGACCAGCAGATTTTTATTTCTTCCCTCCATTCATGTCACTGTCATGCTGAGTGGTGGAAAAATATTTAATAGCATACTGTACAGCAACTTTTCAAAGCATTGCCTCCTTATTATGAAGTTACAGTAAATTGTAGTATTGCTGAAGTATTTGTAAGATGAGCTAATTACAGGTGAAGGATTTAGTTTTGAAGAGGCTGAAGGGTTACATCAAACTTCAAATACATTACAACTTTCCAGAATTTCATAGAACTGAATACAACACACATTGAAAACATCTAGGTTGCAAGGGACTTCTGGAGACCTTCTACAATGTTCTGTTCAAAGTAGGACCTTAGATCAGGTTATCCAGGGGTGCTGTGACAGAGTCTTGAGTATTTCCAGTGAGGGACATGCTACCATTTCCCTGGGTAACCTATTCCAATGTTTAATTGTTCTCACAGTAAAGGCTTTTTTTTGTATTCAGATGGCATTTCTCCTGAAGCAACTTCTGCATAGTGCCTCCATCTTCTATATAACTACTTTCTAGGACTTAGCCTTTTCTGTAGAAGTTTCTAAGAGATGCTGTATACTTATTTCTTTTTCTTTCTTATTTTTGAATTATAAACCTTAATATAACACAGGGTAAGTGTGAACGCAGCACAACTTCAGGTGGATTTATAATTTCAAAAATCTGTATCAATTCCTAGGCTGAAGTATCATTCTGATGTATGTGAACATGCATGCTTAGCCAATATTTGAAACACATACCTTGCAGAGTGTTTTGGGATCTGTAAACCTCAACACCACTGGAGAAAAATGTTGGCCCCTAAATGAACATATGACAGTAGAAGAAAAGGCTGAGATTAAAAGTACCATGATAAACCTAATCACAGTCTTTCTGGGTCAGAGTGGAGACAACTGATCCGTTACCGTGTTCTTGATAGTGATCATTGAAGGATGCTCAAGGAGAAGTGTAAGAGCAAAGCAGGTACTCAATGCCATCTCCAAAGCTCCCAGAGCTTTCAGCTGCTAACTAGTGGGTTATTGATTTAGGTGCTCAGAGTCCATCAGAGAATTAGTGAAAGGGAATTCTATGTAAAGTGGATTTTTCACAAGGTTGGATCTGCATCCTCTATGAGGTACCCCAATTCCTGGTGCCAGGCACACAGCAAATCTTCACACTTCCCTACCAGCTAAGAGTTTGGGAGGTCCCTATTGTATGGAAAGAATTCTTAATTTTTCATCTCAGTTCTGCTGTCCATAGATATTGGGCATATTTGTGCTTTTTGCTGTTCCCTTTTTTTCAGAATCCCACCTGTTAAAAGAAACACCCTAAGCCAAGGACCCATTGACTGCAGGCCCTAGCTGGAGGTCAAGCGATTTCTGGAAAAAGAGTTGTTTAGTAGCAGCAGGCAAGACAGTGAGAGTGTGTGATACGGATACTTTCAGCAGCAGCTGTGGCGTGTGTTTACTGCTGGTGTGTGTGACAGCGGAAAGTCTGAGGCATCAGATCCAGTAAGGGTCAGCTGAGTGTATAAAAGGTTGCACAACAACCTTGTGATCCCTGAGCTGTTTAAGATTCAATTGCTGGAAAGAGACATAGGTCGACTTAGCCTCTTCGTAACAACTTACTATGTATATAAAATAAACATACAATAAATGGCACCAGAAAGCTGAACCAACTGGTATATCTTCCTTGTCCAAACTGCAGATTTCTCAACCTTGTGAAATCAGGTTACATTTGTTTGGACTCCTGACATATTTGTACAAGGGACGGGGGTCAAAGAGTGGAGGACAAGGCCCTGCCTCCAACGAAAGCCCATACATCACACTGCATGAGCTGCAGATCTGCCAACCAGCTAGGTTCAGCAGCAAAGGTCCCATTGTAGAGCAGAGGTAGCAACAGCATTAACCTGGAGAGGTGGAGAGAGAGTATTGCTTCATAGTGGATGAATGCTCAGCGTGTAAGGCCAAATTGGAATAAATTACAGAAAGAAAATCAGTCAAGTTAGACTTCAGTGCTCCTCTGTTCCTCTACTTTCCAGCATTGCTACCTGTGAAGATAAGGTCATCAGTAAACTATTCACTTTGTTTTTTAAAGTTAACAAGTCATCCTACAATGCACCAGGTTTTAATGTCTAACTGTGGGTGATTTAAAGAAGCTTAATTTCTATAAAGGGATGGCCTTTCACTCACTTACTGAGAGTCAGGAGTTTCATGATATTTAAAATCGGGCACCAAAATGAAGAGTCACTCTAGAAAATACAGGCCTAACTGACAAAGAATTCAACTTGGCAAGCTGAAGCATACTTAGATAGCTAAATATTTGTCTGTTTTCCCAACTATATAAGTTAGCCTATTAGCAAATAATACCTTTATTTATGAGCCTTCTTTCAACCGAGGAAAGCATTTAAACTTTTACCTAGGTTTAAGGGCAACCTTATTAAAGTCAATAAGCTAAAAAATCACAAAGATCTTTTTCAATACTTCATGTATTGTAGTGCTACATCTATTTATGATGTCCTGCTGTGCCTTTTTGTTCAGCTTTAAGTGTTGGGAACACAGCCACTGTCTGAATAGAGGAAGTGCAGATGTTCTCTGTGTATTATCGTTTGATTCTCTTCAATAACATGATCCACTATAAGAGCAAAGATCTAAAAAGGGGGAAAACAGCTGGTTTATTAAATTTTCGAAGTTTTTTTCATGTAATTTTAAACCACCAAAGAATTTAAGATTAGGCAGCTGTTTATACAGCTAAGTATCAAGTACTGCTATGAGAGTGAAATAGAAAACACCCTGAAGATGCTTCCAAAATATTGGTCTGTGGTTTAAATACAAACTCATATGTGATTTTAGTGTACTGCCTAGGACTGTACTGGAATGTTTTGTTTCACAGCTCTTCAGAAAAAGCTTTCCACAGGGGAACAAGAGAACTGAATGCTCCATCTCCGATAGATTGTAAACTAAGCAGCTGGAGTGCGTGGGGGCCCTGCGACCCATGCACCTATCAAAGGGTAAGCTATAGTTGGAAACCTTTGTTCCAAAGCCACAACCAAAGGGACACTATCCATTTGCCTTTTGGTTACGGGAAAATATCAGATTGCAGTGCTTAATAGTGTATGTTCCTGATTTGAGAAAACCCATAATCATTTCAGAACTGAAGCCATAAGAATAAGAGAAGACTACATCCAGACGTACATCACTGGTCAAGTGTTCTTATTCAAATTTTTTTTGTTGATAGAAATTATCTGTTTTGGCCATGTGGATGTTTCTATTAAGAACATTACTTTTCAATACATTTTCCTTTTTTAAATAAAAACCAATTTTTTTCAAAAGTGGATTTCTATTTTCTTAAGGGAGTTCTTCTTATGAGACCAGAAAAATTAAAGACTTGAAAGCATACAAAATACATATGATGCATTTCCTCACTGGATTGAAAATAATTAAAATAGTGACATAAATAGTGAAAAATAAGCACCTGTACATACTTGCTAAGACATTATTATTAATTCAATGTGCCCGTATGCTTTTTTTTGCACCACAAGATGTGCCTATGGATTTTCAACCAAAGATTTCACCTAAGATGCTTAATTTTGGAAAGTTTTAAGTTCAGCTGGAAATACTTCAGTTCTGGTAGTTCTCTTTTCTCTCTAAGCAATGTTAATAGTGTTATCTTTCAAGTTTCGTTCTAGACGTATTGAGAGATTCGGACAGTTTGGTGGAACACCATGCCTGGAGACCTTAGGAGATACACAAAGCTGTAAAACCAGCCAAGTTTGTCCTGAAGAACCAGAACCAGACTGTGGTACTGACTTTCAATGCAATTCTGGTAAGTTTTGGTTTTGTGCCATACCGAGTTATGCAATAACTCAGGAAAACACATTTGCTTACTTCTGTGTAGAAGTTAAATCCGTTTCCATTGAAGACAACAAAATACATACACATAAAGAAAGATATGCTTCAGTGCTTTTCTAGCTGGGGATGATTTCCTGAAGCAGTGCCTTATTACTAGGGTATAAAGAGTCCCCGGTGTGTTAGACAGGTGCGTTGCAACGCCACAGTGCCAAAACCACATTATGAACAGTGCTTGAGAAGGGGTACATTCCTCTCATCTCCCATTACAGTTTGCATCTAGTTTAAATTATTCTCCTGTACTTTCTACTCCATGGTTAAAAGTTGACCATACTATGACTGTCCTTTCTTCTACCATAACTGCTCCACCTGCTACAGAATCACTATGTTTTATGAAAAATCACTAGGAAAAACTAGGACTGAAGGAATTTTAACTAAATAGCTGGGGAGGTTTATTGACCAAACTGGTATGATAGGTACTATCTGGAGACCAGAATGCCTCTAGATCCAAAGTAAGGTGTAAAACTGTATAGTGATACATGCATGGCATATGAATGAATGTAATGTTCAAGATTCATCATAAATCAAAATAAAATAGGAAAATTTAATGGTAATAAAACTAGTCAGAGCAGAGAATGAAAGATGGTAAGTGAATTTTGAGTCCCAAGCTATTGTCAATATTGTCTTTATCTCAAATACGGTGAAGTTCAAGTAGAGGAAGAAAAATATTTGGACACTACAGTGTCCAAATAATATAGTCCAAAGAGCAAAAATTTAAACAATTTAGAAATAATTCTTTGTTGATATTGAATTAATATTTTCCTGTATTCTCTTAATACAAATTTTAAAAAAACACACACTAATAATCAAAGATTAACATAGAAACAATAACAGGACGGAACAACTTTCTGCAAATCACAGCAGTTCTCCTGTCACTTACTTTTCCTCAGCCATCCTAGTAAACTCATTAGTAAATATAGTAGTATGGGGCTTTTTTTAATTTGAAGGAGGCATGATGTAGGACTCGATTTCCTCTTGAGAATACTAGAAATATACAAAGAGGAACATGTCAATAAAGAGTAGCTGGATTGTCATTTAAAGTCCATCTTGGGGAAAAAAAAAGTGTTCATTCAATGTTTTATTCTTTCATCAGGTCGGTGTATAAAGCGACGACTTGTGTGTAATGTAGATAATGACTGTGGAGACTTCTCTGATGAAGATAACTGTGAATCTGACCCACGATCACCATGCCGTAACCATGATATTGATGTGTCTGAAGTTGGCAGGACTGCAGGGCAAGGGTACGTAATAAAGTAAAAAGTAGTAGTGGGCCTTGTGAAGAGTCTGGAACTCTCTCCAAAAGCAGCTGAAAACACTGGGGCACACTGACATTCCTAAAAGTGGAACCTGAATCGTGTTCGCATTTGTATTCAGAAATGCTATGTAGCTTTTGGAAGAACACCTAACTACTGTTTTATTTTGCATACTTGGGGAGAGTAAAATATTTATACAGACAGTGTAAACCAATTATTATGTTAAAACACGAATCATATCTAGAGGTTACATGAATATACTTACAATACCTATTATTTAAATATAAAGCTTACAGATATATAGATATGTTTCAAATGATATTTCATAACAAATCAGTCATCTCCAATTAATTTACTAACATGCATGTCTAAAGGAGAGAAAACATATCTTGATTATTTATACAATGGGATGCCTTACTGCAACAACACTCTGCCTGCAGCTTTTTTCCAGTATTACATTCTCCACTTCCCAGATTTTAATTGTTTACAGGAGTTTTCCTCATTAATCTAAGTCAAAAATTAATCCTTCTATCCTCATACTATGATGGATTTCTTTATTTTCAACCAGAAAGAAAGTGTGACATATTATTTATCTACAAACTTAGAAGGCAGATATCCAAACTGAAACAAATGAAAATAAAAGTATACTACAGCACCACCCTGTGTTTAAATGAAAAGGATGCAGCCTTTTCGTTTAATTTTGATAATGGTATTACTGCACAAGAGCAAAAATGTTGGCTTTGTAGCATGGTGAAATAAACCATGTCCTTAGGCATTTTCAGAAATAGCTTCTTTATTATTTCTATTATAATCCATTACTAAAATCTTCCATGAGAAAATGTATAGATGTACAGTAGAGACACTGGCAACTTTGGTGAATTGATAACCACTTTCTACACTCAGATAGGTATATGGATATGTATCAGACGTAAATACTGGAAATACTGAAAAGATTTAAGTCTATGAAACAGACATAGAAAGGCAAAAAACCAATATAGAATCATCCAAGTAGCAGTTATTTTTGGAAGTTGTCTCTTGTACATTGGTATGTAGATGCATAGAGCTATACAGCTGATATGCCCTCTTCTGTGGATTTGTAGTGGTTCAAATTTCCTCTGCTCTGCTCCAGGGAATTCTATTACTCCACCAGGTCACACCCTCAGAGAAAAGGCAATGCTAGGAGTAGCTGCATATTCCTTCTACAAGTTTGATGGATCTTGTATACACTCGATACCAAAGTTCCTACCAGTAAACTAATATGAATTAAGAAAAAAAACAGATTAAAAGTAGCTGTTAAGATGTCTCTTTTAAACTTATAAGGAATGCTTCCTCAAATACATTGGGCAAGAAGAAATATTTTTTACCCTCTTTTATTCCTAAGGTTCTTACTGTGTTTAATGTTTAATATCTATCTTTTATTTGTTTATTTCTCATATGTGGCCCTTAAAGTGCTTTACATAAGATGTGTCATTATCTCCATTACACAGATGAGAGGACCACAAGAGGTAAGGCAAGCTTCTGTGGACGAAGCAAGGTTCAGTTCCACAGCTAGTCTCTATCTCTTACAGAATCTGACTTTTCCAGTCATACCATTGTCTACAGGTTATGGGTGCTGGCACCTCCTTTTTTTGAAGTGTAACCTCTTTTGTATTTCTCTTGTAGAATCAACATTTTAGGGATGCAGCCAATGGCCAGTCCATTTGACAATGACTTTTTCAATGGTCTTTGTGAAAGGGTGCGTGATGGAAACACACGGACATATTACCGCAAGCCATGGAATGTGGGTGTTCTCACTTATGATGTAAGTCTAAGTCCTTCTGTGCAAACTAGAATGTCTTTAATTGAATGATGAATCCTGACAATCCTCTTGGAAGACTCAGTATATCTTGAGTCATGTAGCAGCAGGTTTTTAGCGTCAAGCTTTTGATAACGTCCAGAGGAAAAAAGGCTATGTTATCATTTGCTTTAGCAGTTAAGCTCAGTTGAGCCAGATACATTCCCACATGTTCATTGCTGTACCTGTGCCTAGTAAATGAAACTATCTTTCTGGAATGTTTACAGTATGTGCAGATGAAATGAACAGGATATATGCAGAAAGGAATATCATACCTAACGTTTACTGGGTAGAGCAGCAACCAAGCTACTTTTTCAAGGACACTGATAAAAAGCTACAAATAATACTATGATAGTCTAGTACTGCTTGGGTTTTCTAATCAGTGATGACTTTGTCCCACTGAAAAAAAAACATAATAGGCTTTTGAGATTCAGACTATGTCTTCCAGTGAGGTTTGAACACTGAATATGTTGATGATCTTAGAAACATCAATGTCAGGTGCATTCCAGAAATTAAAGCAGTATTTTGCTTGCTAAATGCTTTGCCTATCACTGTAAGTAGGAACTTCATAGAACAATGACAATTTAAACCAGATCCTGCCCAAGACAAGTAAATCTGACACAGAGATCATTGCTCATATTTGATTTCGATGCATAACCATTTTCAGTTATTAAAACTCTATGTTCTGCTAAGGTATACCAAAATAAACAACACTGAAATAGATATTCTGAATTAGCTATTGTCTGCTGTAAGAAAAGAAAGCAAATTCATAATTGTGTCTCATTTCAAATGTTGGGACCATTAGCCAATCTTGTCTGTGTTCTAGGAAGGAGCTGAAGACTACTAGTCCTTCCATGTAAAGGAACTGTTGACACACATAAATTACTTTGACAGTGTAACATGCTGAGATTTAACACTCTCTGAAATATTAACACTGCAGTTTTCTGTTTAGTTTTGAACCACTGAGCTGATCCAGATGAGGTGGCTTGGGAAGGGCATGGTATTTCCATTTGTTTTCTTTTAAAAGAATAAAAGAGCTGTAAGAAAATGTATTACTAAGCTATGTAAAGCATACAATTTTAAAGTGCTATGTAGATTTTTCTATTACTGCCTCTTTTGTTTTCTCATACAACCTTTTCATTATCTTTTGTAAGACAAAAGCAGACAAAACCTTCACATCTGTGTTCTACCATGATCGTGTAAAAATGTTACGAGAGGTTTACAAAGAAAAACAACAACACTTTAATGTTGACCTGTCTCTGAAATACACACCTACTGAAGGAAGTAACAAAATTGGTTTAGAAGGAAATTTCAGGTATCACTATAGCAAGAATTCAAGTTTAAGTTCTTTCCTGAAAAGCTCCACAGAAAGGGTAAGTTTAATTAAGCTAAAGTTTAATGTCACTATTTTACAAACAGCAAAATTTACACAGTGTTAGAATAACGTAATATGACTCTATCTAAGTATTCTAGTTGCCTGCTGCTTTTCTGTCATTTATTCACAAAAATGAAATACTGGCAATACTAGGGTTAAGATTTCAGACGTGGCCAAAGGGTAACCAAATGTATCTTCACTTTTTCCACTGTTTACCCTTGACTAGCAACCACCCTCATCTTCAACAGGGGCTTGATGTTAGAGAGGGCCAAAGATCTCAGATTTCTTGATTAGAAAGCAGCTCTGATTAGTGCATTGTGGGCATATTAAATCAAGCCCTTGGATAAAAGTTGCCACGGAGTAGGCCTACGCTAGATAAGCACAAAATAGACATGTAGAATAACTGAAAGGTCACATCTCAGCCATTCAGGTACGTCTGTACTAATAAATTAGCCTGGGCTAAGACGCATGGGCATTAGCACTGGCACATGATAATCTGTAGTTTTACTAACACACTGCCATGATTTTGGTCTGTGCCAGCTCTCATGCTTTCATAAACAATGCCCATCCCGTGGTCCCCTGCAGCATGTTTGAAGGGAATGTTCCCAGTAGGCAGTCTGGAGAAAGCAATCCTATTTTGGTGTTGCACACAAGCCACAGCATACTACCTGTCCTTTTGAGATGGAGGAAAGGCCCTATGCCATTTTATTTACTAGTAAAGAAGTAGCCTTCTTTACCAAAGGTAAAGTTAACCAAAGTCTGTGATCACAACATGCCACCATGTACAAGGTACATCAACTCCATAGTGCTGAAATGCACTACAAGCAAGGAAGAATAGATCTGCCTCAACTAATTCAATGTTTCTAGTTTCTTGTCAGCATTGTTGTCTAGGACCCCTTCAGAGCTCTGGAGATCAAATGGATATAAGGAAAACTAAGATAACTTTTATAACTGATTAATTAAAATAATGCTGAAGAGAAAGGTCTGTGTTGTAAAGAGAAACTGATAAACAGCACTGACTTTTTATTGGTATGAGGTTTTTTGGGATGGAAATGGATCATTTAAAACTCAAAGTATTCATCTCTACAGATGCAAAAGACCAAGTTCAGTACCTCAGGTTATATTACAGGCTGCTTATAGTCTAGTGGTTTGTGATAGGAGTTTTGGCCTCAAATTCTTGCTCAGAGATCAGTTCAGAAAATGAGTCATGATCTGTCTGTCATTGGCAGAGGTCTATCACTGTAAACTCACGTTTCTGCAGGTAAATGGTCAAGAAACCTCCAGGGCTGACCTGCAATTTAAAATCAGGAACAGCCCAGTGACACCAGGAGAGTAAAGCATTTTGTACGTGCTGGATGGCAGAAATATTTGCACCTACAAAAATTTCCTCACAGAGATTTAGATGCCTGAACATTTCTATCAGTCCTAAGCAGTATCTGAGTCAGCAGTTTAAGATCTTTTAAATGGTGCCAGCTAATGTGATAGTCAGTTACTAAATTCCTTTTACGTACCTCCTGTTAGGCACTACTGTTAAGGGAGTGAAATAAGTACTGCAGATAATAACATGGTTTGGCAGGCATGTGTTTGCTTAGAGTCTTAAGCACAACTATTTCACAAGATGTCATGTGTTATGGGCAGCAGCTAGGTCCTAGTTTAGATTATGATATAAAACCATCTGCAGTGTAATTTATGAAAACAGCAGTCACTAAACCTAGAGTTAGAATGTATGTGTCAAATGCCTCAAAGGGATTTTATTATTTTATTTTGGACTTTTTTTATTAACATTTTATGATGTTATTTTGGACTTTTTTGTTTTTAAATGGATCTGTGCCCTTCCTTCTGACAGCCTGAGAATAACAGAGAAGTGATCTGAAAAAAGAGAACTTAATTCTGCTCTGACTATAAACAAAGACAAAAATCCAGCTGACTTCAGTGGGCAGCTTCTATTACCTAGCAAGCCATATGGAATTACTTTTCAGTGTTATGGAAGTCAGAAGGGCACTCTTGGTAGATATTGCACTTAAAGAGAAGACCTTGTTGTCAAATAGATCACAAAGAACCTGCTGAAATTAGTGAGGGGAGAGTTCTGCAAAACTGTAAGAACTGAAATAATCTAAACCTCTTGTTGCTTCCTTAGTTTAAATCGGAGAACTTTTAATTTGAATTAAACAAGTTTGTCCCTGTTACAAAACACTAGATTGAATGCAATGTTTAAAACTGCTGCAGTTTCTTTGTAAGTAAAATAGAACAGATTTTTCTGCTGTGCTGCATACCAGAATGGCACTCATCTGCTTTCTTCTCTCTGCATTCAGAACCAAACCTTTCTGCATGTAAAAGGAAAAATTCAGCTGGGAAGATTCCAAATGCGGAGTCGTGATGTCCATCTCACAGATAGTTTCCTTGATGATCTAAACTTTCTGCCTGCTGAATATGATAAGGGGGAATATTTCAAATTCCTAGAAGATTATGGAACTCACTATGCAGTCTCTGGAACTGTAGGAGGAAAATATGAACTTGTGTATGTGCTGGATAATTATGCTATGTCTCAAATAGGTATGCAGTTTGCTGGTCTTGCTATGGTATGCAGATTATCACCAAGTCTCCAAAGAGATGTATGAGGATAGATCTGTGTATATGGAGCACTACTGAGAACAGCACAGTTCAGTGTGCTGCTTGTGGCAAACCAGTGACATGAGTTCAACAGAGATGAGGGACAGTCTTCTTAACTTTCAGAATTATTTGAACTCTGTATTTTAAGTCTGTAACTGAGAAAAAAACCCAAACAAACGAACAAAAAAACCCCCAAAAAACAAAACTTCTTCAAAATATTAGCAATATTAATTAGTGTGACTTGTTTCACAAGAGATCCCCAGTGCCTAGAAAAACTGCCTAAACCTTCAATTCAATTTGCTAGTTGGTACCTTCTCATGGTACAGTTTCTCTAAGAGTATGGTGGTGGCAAAAATTAAGGAATAAATTGAAGTGCTCTTGAGTATGCTGAAACTGTTTTTATAGACTTTAACATTCACACTGGAATTTTCCTTGCCCTGGTTAAGATAGAAAAGCAGCAGTTTAATCCTTCTTCATGTGCAGTTCGGATATATGTGGTTTTGTAATGGATTAAAGCGGTCACTCTGGAATAAAGTTGGAAAAGGCAATTTTCATGCTGATTTTGGAGATCAGAAAATAAGTACCTGCTGCATGCAGTACCAACAACAATATTACTATCAGATGTTCAGACTATGCAAAGGGACATGGGGCAAAGATGTCACTGATCCCACTGTTACTATGTTCAGCACCTGGAGATTATGGCGCTGTTTGGTTTTTTTAAAGTACCAATTTCAAGCAAAATTTTTTATGAACACAAAAGTGAAATTCCAGATGAAATGTTTGAGTTTAAAAAATAGAAAAGAGGTGTTTGAGGCAGTAGCAGATGGAGGAGGATTAGAATTGGAGTGGAGAAACTTGTTTGAGGTTGGGAGGATTGAATAATTTAACACAGAAAAAGAACAAATGATAAGCAGCTGAGAAAGACAAAATTCCAATAGAATATATGGAAAGAGTGGTCCCTAGAGGAACATCTGCTTTCAACTAGATCAAGGAAAATAGAAATCAGGTTTTGGAGGACTTTGGTGTTTTCCTAATTACTGTAGATCTCACCTGACTCTGTGCAGGCACTTCAAATACAATAATCCTCACGTTCATTTAATGGAAGAGCAGAATAAGCAGAAGATAAATGGGAAGAAGAAAGCCAAAAACATTTCCACTAGCCCTGAAACTTATTCTCCAAGAATAATAATATCATATTATTTATGGTAATTCAGTCCCTCTAATCACCTAATTATTTCAACTTCCAGGTATCACTGTAGAAGATGTGAAAAGATGTCTTGGCTATCACTTTGATGCCAATATTGCATTTATATACGTACATGCCAATGTTAACATTGATGCTGGTAAATGTGAAAAGATTAGGGTGAAGGACAACTGTAAGTATATCCTTATTTACCTTATTATTTTTATTTTCGGCCACAACAACCCCCAGCAGCGCTACAGGCTTGGGGAGGAGTGGCTGGAGAGCTGCCAGAGAGGGACCTGGGGGTGTTGATTGACAGCCGGCTGAACATGAGCCAGCAGTGTGCCCAGGTGGCCAAGAAGGCCAATGGCATCCTGGCTTGTATCAGCAATAGTGTGGCCAGCAGGGACAGGGAAGTGATCTTACCCCTGTACTCGGCACTGGTGAGGCCGCACCTCGATTCCTGTGTTCAGTTTTGGGCCCCTCACTACAAAAAGGACATTGAATTACTCGAGCGTGTCCAAAGAAGGGCAACGAAGCTGGTGAAGGGTCTGGAGCACATGTCGTACGAGGAGCGGCTGAGGGAACTGGGGTTGTTTAGTCTGGAGAAGAGGAGGCTGAGGGGAGACCTCATTGCCCTCTACAACTACCTGAAAGGAGGTTGCAGAGAGCTGGGGATGAGTCTCTTTAACCAAGTAACAAGCGATAGGACAAGAGGGAATGGCCTCAAGTTGAGCCAGGGAAGGTTTAGACTGGATATTAGGAAGCATTTCTTTCCAGAATGGGTTGTTAGGCTGCCCAGGGAGGTGGTGGAGTCCCCATCCCTGGCAGTGTTTAAGAGTTGGGTCGACATAGCGCTGAGGGATATGGTGTAGTTGAGAACTGTCAGTGTTAAGTTAATGGTTGGACTAGATGATCTTCAAGGTCTTTTCCAACCTAGATGATTCTGTGATTCTGTGATGAGGGTGAAAGTCTCTTAGTGGGAAATATCACAGAATTACAGAATGGTTGAGGTTGGAAGGATCCTCTGGAGGCCATCTTGTTCAACTCCCCTGCTCAAGCAGGGTCATCTAGAGAAGCATGGTCATGTTCTCCCCAGGAAGCACAACCCTCAAGTATTTCAGCCCCTCGTCAATATACATATACAGATCACTCCAGCAGCTGACCTTAGACATTCAGTTGAACAAGCAACTGGATCCTTCGTCTCCCCTGTTACTGGCACCTGGATATACAACACCCCAAGGCCCACAGCTCCACTCCCATTGCTGTTACAGACCACCTGATGCATACCAACATACACCCCCGCACACAGTATGGATGCCTCCAGTAACAAGCCTTAGGTGCTCAGTGTACCCAGCAATTGGCCCTTGGATCCTCTTATCTCCAGTTGCCTTACACAGACACACACTCACATGCAAATGAGTCTCAGTCAACCCCAGGACCTTGGGGTCTCTCCAGTATTTGGCCTAGAACCGCTAGTCACTCCAACAGCCAGCTTCTCAAGTTGTCTCACTCTAGAGACATGTACATATCTAGGCCAGACTAACAGACACTTTGATAGCTGGCTCCCAAGCCACTTGCCCTAATCACTTGCTAGTCTGGCTTGATATTTGCTAGTGATCACACACTGACATATGTATCCTCACTCGCTCCAGTTACTGGCATCACAAACACCAGGTCCCTATCAGCCATTGTCCAACTCTAGTTGCTGGCACACAGATCTCCATACACACACATGCATGTAGAATAGTGTTTCCTCACCCAGGAAAATAGTTAGAAATGGAACTTAATGGTAAGCCAGGACAGACAAGCTTACTAATCAGCCACCTTTCTATATGCAATCAGTCCCCTTCTCTGCCTTTATCCCTCTATTTTTCCATGCTCCTTCCTCCCAAAGACACCTTGATCCCCTCCTTACCTCTTCAATGGCATTCCCCTAAATATACTTCAAGTATTTATGTTTGTGCAACCCCAAAATGCCCATTTTTGAATCAAGAGAGCCTTTCTGTTGATTCATGTTGCTGTTGACTCATCCTCCACCCCATCCTGAGGGGCTAGTGGCTCTGCTGGGACAGGCCTGGGAGAAGTCAAGGCAGGGGCTCCCTTTCTCTTATTAGGCTACTTGTGTCACCCTGCCTGTCATTGTTCCACTCTGTTCCTTTGTGTGTCTGGAGACAAGTCATTTGTCTGGAGACAAGTCATTTGTCACATGACCAAAAAATTGCAACAGGCAAGGAGATTTACTACTGACACAGAGGAGGCAATTGTTTTCAGTGCTCTGTTCTTGTGTTTTAGGTATGAAGCAAAAGCTCCTACTATTCTAATTCCTGTGCTTTTCTGGTTCAGCTCAGGTGATACAGTAGCATTTTTCATATTATCTTTGGCTTGTTATCAAATGGCTATGATCTCCATAATGGATCTCCATTTTGCCCTACCCCTTCTTTTCCTTTTAGATATAGAGTTTTCTAATTTAATTGCAAAATAGAAGATTTCCTCACAGGTAAGACATATGAGCAAAGAAAGGTTTAATTCCACCACAACCAGTGAGTGAAGGGTTCTCTGTATAGTCATTTTACAGAGATGGACTGGTTGCACTAAAAGGATGACTGTTCTTCAAGATGCATGGCAATTAAAATTTCTTCTCTGTTCTTTCTTCTTTCTTTCTGCAGCAGAACTTAAGGATGATGCTATCATTGATGATGTAATTTCCTTAGTTGATGGAGGGAAGATTGACTTTTCAGTTAAAATAAAAGAAATGTTACTGCGAGGATCCAAAATGGTTGATGTAGAGGATTACATACAGTGGGCTAAGTCTTTGGTTGATGCTCCAGTAGTGATACAGCATCGGGTAAGTAGAACTTCTTCAAAACTGTGGCTCCTAATGTTTGAAAGCTTTTGTTCTAAGATGGAGGTGACACTCAAAGTTTATAATGAACTTTCGGGTGTTTTCTTCATCTTGAGAGTTTCTTCAGATGGTTACTCTAGTGATAGGTATATAAAAAGTACTAGAACATCAGAAGAGTCTGTTATGCATGGGCTTTTTTCTTCTACAGCCTTCTCCAATACATACACTTGTGCCAGTTAAGATGAGAAATGCATATTTAAAGAAACAAAATTTGGAAAGAGCAATTGACGACTACATTACCGAATACAGTGTGTGCAAATGTGAACCATGCAGAAATGGAGGCACCCTTGTGCTGGTAGATGGAGCCTGTATATGCATGTGCTCAAGCTACTTTAAGGGAATTGCTTGTCAGATTCCCAAATCTACATTAATTAAAGGTTAGTAAATACTCCAGACAGGCTAAAATGAGTATACTTGTTATTGTGAACAATATCCTGAAAAAATGAACCTTCATAAGGACAGAAGGATGTCATAGTACTCCCTAACACCTACTACTGTCAAATCTCATGGGTATACAGTGTGGAAGTTAGTGTAAGTTACTAGGTTCTTTCCATAAAGAGGGTACTCTAATTTAGAGTTCATTGTCCCACATATATTGTGTGTCTTGGAATGATACCCCAAGTTCATTTAAGTAAACAGGAGCATTATTGAAGCATAGTGCAGTAACAGTAAACTGATTTCAGGCAAAAGCAGTCTCACCACATCATAAGCTATTTTGTCTTCAGTTTCCTGTAAAAGCACTGTGTCTGCTAACACTTGATCACATTTCATAATTACTGTGCTAGCTTAATATTAGATTGGTCCACAAAGGGGAAGATGGAGATTAATGCAGTTCCACTACTGACGATGTAAACAATTTATTGTGCAGTAAATTAATTCTCTGTGGCCAAGCTTTTAAAGCACAGGTGCCCAAAATGGGCCTTAGAACTTAATATTCAGGCAGCTTCCTAGGGGGACAAAAATGTTGAAACCTCTGGCCTCTTAAGCAGTTCCACTGACAAGGGCATTTTCAAAAGTCAGATCTGTGCAATGGGTTGTATGCTGAAGGCCGCAATGATCTGCAGAGTGACCGTAACTGAGAATGTAACAACAGAATCATGGTCTGCCTTGTCCACCCTCAAAAGTGTCAAGTAAAAAGCTCTAATTAAACTTTCTGTCACAATACAGAAGACAGAGAGATGCTGGACTAATCCTAGTATGGTCTCTTAATGCCAGTTGTCACTGATGGAGGCTGGAGCTGTTGGAGTGCCTGGTCCACCTGCATCAATGGAGAAAGCACTCGAACTCGCCAGTGTAATAATCCTACACCAGAACCTGGTGGCAGACAATGCCAGGGAGAAAGCATTGAAAAACGACCTTGTGGAGAAGCAAAATAGTTATGCTTCTCAAAAAGAGGTAAGCAGCCTCTTTAATTACTAATGTGTTATTGCTGTTTAGAATAAATTATCAGCCGGTATTTGGGGCTTTTCAGTGACACAGTTGAAATGATGCATAAGTCAATTTACATGTTTCATTTAAATCCGTGACTTGATACAACTTTTAAAAACAGCCACCTTGTAGTTCGAATAATTTGTGAATGGTTAGATTTGTATTTGAATGTCTTGAAAAGTAATATTATATCACAGAACTCATGACTAAAATGGAATTCTGGATAAGAACAGACCAAAAATCCAGCTCTTAAAATTCAGATTTCATCTCCAGTCAGACTCTCCATCAAAAAACTTATGTTCTTAGGGAGAGGGAAAAAGACATATTTTCCAGAAACAAAATATAAAGACAGTTAGGGAGTCTGAACTCTCTTATTTGATAAATAGAATGCTTAAATCCAACAAAGCTACTGATACAGAAGTTTTGAAACCTATAGCTTGAAAAAAAAATAGTTTAAGAAAATGTGTAGGTACGTGGTTTTGTCATTTTTTAAAAATTATTTTTAATATAATACTGCAAATCAAAACTAAACAAAACAAAAGAGCAGGATTTTGAGGATGGATGGTCTGGTCCATAAAATGGCAAGGTGGTCTCAACTTTCTTCACCCGCCGAGAACAACAAGCTTGCATGCCACTTGGATGTTACAGTAAGAGTTTTCAGGCCCAGGAGGAAGTGTTTGGGTGTTATGCTTAAGTTACCATAAGTTCCTTTTCTGAGAGGTCACAAGAAAAAAAGAGGTGGCAAGATTTTGGGTTTTGAATGTTTTCCCACTGAAACACCCTCATGGTAGGTCTTGCAACATGACCTCTACCTGCACCAGAAGTACGTATAAGAAGATTTCATCTGTGCCTGCCCTCTCTCAGCTACAGTAGAGTTCAGCTACATCTAATATTCTACTTGTGAAGCACCCTGAAGAAAGCATGGCCAGCAAGACATAACAGCATTCCTGGGCCATCTAGCCTACATCAGGGAAACTACTTCCTACAGCACCACATCTCCAGGCTATCAAAAGTACTTATGCCATAAGTTATTCCACAGATGGAAGAGAGAAAATTGAGAGACTAATATGATACAGAGCTGGAAAATCAAGAGAAATATAAAGAAGACAAGTATAAGAAGTAGGAGAAACGAAATAAAACTAGCAAGCTGCAGATTCAAAATAGACTGAAGACCGGTCCTTCATACAGTGGGTATACCAAAAATAGATACGTATTTTAAAAACCTCGACACAAACTAATGGAAGGTTCTCAGACATGTCGATAATCACGCTCACTCAGGAAGTCTCTGAAGCATCAATTTTGGCAGGATGGGAAAGTATTCTGGGGAAGTCTGTCTATGTGTTTCCCTACTCCAAGATATTCCCTAGGTTGGTGCTACTGCCCTCTTGTTAAAAACAGGGCACCAAGTTAGCCTTTGTTTGACCCAGTGCAGTTGGTCTTATTTTAAAAAAATCTCATAAGCAACTTAATTTTATTCCTGCACTGTATCATTGACATGTTTCTATGCAGCCATGACAGCAAATACCATGATGATTATTCATGTTACATACATATTCAGATATGTTTCCTCTGGTATGGCTTAGTAAAAGCTCTTTTTAAAAAATTAACCTCTTTGGCTCCTGATACATCAGACATGTTGAGCACTTCTCAAAATCACAGTATATGTTTTGATTCATCCTTTGTTTGAATTATTTTACATACAGTCATATTTGAGACATGGTGAAATCATGTTCTTGGTGAGCCATGAGAGTATTATTTCACTTAAATTTTGACTAATATGTATGTCGTAGCTACTATCTTCTATCACTTCTTTACTATTTTTTCTTCTTTTTTAGAAAACAATAATGGATTTCAAACCAGTTCTACATATCACAGCTTCTGCTAGCCAGCTAACTAGCTACTCAAGAGCAATGAAATGCCATGATTTAAAAGCACCTGCAGCTTAAATGATTGCTAATCAAAACAAAGTAATACACCAATAAACATCTTAACACAAATGAGCTGATGCAGTGGGTGTGGTCTATCTTTTATTTGTCTGTGGCTGTCATTAGAGTATGAATTATCTATCTTAGTTAGTCAACGGGATAATGGTGCTCCCTTGTCAATGTTTTTTTCATAATTCTTTGTGGCATGTTTTCAAACTGATTTTCAAGAATTCAAATCCATGAGTACCAGATTAATATATATACAGCATCAGCTGATTGATGGTGTATTGTTAGTAAAAAACCTGGGAGAGTAATTATCTTCAGCAAAATGCCCTTGTGGGTTTATTTCCAACCCCACATCTTGCATCTAATTCATGCCCTGAATCACCAGTATGTTTATGAAGACATGCAGCTTTACTGGAGTTACTGTTGCTCTGCCCAACATTTGCTGAGGAGCCTGACATTTTATCTTGTCTATCTATGTCAATGTGTTAAAGATTTTTATATGAAATCAGAGGCATTTTTCAAAGGAACAGAAGAGTTGCTATATTACCATCCCTATTTTTAGCAAAACTTCCAAAGGGAACAAGGATGAAGCAAGTGTACTGCCATTGCACCTACCTGTCAGTCTTCTTCAGTGACTTTTGAACCTAGCAGATCATTAGTGGAAAGTTTGTTTGGGGTGGGGAGGAAGGATAGTTCTTAAAGACACTTCATGAAAAAAGGCAGCTATGTTGAGAAAACAAAAATAAATCAGTGTCCCTGTTGAGGAAAAAATATTAATGTTAACTTAGCTATTCTACTAGACTGCAAAATATTTACATGGAAGAAAGATACAAGAGAACAGTTTTCTTTTCAAAAGTTAAGAACAAAGGTATAGGAGGGCTGAGTGGTTTAGAAAGACAGGAATTGTAAAAGCCATCAGATCAATGACATCAGCCCCTTGCATACTTGCATTCCAGGTCTGGAAGAGTCTCCTCTGGAATGTTCTTTACCTGCCTCCTGCCCACCACAAGTGACCCTGAAGACCTTTGAGCACCAAAGACCAAACATCATAAAAGAAAGCAGAACTGTTTCCCAGGCACCTATGGTAGAAAAGCTTTCAAAAAGTGAAAGTGTACTGATGACCAAAGAAAGTGAATCACACTCTGTGCCACAAAGGCAGACCAAAACAGGCCTTTCACTGGTTCCTGCCACCATGAACAGTTCCCTTCACACCACAGAAGTGGAAATAGGCTTCCACTAATTAATAGGCTTCTACTAATTAATGTTCCCAAGTGTAAACATGGGATTTTCTCAATGGATGAAGCACCCATGCAGCTAGCATCCCTGCAGTCTTCCTAGGAAACTTCAGAAAGCCTCAAACCTCACACTTACGTACTTTGCTACACTGTGCACCTGGAATAAAGCTGCTCTTGGTGAAAGATCTGATGTTACTGCCTCACTGTGGGAATAGCAGGAATCTTCATCAAGAGCAGAGCTATCAAATATCAGGAAATCCCTAGCAGACAGAGCAATTTCTCAAAAGCTGCATATGCAAACGTTCCTGATTAAAAAAAATAAAAAGAAGATAGGCCAAGGGAAACCTACCATAGTTTGAGATTTAACCCTCAGTGTGACCAGACATGCTGACCAAGCATCTTTCCATTACAGTTAGTATTCTCCATCTGACAAACAGGGGTTTTTTCTAACATCAGAATTCTCCTTGTCCTGTCATTAAGTCTCTTTCATAAATTGCTCATGTAGCATATGGAAGCCTTACTGATCTCCTTCCTCCTCTATTGTCTTTGGAAGATCTTTACTGAATATGAATGTTTATACCCATTTGATTTCAATCCTCTATTTTTTAGTATAAATAATCATTCTTCCTTGGTACTTACAGACTTTGTCATAGCTTTTTTCATCTCTACTTTCTGAGTAGAGGCAAGCTCTTTCAGTGTCCTTTCAGAAGCCAAGAAGTCCTACTCATACTAGAAGACTTCACCTGTACCTGTGTCAATTTAAATTCATGGTCACTCAACGTAGTTGACTAGACCCACACACAAATCTCTAAATGAGTTCTCATCGGTGCTCTGCACAAATTCTTTTCCTGCATCTCAAAAATCGTTTGCCTTCTGTGCACTCGAATCACATGCATTTTTCATATGTGCATGTCATCTAGTGACTCATACTTACAGTCTCCCTGGCTCAAAGCAAAAATTCACGTTCTTAGCCCTAGGTATATGACTTTATCATTAAACTTTGGCTGACTTCTATCACTCCAATACACAAAGCCTTCTCATTCTTCCTGTGCAATGACCTGATTCTCCCCAGCATTAGTAGAACTATTCAGTTTAGTACATCTTCAGATAACATTGGTGTACACCCAGCTCTTGAACCAGACTCCTGACCCAGGTAATGAACAGGATCAGTCCCATGACCTATGCCTGCAGAACACTGCTAGTAATCCCAGTTAAACTCAGAAATACCCCTTCCACTTCTAAACTTATGTTAGTTTAGCCAGTTCCTTATCTATCTTGCAGTCTTTCTGACAGGTCACATCCTCTCCCAAGTCTCATCACTTAAAATTCAGCAAAGGACATTATATGAAATACTCTGCCTAAATCTAGATAGATCAAGGTAATTGTATTACCTTTGCCTAAAATGCCTGTTAAACTTTGTAAAACAGATATTAAGCTATTCAGATGTAATCCATCTTTAATAAAACCTACCTTAAATGTATCTACATATACCTAATATTTTCTCTTTCAAAATGTTTTTTCAAATTTGTTCTTAGAGTTGCATAATGTTGTGCTTAAGCAAATAAACCTGTAGCTGTCCTAGTAATTTTCTGCTTCTTAGAAAAGAGGTAGTATGTTTGCTAATTGCCACTAGAGGTATCTGAGTGCTATTTGCTATTACCTATATAAGAGATAATATTGATATATTGCATTGAAAGTTTAATTGAAAATCAGTGGTTTGGAATTTACAGCAATGCAGCAAGCCTTTCAGTGCTCAAGTGCTGAGATTATGAGGAAATCCTGATTTCATCACAGAATGCAGTTTAAATCTTGCTTGTGACATAGATATGGTATTTTCTGTTACTTTACTATCATTTTTATTTGTTCCGCACTACTTCATACAAAGAAGCTTGCTTATTGAAAACTCAGCTGATTTTTTATTTAGTAGTTGGACCTCCCCTGCAGGACCTCCCCTGCATTTAGCATGTACTTCACTCCTCTTCTTCCTTCCTTCATCTCTTTTCATTAAGACCTCTGTTTTAGCTTTTTTTTGCTAGATCCAGCTCAGTGAGGTTTACAGCCATATGCCCTTTCTTCCTTTAATTTTGGTGCATAGGAATTCTGCAGCAGTTCAGAACTTTAATATCCTGTCAGACCAGGACAACCCAATTTTTCTGATAATACCAGGTATGAAGAGCTGAATAGTCAAAGGTTAATTGCCAGAAATATAGTTCAGCTTATTAGAGGAAGAAAGTTATTTCAGATTTTAAACATCCATGAAAATCTGAGCCAGAAGGAGACATGCACAGAGTCGGTAGTGAAGCCTGAATACACAAAAATTCAGGAGCCCCAAGTATGAAAGACAAAACCAAACTATATTTGCCTTTTTAATTCAGTCAAAGATTAGTGAAACATAACTATATAATTTCCTCATCAGCATAGACCTGGTTTTCATTATAATCTTGGAGGTCATAAAAATAATGAACGCTCATTCACTGTCATTTGTCCTTCACGGTGGTACAGTTTATCCTAAACAAATGCTGTTAAAAATTCTGTTAGGTCTCTGATAATATGCAAAGCAAGGATTTTGCTGATATCTTTTCCTGTGAAGGCTGGATAGACCACATACACTTTCAAAAAAGGAAGTGCACAGTGAAGGACAAAGAACATTTTTGACTCTCTCTAGTACAGTACATACTCTTTAGCAGACTTGTGGAGACAGAAAGCAAGAACCTATGGTAAGTACAGAGCTCTATTCATTTTCTTTTTATTATGTGGATGCATAAGATTTAGTTCTAAAACTGCAGTAGATGTGACCGTAAAACTTTAAGCATATTTCTAATGGTTTTCAACTCAGTTTCTTGCAGCTGACTTCCTGCTTTTGAGGACATGCAGAAACTTTTTAGTTTTCAGTTTTAGCTCCTTCATCATGTGAACTGCTTTGTATGTGCCTTGCTGATTCTGGCATTCAAAATTAAGGAAGAGAAAACAGCTTTTTTCAAGGCTAAGCTGACAAATTAGTTTGTGTATCTAGAGGAATTCCACAGTCAAGTGTCAATGTGACACTAAGCAAGAAACGGGAATGGGTCAAGCCTCTTAATTAGATTTCCGGAAAGGAATTGTACTATCTTATTTTGATTCAGATGTGCTTTGTAACTAAAAAAAAAAAAAAGGGGGGGGGGGGAAATCACACTCAAGATTTATGCATTTATGTGTAAACCTTCAGTACTGATGGGAGGTATTTTTACTAATCTGCAGAATTTATTTCCTTAAAAAGAGAGTTTCTTTAAAATTCCAAACTCTATATATGCGTCTTGTTTTATAAGTATTTTCTTAATAAACCAAATCAATAATTTAAAGAGAAGTGATTTTACAGATCAATGTTGAAAACTGTGAAGTCTGAATAGCTTTTCAGGCCATCTTTGCTCTGGCAAATACTTTAGAACTCCTGGAGTAGCTTGCATACTTTTGTCATGGTACATATGCTCAAATAAAGCAATCTTTCCCTGAAGGTAGTATTAATAAAGTGGTATTCTTTATTTGAAGCTGTCACTTGATTCAAAAGAAAAAAGGTATCTCATGAAACTTGGAGAGAAACCCAAGCTATAAAATTCAGTATCTTCGTGGAGAAAAAGGTCTACCTTTGCCCATTGCAAGCAGCATTTCAAAAATGGCAATGTGGAATAGGATTGAATGCAGAATACAGTTCACATTTAACAATGCTTCATGAAGTTTGGAGGGTTTTGGATGAGTTTGTCTCTGTTTTACACAGTGATTGAATTCTTCCTGAATCTGAAGCAATGGCCTCAAAGTGTTTACATAAGCAATATTTTGTATATTTACAATATAAACCAGATATTTCTTATTCTGTTTATTTCTGTTGTAATGAATCCCACTGTGTAGAATCAAGTACTAAGGTGCAAAATACTGTTTGTTTACATTGATAATTCAATTCAAGCCACCTGACTTACTCTGGATTTATGGATAAATGAGATCTGAACAGGGCCAACAGTACTGTCAAACTAGCATCTCACTGTGCTGTTGCCTGCTGATTTCTGGTTGCTGCAGAGACTCTTTAACTTGAGCTAGCCATTCAGGAGCCCAAAGATACATGGAGCCTTTGTATTTGCAAAACCCTACATTAAAATTTGCAAGGCAAATACACAGTTACTCTTCTGGCATGATTCAAATGTCTAGCTGCTTTCACAAAAGGGTTTGTTTAGAAACAGCATGAAAATATGCAAATATGTTGAACACAGGACTTTTGCTGTTGCCAAATGCAATTTGAAAATAAGCAACAATTAACAGTTCCACTTTTTTGTTTAAATCTTTTCAAAGCTCCAGGTTGTTTTCTCTGAATCTGAATATGAATGACAATTCAAAGTAATGCAAACCATGAATTCATACATTTACTATATTTCCTTGACAATGTTATATAGCACTATGGGGAAAGGAGTGCTTTCATCTTTGCATCACAGGCAACCCAGAAGCCTCACCAAGGAAGCAAATCACACTCTTTGGTCTTTGCTTTGATGCTGCTTGGGTGGAAATTAATATTATAGCAATAGAGAAGACAGGAAAAAAATCAGGAGGAGAGCAAAACAAGAAACAGAAGAAGGTGGAATGAGGAGTAATGTAGGAAAGTTTGTTTTCTGGTAGTTTTACAGTAGACAGAGGTCAGAGTGGTTGGGAAGACAAACTTATTCCTATAAAAAAACCAACCAATGAACCTTTTGAAGATGAGATTGGGCATAATCTGGCTGAGGCTGGCTCTGATTTTAGTGCATAGAGGAAGAGATAGAAGGAGTAGAGATAGGTCTGCAGAATCCTGAGATCCAAATGAGGACCAAAACATAGAATTCACTATTTCATTTCTGACCATCATAAGGGAGCCAAGTTTAAAACAAAACACTTAGACATATCAGATGAAAAAATACTAGAACTACAATAATAGCTGCTGGCTGGTGTAGCTTCATGTGAGATTGAAGCTGATGAACAAAAAGAAAAAAGGTTGCGTTTTCCTTTGACTTCAAGCCAAGACGTATTAATTTCTGACCTAGAGAAATAGTCCTTAACATGTCTACCTTCTTGCAGTGATAATGATAATTCTCAGATATACTATAAGAAACGAAAGAACGTTTGAGACATGAGATTTCAGATAAATCTTCTGATGCAGATATGGCCAACCAAGGAATCTGGTTGATCTATTTGAATCTACTATTTGTTAAAAAAATAGAAATAAAAATAAAATAAATAAAAATGAAAGGAAAATAAAAGAAAAAGATAAAATAAAGGAACTTAAAGAAAATCCAGAAAACTGGGATCTATTTAATCATACCATCCAGATGGAGTTATAACAGCAGTTTAAAAGTGGGGTGCAGAACATTTTCTAGGTATCTCAGTTTGGAAGGCATCCACGTTGCCTCATCAGTGTTATTAACTTTGTGTTTACATTGTGGCAGACTGTCATTCACCTTATATGACATAGACAGAAAGTCTCCACACAGGCAATTCCTGGAGAACAGCTACTGTACCATAACTTGCCCTGAAGTAACTCATTCAGGGGTCAGTGCTGTACTTCTGTAGCATTCATCCTGGAAAGGGTTTTGTCTTCTTCCAGGACAGTCAAAGTACATCAATCCATTGGGACCAAATTTTGCTGCACAAAAATATGGTCATTTAATGAAGTGGCCTACTTTAATAGATGGTCAGAAAAACCTTCCAATTCACAAATTGTACATGACATAGCAATTCTGGAGGCTGACACTGAAACCCATACACCTAACTGCTAGGAAGTGACTCACACCCCTCTCCATCTGTACTTAATGAAGGAAGTTCTCCCTTGGGTTGTTCTTTTGAAACAGAGGACCTAAGTATGCACTAACAAAGGTGGAATAAGGCACTATCCTTAGACAGGATTCAGGCATATAAAGTGACAGAGAGGTGTGAGAAATATATTAAGGGTTATCTCAGAGCTAGGGATGTTTGTTTCTTGATATGCTGACTAAGCTTGCCTAGTGTGATATTTTTGTGTACAATTTAACTATTAGCATTTTGAATGTTTCTCTTGTCAACTAAGACTGTTAATCTAATCCTGAAATGTCCCTCTTTCAGCACCTATGCCCATCATTTAAGCACCTAGTCCACCATTTAGAAAGAATTTTCAAAGTTGATATTCATCTGCCACCTAACTCTGCATGCCTTGAGGGAATGTCCACACTGCACAATGCAAAGCTATTCAGAGGTACCCAAGAAGTTATACCAGATCAAAATCTCCATAAACTGGAGATATAACATTGACAAGGACTTGGGTCAACATCTTCATGAAACATGAGGAATGGAGAAATTCCTCTAAAGAGGAGAGGTTTCTACATCTAGCACAGTGTGGCATAGCACATCAGCCTTCAGTCTGTTGAACTTGTTTTTCCTAACAAACTTTTTCAGTGCTAACTCACTTGCCCAAGTTAGATGGCCCAGATGAGATGCTAGTTTCTAAAAATCTCTCTTTGTCTTTCCCCTTGTATTGCAGGGAAGGCCTAGACTGAAAAAAAATCCATTATAAGATAGACAGCCAAGAGTTTGGATACATCAATGAGGAGCAGCATTGTGTGTTTAAGAATGTAGTGTCTAGTGCAGCCCATGTTCTGCAATGATCCTAACTATATTTTAAAATTGTAGCATTCCATCAGTATGCCATTCCCCATTTAAGAGGGCTTCTGCCTCATTCCATCAGGTTCACAAATTAGGTAATTTTCTTCATCTCATCAGATTTAGCAGGCCCATTTGGAAAGGACTGCTTCACCATCTTCATAAAAATGGTTCAATGGTTCAGTGACCAAAGCAGACATGTTGGAAAGAGGTACCTCGGGTCTTGTCATAAAAAACCTAAGCAGTGTTTGGCACAGTGCATTGAAATTAGGTCTACCCACATCTGAGTGAGTGCTGTAATTATTAGGCTAGAGAGATGCTTTATCCTTCTCTGAAGTGAAGAATCCTCACATCTTTCACATAAAGTGAATTACCATCAAAACAGAGATGGAAAGTTCTATCATCAACCATTAATCACCTTTGATCTGGTGTTTAGGGAACTCTCAGGAGAGATGTGGGTTTCACACATCTTGGACTGTGTTTTTTGAAAACTATGTACAAGTAAATGAAAGAGCAGCTGACCATTTTTAAAATTAAGGACTCCATTTCTCCAAGCACAGGGATGCCTCTAATTCTCCTCCAGCTTGGGCAGAAACAGAGATATGAGGGATATAAGGCCTTCACAATACATCTTAAGATCACTAGTTTCAACAGATAAAAAAAAAAAAAAGTCCTTGTCTTTCAGTGCAATATTTTACAGACAACTTTTCTGTCTCAATGGAGTCCTACTGATTCTGCACAGGAACACATGATAGTAGATGATAGTTGATTATATGACAGGCTGAAGCACTAACCACACTCAGAAGTACCAGTGCCACAAGGAACCCTGTGTGAAGGGATGTCTATCTTCCTGCAAAGATCACTGAGATCATTGGACTTCAGATAGACACAGAACACCAGCAGGTCCAGGTGTCTTGCATAACTGGGAATACAGCCAATTTTGAAGTTGATTTGTGCAAAACACAACTCGCAGGGCTAAGAATAATAAAATATTCAGGATACTACTTTTGTTGTGAGTCAGGCACAATTTTCTGTCTGTCAAGTCCAAGTGGAGCATAAGAAGTAGAGAAACACTGAGAATCTTTTTTCCTGATCTTTAGGCTACTTTCAAAAACGTTATAAATGAGCATCTGTCTCAATGAAATCCAAAAATGTGTTCCTGCTCACTATATAAGACACCAAGGAAAATATAGTAATGGAAAAGCTAGTCAAGCAGTGGGACAGTAGTGCGTTGTCTACAGTACTCAATGACAGCTATGCTCTGTGCATAAATAATGTCCTGTGATGCTTCTAGATGGGCACAGAGGGCCAAACAGCACTCAGAGCATCCCAGATCTGGCATCCTAGTTATCCTACAGTGTCTTGCTGCCAACCTGAGAGACCCATGATAATATTAAGGAAAATTATTGGCAAACCAGGACTTGCTACATCCACCTATGTCTGTGCTCAGCCCATTCCACTGAAATCAGGCAACATCTTGGCCTATTTAAGAGGAGTGGAATGAACTCCAACCTTACCCATCCCTGTACTTTGCAACTTGGACAAAACACAAACTTGTGGGTTGACCCCTAGAATTCAGAACAACAATACCTTTGCTGAACCTTCATACAACCTTCATCCCTTAGGGTTTTTCCTGTTCCTGAGGGGTGAAAAAAATAAAAGGGAAGATAAGAAAAGGTGTTAGGTATGTAAATTAGACAAAGATAAATCACATTCATAAACAAATGTAAATGTGAAGCTGATACAGAACATACCATGTTTATTTATTTCACTCTAAGATACAAAATTAGTCCAATCTTTCTCTTTGCTGCCTGAACTATAACATGAAAAATGTTGCATTTTATGTGTCAGTGTAAGTTACACAAGTTAATGTAGGGCTCCCAGCTCCCTTTCTCCAGTGTTGCTTAGCTATCTGCTCTTTTAAAAGCACCAAAAGTGTTTGAAGGAATTGAAAAAAAAAAAAAAAAAACCAAAAAAACCACCCAAAACACTTAGCTTTCAAGAAAAAGCTTCCACACCTTGATTCCTTTCCTTGAAACTGTGTTTGGTCACTATTTTTTAAAGATACTGCCTTTCTCTACAGTCACACTCAAAGGTGGGAATTAGTGACATTTGCCCTGGTACCCTTCTTCTTTTGAAAACAAACTCTCATTTGAGTATTTGATATGAGACCTTTTTGTAGTCATTTATTCCAGATCTGTCTCATTTATGTATACTGCAAATGTCTCCTGATAGTTTAAGACACAAGGATATCCAAAGGTGCACTTTTTTATTTTTTGTTATAAGTTGTAAGTACAAAGTTTTAATATTTATCAGTAAATCGTCTATACTTGAATCAACAGTCTTGGATTAAGAACCTGACAGAATTTGTGAGTTCATTTCAATAAAGAAATCTTTTTTAGCTATTTTTCCTTACAAAGAGAACATTCATATTGCTTTGTATTCTAATTAAGAGAATCCAACAAACTTAAAAAGAATAAAAGTAACTCTCCAACAGAGTTCAGGACTCTTAACAGGAAAAATCTGAAATGAACAAAAATAGCAGCTGCTTTCATCAGCATCCCTGAATGCAAAAGTTGGAGTACACAGACAATTAAGAATAGAAAAATTACACAGAAATGTATAAAAAGAAAGCTGCACCCATGTTTCTTGCACTCCAGTTGAACAATGACCCCAATTTGTTATATCATCATTGAAAGGTATGGAAAATTCATGAGAACAATTTATTATACATGGTTAAAAATGGTGCACATAAGGAATTTGCCAAATTCAATCCATAAATATTGGCAAAATATTTTTTTAACCATTTTGGGGGCTTACATTTTCAGAGAATGAAATGTGGATCAGAAGATCTTGTGCAACTTGGATTTACAGCTATGGCTGATTGTGTCTTTCACTTCTGCTGATACATCTCTAACAGCTTTTCTTCCCATTAGTCACTTCTATAACAAAGTTCTGGAGAAGTGTCACAACCTCTACAATACCATGACCCTTCTCTAGATCTCTTAGGGAATCTGCATTTTGATTCTCAAGATGAGTTATAGGGAGATTGGTTTTATTATTCTCTTTGAAGAAGAAAAATGTTTGGAAAACATGTCTGCAGGCTCTCACTTACTTCTCCTGTACAAAGCCTCTCAAAACAACAATTTAGCCACAAGCATTGACTGCTCCATCTCCTAGTAATTTTTTTAACTATTTCCCAAATGCTTTAGGCGACACTTTTTCTCTCTTGAAGTGTTTACAGGCCCTTCAGTTTTCTCCCAATGGTCTACCTTAGCCTTTTTTGGACCTCAGTCTCTAATTCATTCACTATTCCACCACTAGGTTTCCACTGATCTGAATGTTTTCCTTACATGACATGAGTTTTCCATCAAATCTCTTTTACTCAGCCTCTAAGAGCAGTAGCTAGAGCTTAAATTTATGCACTAGCCCACAAGAATGAACAGTCAGTATATGGACCTCCTTCAGCTGACCACTGGAGCCTTTCTGCTTTCTGCTGCTCTTCTCCCCACCACAGTCAGTAGCTGTCCTACCCTCCACAATAAAATTATCCTGTGCAATAGATGATCTACCCAACGGCTCATCCTTTAATGGATGCCCAGCAGACTGGCTTTACCTTTCAATCTAACCAGTGCTCAGCAACAAATTTGGCAGTGTGATCCTGCACAACAGCAAAATGCAAAATTTTATTTTCCCCTTACACTTTAGCCCGTGGAGCAGAAAGGCTGGTAAGTGCTGCCCTCTTATCTGCCATGACCTGTAGTCTCCGTGAGGAGACAGCAAAACTGAAAGGGATCATGCTAAATTTCCCCTTCCCATTCAGTCATACTCTGTAAACAGCAGATTCAAGTGCCTGCAATAACTGACTTGGTAAGCAACTAAACTTTCATGATTAAAGTTAACAAAGCAGCCGTAACTTCTCTGTCTCTGAGGCAAGGCAGCAGGCAGGCACTGAGCAGACATAACAGCAACAGCCCAATTCATTGTGCTCACAGATGTGATCAGGGGACTAGGGCAGAGGACAGACAAGAAGCTGAGAGAACAGGGCCTGTTCAGCCTGGAGTTAAGAAGGCAAAGCAGAGACCTTATTGCTTTCTTCAAATCTGTAATGGGAGGGTGTCAGACTCATCTCAGAGATGCACAGAGAGGCATTGGTAACAAGATGCAAAAAAAAGGAGTATCTCAATCAGTTCGGTTTTTGGTTTGGGTTTGTGTTTTTTTTTTTAACAGTGAGGGAAATCAAATACTGGGACAGCCTAGAGGGACTGCGGATTCTCCATCCTTGCATATAGTCAAAACTCAACTGAAGAATGCTCTGAGCAATCTGGAGATGTTGGCCATTCTCTGAGCAGGCAGGTGGACAAAATGAGTTCCAGAGGTCCCTTCCTACCTAAATTACACTGCAAGGCTATGACTTGTAATGGGATCTCTTCCCTTAGAGATCACTGTCGTGCAAGCACCCAAGAAGGACACCAAGGAAAAATACACATACAGTAATTGCACAGAGAAAGTGCTGCATGAATTAGGGTTCCTTTCTGCTCAATAGCTGAAAGGTGAGATCCATCTGGTTGCAGGGCAGGTGTATGACGGATGAGGGGACATATGGCCCACTTATCTCTCAGGTTTCCACTGTAGCATATTTCAAGTAAAGGATAAAAAGGGGAAAAGTGAGGTTAGCAGAAGAGAGGGCAGTCTCAGAAAAAGACAAGAGAGAAGGACAGGAAGGAAGAAGCATTCTTTTTGAAAGAAGAAACTCTTAGTCTACCAACAAGTGTTTGTGTACACTCTCTGACTAAGGACTCTCAGCAGATGGAAAAATGATCCTGTTTTTCTGCTGCAATTGTCAGAGGCATTCTTATTTAACTTAACTTACCATTTCTTTTGTTTATGAGTTTATATCACAGGTTAACCATCACTTTAAAGCCAGCAGGTTTTGTGACCAACCTGCTATCACCTGCTAAGGATCAGGGATCAAAAAGCATTGATATTCAAAATAAACTTTTCTAAAAATCCAAAGGGTCTGGCCATAGAAAGAATGTTAGGCATTACATAAATCCTAGGCAGAAGGGTTTAGGAATATTTTTGCTGAAGCATTCTTTTTAAAGAAGTTTGGATTAAACTGGGTTTTCATTTTTAAACTTTATTGTCTTTGATTAAAACTCCCATGGGAACATTCCTGAAGTTATTTTGTGTTTTGAAATGTTTATGATGTGAGAGCATTCTCTTTGTTGTTATTTAGGCCATGTCACTGTCTGTTACTGATGTCAGGAATTGTAGTAAACCAAGAAATAAAGGGCTGTATTTATTTTTAATTGACCCTTAACATTCTGGATTGAATATTTTTCCAGATGTCTGATTTCATGTCTGACAATTGTTGAAAACGTGTTGCTCACATGAGAAAATTCACACTAGAGAATGCGAGATTGCTTACATGAAAGCACTTCTGAGGTTTGATCAGTTCTGCAGCTGGTCAGATGGTCCAGCAAGAAAAATATAAACAAGAACAAAAGGCTCCTGTGGGAGACCTTGCAGTATGTACTGGCTGGGAGATGGGCAGAAGGATTCTGCTCATGTCTAGTACAGAAATTACTCTATGTTTGTATTTTTCTTGTTCCTCTCTAACCAAGCTGTCCTGAAGCTATGTTCAAAGTATGTGTTCCTGCCTGCCTTCTCCTCCACTGCAGCAGTAGTTCAGGGACATCTCACCCAAGCATTTCTCTCATGCAGTTACTCTAATCCTGTTTCAGTGTATTGCCAGTACAAATGATGTGTCCTGTAACCTCAACCAGTGAAATGTTCTGGATTGAAAAGCACCTCTCCTACCACGCCCCAGTCCATTTTCTTTTCTCTCATTTTTTTACCTTTCCTTGAATATTTTTAATCTGTACTTTTTCAGTGACATGTGATATAGAACAGTCTTCAATTTCCACAGCAGCAAATCTGAGGTGAGGTGGGTGAGGCACCTTTACAAATTGCAGTGAAAAATAGTAGAGGTCATTACACAGGCTTCTAGCCTTTCAGGGAAACAGTTTAAAAGTGTAATTGTTAGGTGCCTTATGCCCCACTTCAACACTGAGGACATATTACTTTCTCAGAAAGTACAACTAGTCAGGGTGACTGAACACCAGGACAGCATAGGCTCATTTTTTCTATTGTGAATTTTCCATTGATGTGGTTAAACTGTTGACTTACAGGAGGAGTCGCAGAAACAGTGCATAGGATGTGTGGCAAACAGATGAATGATGATTTATAAATAAGTAGAACTGGTCTGCAGCAGGAAAGAATGAATGCCAGGCCTACACAGGAGATTCCTAAACTCTGTTTACACTGTGGCAGTAGCTGAGCATGAAACATGTTCTCATCTTTCCCCACTCTTCTATCTTAGATCTTCCCTTCCACAACCCAGACACTTACTCTACACCCTCATCCTTCTACCTGAAACTACACACAAACTGGGATCCTAATCTGTTCCCTACCTCCTTACAACACAGTTTCAGCTCTACAAAAAAAGAACCCCAACTGTCAGAGTCCTCTTTCACTCTGCTTTGGCCCTGATCCTGCACTCTCAGCCAATGTTCAGTCTCTGCACTAACTGAACTCATGGAACAGACTGGGAAACAGTGAGCTGCTGGTTCAGCTGCAGAGTCCAGAAAGTTATAGCTAATCAGCTGATGGACAGTAACTGCCTGTGTGAAGGTTCTCCTCAGCCATGTTATAAGCATGCTAATTACTTGTATGGAGGCTCTTTATACTGCAGTTCAGGTGGGGAGCAGGTAGCTTTTCAACAGAACCAACTGCAAGAAAAACTGATAGTCACTGCTATCACAGAAGCATGGAACAGCCCAGGTTGTGAGGGACCTCAAAAGATCATCTGGTCCAAGTTTTAGTGCTACATCTCATTTTGAAGTAGGTCACAAACTGCTAATAGTACACATTACTTTTCATCAGCTGCTCTGTATGGGTTTGCACTGCTTATGAACTCTGAGTGCAGAGAATTTATAGAGAGGTCATTACATGCTACTAAAGGGCAAAATCCATTACAGTGCTTAGTACCTTTCCCTTTCTGGTCTTTGCAAATTAGCTGGATCTACTAGAATCAGCAACATTTTTCAAGAAATTTCTCAATGCAAAGGACAACAAACTGAAAAACCTTTGTAAGAGATAGACAAAAATATCTGATGATGGATTAACTGTACTTGAAATTGTGAAGCCTTGCTAAAATTAGTTCCTGTTGTGTGCATTTCTCATCTGTTGAGAAGTTTGTCATTAAAAGAAGGACGTAATAGAGATTTTTTTGTAAATACTCCCCAGTGCAAAGTACTACATTATTTACCAAAAAAAAGACTACAGAATGATATCAGAGATCAGTGTTACATTGTGTCTCACCCAAGTGAACATGGCCTTTCGTGAGCTCTACAGTGTAGCTCGTTCTTTGACACTTCTTATGTTATTCCTGGAACAAGAGCAGAAGAAAAGGAGTTCCAGCCTGGAAAGAAGAGACTTTTCTTTTCTTATCCAGCTCTTCGGTGAGTCAACAGGACTTGCATGAGAAAGCAATCATCTATTTTCTGAAACCTGTTAATGATACACAGACAAAAATACACACTCTTTAGCTGTATGACTGCCTGGGAAAACTGGCTTGACAAAATAAGCCAACAAGGTTTCATTGCAACATAGATAAAATTTCTACCATACAAATGAGGTTAAAATGTAAAGCACTGATTCTTTTTTTTTTTAACTTGGCCTTTCCCCCTTCAGGTTTTAGAATATAAAAATACTTGTAATACAGCATATATGGTAACTAAAAAAGTTAAAATTTGAGATCATGAGAAGAGACTCTAAAAGTATTAGCTGCAGTTATACTAAATAATACCAGTTATCACAGAAGCACCATGAAAGGGTGCAGAGGCAGTGAAAGATTCATGGCAAGTGAGAATTTAACTTAAGCCTTCATTTTCTCTGTTTCAGATGTTTTCAAATTTGGCACTACTTTTAACAGATACTTTCTTGAGAGCACATAAAGATGTCAACTGCATTTCATAAAAACTCATTTTTGTCTTAACTTATCAGGGATTGCTTGACTTATTAAAATTGACCATGGAAATCTGTTTTTGAATTTATTTATTTTTTAAAGCAAACATCTTTTTAGAGCAAAAACAGGCTGGCCACCTCTGATATGATTTGGGCAACAGCTACCGAATGTAGGTCTGACCTTCCACTTTTTAAAAGGAAAAGTCTGAAGAGCTGTTGGTAAGAAATCATGTGATATTAACAGAGCCTAAATTGCTCGTACCTGAAATCTCTTCTTCAGAGGTTTAAAGAGGATATTTTGAAGGGTAAAGGCCCTTTGCTACCCACTTCCCAGAGAAAGCTCACAGTAAGTGAGCTAGGTGATACCTGAAGAGGCACGGACATCAGCTGCAAGTCCTCTGTGACCTGTAAACTGGCACAGAGGATGTGCAGAAGAGCAAACAGTGAGAACAGGACCTTGTCTGGAGCTGGGAAGCTTTTTAGGAAACATGGGTTTCTGTTTTGCTTCTCTGCACTAAAAGCAGATGAGACTCGAAGAGCTGATGGAGGGCAAGAAAGGAGGTTGTTGAGTGTGAAAGCATGGGGTGTCCAGAGAGATGCCTCTCTCCCTTACACAGGGTTTGCACAACTTCTGATGAGGTATTGCATGTTCTTGCGCATTTTTTTTGCCTCCCAGGCAGAGGCAGGGAAGGACCTGTTGAGGAGAAAGGGAAGTCAGGGATGTTTTGCTAAAGCTGTCTGTTCCTCTTGCTTTTCCACTTCCTCTTCCTTCTCGTATCAGCAGCTGTGGGGGATGTCGAGGGGGAAGCCAGGCCAGTGGATAATCCCCTGCCCAACCATTTGCACGAGGGTATATGGGGAGGAAACTGAAGTGACTTCTTCCTCCCTCTCTTCCCATCCAATCTCCCCTTCCCCCAGTGCAGGCTCCCTCTCTTCTCTTCCTGGGTGCCAGGACTGACAGCAGTTGCACTCAGGCTTGTGCTGGCTCCAGCCAGCCCTGGGTTCCTCCATGACAGGCTGAGACCCAGCAGGAAGGCACAGGGCTAGTCAGGGCCCTATGAGATGATGGCAGGGGAAGGCAGGGCACAGGCATGGTCACTGCTGAGAGGCACAGGAAAGAGGGGCTGAGGGACCACAATGTCATGAGGGCAGGCGAAAGGCTGTCCATCCTCCCCAGCTGCTAGAGCTCCTTTCCCCACACAAACTGCTCATGCCCAGCTGCCATTAGCCCTGCAATGTTCTTCCATCCTCCTTCTCACCCTAGTCTCTACTGATCTCCCCTCATATACAGCTGTTAGCAACTTCCCAGACAGACGGACCACCTGCTTGCCAGACTACTTACTTACTTATTTGCTTGCCTGTCTGCCTGTCTTACCAAGATGGCTACCAGGTCCTCCCTACATCCCCCCTGCCTCAGGCCAGGTGTTGGTTGCTGCAGACTCAGCCATCACATCTACATGCACATCACCTGCAATTTAGCTCACTAAATCACCTAATCAAGCTACCACTGCTGATCAGCTGTAGTCATCTATGAGGCATGAGAGGTAGGATGTGAGGGGATGTGGCAAGTTCTGTTAATCATCCCAGCCTGTGCTTCATGGGGCTATGTCTGTATGCATCAGGGCTCTTCATCACCATGGTGAACTCTGCATTTTCAAGAGGATTTTCTGGAGCCTGTTGGAGGGTTTAGCAAAGGCCTAGTGTTCACATTTGGTCTGTGTGGAGTATTTTCTGCTGCTGCACTGCTTTCAATTCCCCCTGAAGTCCTGTTGCTGAACACAGGCAGACAGAACCCAGGAGCACCAATATCAGCAAAAAACACATAGCTTGCAGGGCAAAAAAGCCTAATTCAAAAGCCACTTAGTCTGAGCCTCCTGTGTGAGTGAACTTTGCAGCAAAAGGGGCAGGGAAGGGACTGTGATATGGTGGGGGCACTGAGGTACAACCCAGGGACAGAGCACAGAGGTGGGAGTGCAGGGCAGTGAAGATGAGTAATTTGGTGGAATATGACAGTTAATACCTGAATACAAACTTTGTATTCAAAGATGAATAGCTTAAGATTTGATCCAACAGAGCACTTCTAAGTTCAGGTCACAAAAAAGAAAGACTTTCAGCTTTTTGTATGTAAGATTGTTTTTTACAGCAGGTGGTTTGCATCAGCTTTAGATGTCCATGGGAGGGACTGTGCTCTGGAAGGAGTGATTTATTACAGTGTGTACACCCAAGCAGAAAACCAGGAGTTTAACATGCACCTGACTGTGATGCTCTGGAGTATGCTGGGCTTCCCTTCATCACAGAAATACATCCTTGACAAAGCATAGTCAGGGTAAGGAGACTGACAGCATCATTTGACTTTTCTTGAATTTGCCAATTCTACCTTTCTCTAGTATAGAAAACTATAAATAGTGGAAACAGATTTCTGCACTCGCACTCTTTATTCAGTCAAATATAAATAGAGTAATGATAGTCAATTATTGTTATAAGATTATAGGGATTGAATTATGATAATTTAAAAGAGCCACAGCATTGACTTGGAAGAGCTTTCAGGGAATCCTGCGTGTCAACTGTCCACAAACAGTATCTGGAAAGCCCAGTTGTTCCTGTAAGCATGATAGTGCATGTAGACACAAGAAAATGCTGCTAATTCACTCATGACCACATCAAACTTCTGTCAGAAATACTAAACCACCTTCAAATGGCAACCCAATGGAAATGCAACAGCATATTTTTCAGGAAGTCTAACCCTGTCTGCAGACACAAAGATAATGTAGACTGACACTACAAGAAACGTTCATTCTCATAGCATGTGTAGCAATTGCAGGCAGAATGTTGAATGTTCAGGAATATCGGATTTTAACTGAACATAGGTACTTTCCAAAGTGATGCTGTAACAGGATCAGCATGGCAGCGTGGTGGCACTTTTCCTCAGAACTCCTGACTCAGGGGAGTGGCATAGCATTGCTAAGCAGGACAGATTGCCCTCCAACGATGCTCACATACTTGAAATGAAACCAGGTAGATTTATACTCTCTCAGTACAAGTATGTACAAAGAGATTATCAATGGAGAAATATGTAATTTCTGCTGCTGCTCTTAGTCTGCCACTAGGAGGCAAAAGCCCCATAAGAGAAGAAGGCAGGAAGAGAAGTTTAGGTGAAAAATTGAGCTAACATTGACTTTCTCTTGCTAAGCACTCCACATATTTGCATGTGCTATATATTACAGAAAACAGAGCAACACCATTATAACTTAGGAAGGAGATTGTCAAAGTTGCTTTAATATTAATATATTTGTCCAAAGGTGCTCTCCTATGTGCTTTTCTATATATACAGGGTTTAAGAATTACCTGCCTCTGTCAATCATTTGTCTTTTTCTTCTCCCACTCTCACCACTAATTCTGTTATGTTGTCTTGCCTTTTTCGGGATAATGTAATAGACAAAGATCAGTGAAATGAAGCAGGTTAAAAACAACATGGAAAGAAAAAAAGATATTTTTATTTTGTACCATGTCACTTCATTTTACACCACCTCCAGCAATGGTACTGACACAGCTGTGGAAGTAACAATATCCAGAAAATTATATTCTTTGTAAGCATTGAATTGGAAAGCCAGAGGTGTTCAGATGGGAGTGCCCAATCTTTCAAACCGTTTCAGACCACAGGACATCAGCAGATGAAATATGCCTTGAAAAGATGGACTAGCACTTATGGCAGAGAAACTCAGTGAGGGTCTTTTTCTCCACTTTTCTTCTTTCCTTTGTTTTTGACAAATTTAATTCCTAAACAGCCACTTTTACCAAAGGTACATGGAAACAGAAAGTTGAATAAATTCTCTGTTAAAAACACTTAAGGCTGTAGTTATAAAAGTCGCACATGGGAGCAATAACACACCATTGTCATGCTTGGATTTACATGCTGTTTTTTGTCTACACAGAGTATGGAATGGCATGCTTATATGTGAGACGTCATTATCATTATTGATATTCTTGTCTTGCTTGAATATAACCTTGTGATTTTGTTGCTGCTACTGCTGTTGTTTTTGTGAAAAATAAAAATGGCAAAACATCTATAAGTTGCTTTCAGGCTTGTCAGTCCTGTTCCTTAAAATATTAATTCCTTCAGATTCTTTCTTCACCTAAAAATAGCTAATTCTCCCAAATCACTCACAAGCATCCTTCAGAGAAATAAGTGGAAAAAACAGAGGATCCAGGAAGCTGTTGCACCTCCAAGTGTAAAATGAAGCATATGGTAGACATTGCAGATGGGCAACTTTCACAGCAATTTCACACCATAAACACATATTTTCATTGTGTTTGTTGCCATTTATATTCTCAGCAGCATTCTACCACTTAGAGATATATTTATTTCTGAGCATTGGATAAAAGAGAAGATGACAGAAACTGTCTAGCATTCAGAGTTGCAAAGATAAGCTCATTCTTTGATCATTGCATGATTTGTCTAACACTGATACTGTGTGCAAACACTTGCAATGGTGTTTACCCGTGCAAAAGGACTATATTGCTACAGTTAGCACCTTAAAACAGTCATGAAGGCCATCAGATAGAATAGCAACAGTCACAAAGTCTAATCTGCCTTAATATTAATAGTATATGCTTCATCATCAGTGATGATTGTTTATTTTCACAAATAAATATGATTTTATAAATAAAATACAGTGTTTAGCTGAATGAATAGCATAAAGAACTGCATTTCTCCCTCTAAAAAAAACCAACTTTGTGTTATGTAACAAAAAAAATTGTAATCATTGGCAAATGGCAAATATAAACCATGTGGCAGTGTTTTTAACTCACAGAAGCTCCATCCAGCACTCTAATAAGCCTCTGAACTAGCTAAGACAGAAGTGTTTGTAAAACTAAGCTGGAAGTATCAAGCACTTCCAATGTTTTATTTTGACACCCAAAAATGTTTCAAAAAATACTAAGAAAGTTGTGCAGAAGAAGTGATAGACAATGAGGAAGGGTCAACCTTTCATGAAGCTCAAAGACACACAATTTTGCTTCTGCAATCTCATCCCTGTGCAGAGCTCCAGCAGCTTCACTGTGCTGTTTAGTAGAGGGTTCTGCCTTCATGGTTTGGGCTTACCTTCAGCACAAACATAGGTTTAGAATTTCTTGTGAAGCTTATTTTCTCAATATCAGTTTTCCTACCCTATATCATCCTGCAAAGTCTTTGATTTGTGTAATGAACTCACAGGCAGAAGGGCAGAAGAAATGTCTGATCGCAGTTTTTTTTAAAAAAAAAAAAAAACTCCACATAGCAAAAGCTTAAAAAACTGGCCAGCTGAATCTCCTGAGATCCTCCTGGCAAAGGTGGGAGCAAGCAAACACATTAGCTGACACCTGATGAGTGGGAATGTATGCAGTGATTCTTGATGGTAGCAGGGGACTAGACTTGATCACCCAAGAGTGTAGTCCACTCTTATCTTTACACTTGTAATTATCCCATACATTTCATTAGCCATTATTCGGTAAAGACTCAAGCTTGTATGCACCAATATAGCTTCACAGGACTCTGCAATATGGGGTAAATGCAATACTTTTGATATCACGTGGTGAGCACTGCTGATGGTAGCAGCCAAACAGTCTGAACACATTTTAGTTCCCTTTTCCCCTACCATTTCTTGCCTAATATCCTGAGGAGAGCAGTTTTCTCTACTGATCATGATAATGAAACCCTCACGCAACATTCTTATGCAAACCCTCGGTGAGAAGCAGAACTCCTCTTAGCAAACAGACCAGGCTGTTAAGGTAATACACCTTGGATTGTCTCTTTGAGGGAGCCAGTTTTTCTGCCTTTATCAAAAGGCATTGGAGAGCTTTGGGGAATCCAGGTAAATTGTTGTACATGTTTGTCTTAGAAATAAACATGCAAATTTCCAGGAGAAATAGAATCAGTACAAGGTATTACAATATAACCTCATATAAATGGAAATTTTAATTGTAGATCTTACTTACAATTAGTTGTGGAGCTGAAAAGATGCCAAGTTGAAAAAATGGACTTTCCTCTCTCAAAGTTTTGTGTTTGGTTCCCTGAAATTTTGCTAAGAGCAGTCCTAATTTAAGTGACCTTTGCATTTTGAATAATAACAGAAATGGTATCACTTAAATATGGTGTAGTAGGGCTATGGTGTAGTTGGGAACAGTCAGTGCTACGTTAACAGTTGGACTAGATGATCTTCAAGGTCCTTTCCAACCTAGATGATTCTGTGATTCTGTGATTAAAGGCAATTATTTTCTAGTAATTCCTTTTGCATTATCTGTGATTGGTTGGTGGTTTGTGGGTGAGGTATTTTTTAATATACCATACTCTGGATTGAGATATCAGTTTATGTATTTTGTTTGTAGTGAGTCATGGAAAACATTTTTCTTTCCAGTTTTTCTTTCTGGATTTAGAATGGTGCTCAATGTCTTAAAACTGCACAAAATTTCCATTAAAATCATATGAGACCTTCAAATTCTAGAAATAAGGGTAGGAACTTTTCAGTTTCAGGAACTCAAGTTTTTCTTCCATGAGACTTGGAGATGTTACATTATCTTTAATGGAATAACCAGAGTCAAATCAAAGATGTTAATAAGGCAGTCACTGTATATACTACACATAAATAGGGTTGTGAGTGAAGAGAGATCTGTCAGCTTCATTTCTGGGCAGACTCACTAGAAAATTTGGATTACTCTAAAGCTGTTGATTAGCATATGAGAAAAAGAATTTTAAAAGCCCAAAATATTAAGTATCATTAAACTCTGTGTTTATATAAAGCCACGTTAAAAAAAAAAAAAAAATCCCTTTTCAAGATGGGATATTAGTTAGTCTGTTTTTATTGGACAGAACTTCTGTGTGGAAAATTGAAGCTGCCAGGCTTCTGTGGCACAGACTGAGTTGCTAATGGTTGATAGTTTTTCTGATTTTGATGTAGATAGGTACCAAAAAGAAGCAAGAAAATAAAAGTAAAACTTCATGCTGAACTTATCAGGACATAGGGTGAAGAAATGACCATGCATGGATAGATGCTTTGGCCTCATGCATAGGCTGTGACAGCAATACTTTGGGACCAATCTGGGATGTCATCTGGCTGTTCTGGTCAAGCTGTATGCCTCCACTAGTCCTGGTCTCAAACTGACCCGGAGTGGATGAACTATATTCTCCTGTCATATTCCTGCAATATGAAGTAGTTGGTCTTATGATTAGGTAGAGGATGAGAAAAAGTGACAAGAGAGGGACAACAAAGGTGTAGAGGAATGCACAATGGAAAAGATACAGAATATAGTGTGATCAGGCTGCAACACTGTCTTGTCTAAATTTGACAACTGTGTGTCCTCATCCGTGCGCTGGGTTCATCTTGCTGGTGTTAGAGGGATGTTTGAAATGATGCTCTCAGAATAACATTGAGGCATCTCACTGGGGGATTCCTTAGATGTCTGTCTATCCTGTCCATCCTAGAGGTCTGCCTTACAGAAAACCCCCAGACACCAGAATAGCCTGCCTCTTCATTGTTTAGTATCTGATGAGTACTCATTCCTCGTGTATAACAACCACTGTATTAGCAAGTCTTTTTGTTTGGGCAGATGCTGTCTTTCTCCCTTCTTTTTGTACTTCTGCTACCTACATTCATAGGCACAGAGTACTGCAACATCTTAACTCCACCTTCCAAATGCTTCACTCACTATTAGAGTCTTTAACTAGTAATTAGAACTACACCCAAGGGGAAGAAAAGCAACGATTTAGTTCTTCTGGAAACAACAAAGTTGCATAATGATAATTCTGAAATCTCTCTGTCTGGAAAAGGAAATGGTCAAGCAATATTTATCACGAATTTAGAATGGCACTAACATCTTGTGCAAGCAGCTAAACTCCCTCAAATCCATTAACTTCAGTAGAAACTAAATCAGGCCTTTATAAAGTTGCCAAATAATTTTCAGATCTGTATTTTTCTATAACTTGCATGTCATTTTTCTTGCCCTTCAGTCCAGTTCCTTATTCCTTATATCCTGTCCATGGGTTAGAGCTCAATTCCCTTATTGGTTATCAGCTTGTCTTTCACTGTCACAGAATTCATGAGTAGAAACACTTCTTAAAGGGATAGCTTTATAATATCTATTTCATTGCTTTCCAGCAGACTCATCAAGATCTGATTCTGATAAAAGACTACATTTTTAAAAAGCCTGTTTAGACCATATCACTTGGGAATAGAAAGGAAAAAGTTACAGATCAGAAGTGAAAAGATGGGTTTTTTTCCTTTATAAATCAGATCTGCATGTATTTTGAAGAACTGCATAATTCCTTGTACAGTCAACAGTTACATATATTTCATTTGCTTAATTAAGGATCGTATGCACACACATCTGCTATTCCTTTCATTGATTCAATATTGTTGTTTGAAGAAAGGGCAACCACAAGGGCAAGTCGAAGTGAAATGATCTTTTGGCCTCACCAAGACTGGAAAGCAAATAATGAGAGCATATCTATGCTAAAAAAAAAAAAATAATTTTTTTAATCAGGCTGCTAGTTGTGACTGGAATATTCACAGTAAATTCAGGAGGAATACGGTTGGAACCTTTGTATTTCTTGTGTTGTCATTACACTGTACTTCTAATGGAGAATTGCACTTGTTTATACTGAGGTGTAATTAAGATCTTGTCGAGGAAGAATTCTGTACAAGTGTATCTTGGTATCTGTGTGAGTCTCTGCTGAAGACAGTGGGAGGCTGGGAAAGCACTGCATATACAAATCTCCTTGATGATATGGCATGGGAACTAAAATTTTTTGAGATTTGAGCAATCATATTTGAATAATGCAACTATCTCATATCAAAGCAAATGTTAGTGTGCACGTTATGTGCTGCTTCCAGTTCAGATCAGAAGCTGAAAAGCCAAAATATTTTGCACTGAGTTTCCCAGTAGTTCACAAAGAGAAAGTTGAGAAAATAACCCAAGTGTTTCTTGCATGACACTCCTCTGTCCCACAGGCTCTTTGCACTTTAGAGGGGAAGGGCAGGGTGAACTTAATCTCACTTCAGAATCTTTTCAAGTTCCCATTTAACGATTTACAACCTATTGTATGTGCTAATGGAATAGGTAACTGCTGTGCTTCTGGGAAAGGAAACACAGAAACTGCGGAGATTACTCGATGAGCAGGACCACAAATAAAAGATTCTCTTTTTCCCAGTTCCCCAAATGTCTACCTGGCCAGTCAGGTTGTGCATTAAAATCCACAATATGGCTTCTAGTATAATGTAGCTTACGAAAGCAGGAACTGGCAACATACATTAAAAAAAAAAGCAGAAAGATTTCACAGGATTTCTTACTTTCTTCTGATTCTTGGTGTTAGCTTTACCACGTACTACTCACTTGTAAGTAAATGAGAGAGGCTACATTGTTGATTGTAAACCCTTCCACTCACCCAGGAGCTTTTTACTGTTAAAGAGCTTGTAAATCTGCATGATCTTGTATATCTGCATGACTACAGCAAGGTTTGTACAAAGTGCTGGGAAGAAATTTATTAAAAGAAATCCATTGATAGTCCTAACATAGCAGTAGTGAATGGTTCAGTGCATTTGAAAGCATGTATGAATGTAATTGATCTTGCTATTGCAAAGACATAGAAAACGTCTCAGAAACCATGTATCATAACAAGAAATGTTTCTTCAAAGCCACATTTCTAGTTTCCTAAAGGTCCACATGCTGAATGTCTCTTGTCTAGAAGTTTCACATTATTGTAGTTTGACACAGTATTTTTTCTTAAATTTCAAATGGAAGAGGTAGCAATTTATTGCTATAACTTTCAAAAGAAATGAGCCACTGAGTTTGCCAAGCAGATGATCAGATTGTAATTTATAAATTCTGAAGACTTCAGACACTGGGGTAAAGTTGTAGTATCTCTGATGGTTTAGATTTTGTTGCAGAAGTTACAAAAAAAAAAAGCACACATTAGTAAAAAATCAAAAGAGATCAGAGACAAAAGGCTTTGTTATTCTCTCTGGCACTACAGTTAGCTTAACTTTCTGTTTAAGTGGGTAAAATCAGTGCTTTGTGAGGTATTGTGGGTGAAATCGTGAATGATTAGTGATACATATACATATGTCTGCAGTGTAGTTTTTTGTGTGTGTGACTGCATATGCATCAACCAGCAGTAGATGGTTTAAACATGATAATCTCCATAGTAAATGTGTACTTCCTCCCTTCCCTATATGTGCAAAAGAGATAACAATATGGTGCTCTGAGGATAAGTTTTGTATATGTTTATTTTGTTTAGGCTGCATTTATTGTAAGTAACTTTGTAGTATAATACAAACAGTTTGTAAAGACTGAATTTCCCCGTGATACTGAAAGACTGGGGAAGTTAACTTTAAATTGCAGAAGTCACAGCTAAAACTATTTCAACAAGACAGGCAATTCATGTAATGTGATACAATCAAAGGGAGGGCAAAAGGAGCAAAACCCGAATTTAGAAGCTTTTGTTAATGAAGTAAAAAAATTACTGAACACCTGATGAACTGTATTGAGTGAAGACACAGTTCATTCTTCCACCTTTCTAAAATCTTTTTTCAGGTGGCTATTTATTGTGCTTTGTAGTTTGTTTCCAAACAAATGATACAGAGCCCTTCCTAGTTATAACATCCCTGTTTTGTACCATTAGTCTTATATTTTAACTTACACACACAAACAGATCCCACTCAAGTTGTGAATCAGATAGGCCAGTTTATCTGCCATAGCTGCACCCCTGTTGCCACTGTTGGCTGGGAAAGGACTCCCTGCTGCAGAGGGCTCCTGGAACTCAAAGGTGATCCCAGCCCAGCACAGTGAGACCAGCTCACTCCCCTTTGCCCCTACCCTTCACTTCACTGTGTTTTGAATCATACTGAATTCAAACGTATTGAGCTTTTGCTCTCAGTTTGTATTAAAGACTGGTCCTGAAAAGGTATCAAATAGGGCTGACCAGTTAAAACATTTTTGAATGAAGCTGAGTTTTATCCACTTGGAATTGTTCAACTTTTTCTTTTTTTTCCCCAAGAAGTTAATTATCTTTGACAGTATCTGGGTGTATTGATTGTAATTTCTTCCTTTACTCCACACATTTTCATTTTCTATCCACACATGCACATTTTTTTAAGATACAAAATGGAGAAGACAAACAAGGGCAAAGAGAGGGCGGGGGGAGCAGCAAGGAAGAAAACTGCTGAGAAGGGAAAGAAAAACACCCAAACCAGAAGAAATTCTGCTTTCACAAAGGAACTTACAGTTCTCCAAAGAGTTGGCAGGAATAATGCTAGTCTGGTACATAATCCAGGTTCTAGTACAGTCTATGTATGCTTCTCACCGCAGAACACTCGTATTTTTAGGGATACATTAATTTTAAAGTAGTATGTATTTTCTTATATTTATTATGTGTCCAGTTCCCAATTCCAGAAATAAACAGAAATTATAGTATGCCCAAAAGTATGTCCACTCTCTAAAGGCAGTGCCTGCACTGAAAATTTTAGAAGATTGTATAACCACAGCAAGGATATAACAAAATGCTCAGCTTCTCTAACCCTACAGGAAGATGTACTATAGTATCTCCACAGCCAATCAGCAGTACTACAAGCCTCAGACCAGGAAACTCTTTAAAGTACAGTATGTGTGAACACTGCAACGGAGACTTTCTCATTGCTACTCTTTCTTTTTCTCTTTATGCTTATAGGATGGCAAGACAGATGTGAAGTCCCTCATGGCGAAATTTAACACAGGTCACAACCCCACAGAGGATGTTTCTAGTAACAGTCGACCCTTCAAAGTCCCAGGACAACCTAGCCATACAGGATTACAGACAAGGAAAGCAGCACTTGAGAAATTTGCAAGTCAAGGAAATGCAAGTGCTCCCTCAGGACCCAGTACCTTTCACAAACCTGTTCATCCAAAGCCTCCTCTGGGGGTCAAGCCTTCAACTGATGATAAAACAGAGAAGGATCCAAAGCCCCCATATTTGAAACCAGTGACACAAAGGTTTGGGGTTCAGCTTCAGGCAACTAACAGAGAAAATGATGGAAAAGCTGGATGCACTAAAACCCCCACTAAAACAAGTGACTTGGCAAAAGAAGAACCAAAGCCTCTGTATCCAAAACCTGCAGGGAACAAGTTCCTTAACCTTGCTCCTCATGAAAAAGAAAAAAACCCTCTGGGAACAAAACCAAATTCAAATTTTGCACCACAGGAGAGTGAGGCAAAGCCAGCATTTTCAAAAGTAGCCGGAGTTAAGGAAAAGTTCATGTCTGCAACACAAGAAAATGAGCCCAAGACTTTCTCTAAGCCACCCCTTGCACAGAAACCATCTCTAAACCATGAGGTCTCCCACAACGAAGACTCTTCTAATAAAAATGTGTTTCTGCAAAAAGGACCTAGACCAAATATACACTCATTTAAAGCAGCAAAGGAAATGGATGAAAATAGTAAGTGTGCTGCCGAAGCTGCAGGCAGTCATTTTTCTAACATGGCTCTGAAGCCTACTGGCCACTGGTCCAGCTCATCTCAAGGCAACCCTGAAAATGTGGATGAAAAGACTGAAGAAAAGGGAATGAGTGCTGCCAAGAACATCTTTCTCAACAAAATCATCCAGGAAGAATCAAGTTCTTCTTCTCCTAAATTCTATAAGATGAACACAGTGCTTACTGCAGGAAGGCCATCGGGTGGATCACAAGAGAAAGAGGATGGGGACAGGAGCTCAGGAACCCCCAAGCGGAAGGCTTTGCCCCCGCTGTTCAAGCTGGGCCAGCCCCCACAGAAACCCAGCAGACCCCCCAGCGTGGACCTGGAAAGGTTCCGGCAGAGCAGTCCAAAAGACAGTGAGTTCTCTCTGATCTTGCTTTCTTGGGTATTGGGGTTTTTATGCATTTAGTACATGATTCATTTCAGATGGAATCCCCTCTTCTGTTCAGAAATAACATGAGACTTGTGTATCAGACAACCCCTTAAAGTTTTAACCTATGCTTGTGTCTCTTCTGTACAGGACAGAAAGTAAAATTATATTCTCTCTCCCTCAGCAATAAAGTGTAGGATGAATGGTTTCTGTATTGGGTTTATTTGTTTTTCAAAACTACTTAGATGTACCTATAACTTGTGTCAGGGAATTTTGAGTATTTTTCTCAACAGACATTTAAGTCCTGACTTCCTATAAATGAGATGTTGATGTGTGTCCAGTTCTCAACAGTAACTTCCTGGGCACAGATTAAGGGCCACCAAAATGATATACTACAACCTGTAGTAACCACACATTTTTTTTCTTTTTTGCCTTTCACAATGACTAATCACAGCATGACTCTATAAATTGTTGTATTTTAAAGTTTGCTTAGAAAGTTGAAATTACAGAACCAATTGTTCCCACATGGAGCTGCATCGATTTTATACCCAGATCTGAATCCAGCCTCCAAAAGCACTTCCTGGACTTAGTGTTTTCTGTTGGTTTTGCATGACTTCAGTAGTGTGGCAGTTAGTATCACCTGAAGCTCTGCCTCACTATTTTTGTGAAGAACCAAGCCTCTGAACTTTCTGATGGTCATAATCTGGGCATGAATATTAAGGCTTGTCACTACGTTTCTGTAAGATTTGAGATGGCCTTGTGTGTGATGAGAGCTTTTGTAAATACATTTGAAATATCTGGGAGGACACAAATCCTTGTGAAAAAAAGAAATTGCTGTGACTCCACTCATGCAGAGTTCTGCTTCAACAGGTTCTTTTCACCACCTAAGACAAGCTGCAAAAACAATATAAGCTGTTTCTGAGGCACTCAAAATATGCCCTTGAAAATCTCATGTAAAAATGAAGTTTCCTAAAGTTAGATTCATATATCCACTGTTACTTTCTTGAAGGGAAGATTAGTTTTGAGGAGGTTCTGAATGTCCTTAATTCTCCTCTAAATCACAATCACAATCAAACTTTGGGGTTAAGGTGTTCCTCCAAAGCTTTTAGGCACTCTTTGACAATTCTAAAAACTTAAAAGTCAACCACTCCAGTCGGAATGGGTGATGGAATACAAGTTTTATAGTAGCTGAAGGAGGCTTTGTCTTTTTTCTTATAGTACTAGGTGCTAGGATCTGTGATTGCATAGGAAATTAAAATCAAAGTTTGAAGTTGTATGGGTCCAAAAGAAAGCTGTTCTTGATCTTGGTGCATGAAAGAAACAAGGACAGAAATAAAAATTAATTATTGTGTTTGTTTATGTTTGGGGTTGTGTTTTTTTACACTTATTTCTTTTTTTTTTTTTTTTTCCTTAATGCTCTGTTGTGTGCACTGAGCTCAGGAAGCAATGAATATATTCAATCCTCACATATATTTTTTCAGCTCAAGTAATTTTAACCAGTTATGTCCTGCAACTAATTGTGTCAGGTGATACACACAGCTAAGTAATTTTTGATGAGGGGCATTTCACCCATGTTAGTTTGCCTTAACTATCTCTCTTAGATTTAATTAAACAGATCAAACTTTGACTCTTATATTTTCAGTGTAGTCAGTGGGAAAGGGAGATGTCCAATGATGTGATTCAGAGAGTTAGATGCCTAACGTAGCTGATGACAGATGCTCTGAATAACTCCACACTGTGCATGTGCAGCACATCAGGTATATTCATATAATCTAATTCATACAAAATTTGTTCTTGTGCCTTCCATATTTAGAATACAGTATGGCTTGTGCTTCAGCAGTTTTGAATGCACATAAGACTGGTCTTCCTGAGACAGAAGACATTCAAAAGGTCATTATGACCAGATGAAAAAGCTCAGACCTGGCTTTTTCTAAAGACAAAAAAACACACTAAAAACACAGAGTGTGCATGCAACTATATATTCTGTTATTATTAATTCCACTCAAAAATTATGAGCTTATAAGTAACATAAAATGTACTTTCTTGTCAGCTGCTACATTCTGATTTTCCTGCATTACCCTACAGTTACGGAATTATTGTCATATATCCATGATCAGGGCCAGATCCTCAAATGCTGTAAATTTGTGTATCTCTTTAAAACAAATATGCCAATATACAACAATCTAAGCAGCTGCCCCTTCTCCATAGAACACTGTTTAGCATGACTGGCTTTACTTGACTTCCCAGAGCAGTCTCAAAATGGAAAGGCAGCATCTTCAGCAAATTATACCAGCATATGTTTTGATTAAATAAAACCAGTAAGAAAGAAGTCCTGAGAAAGGCTAGAAAGAACCAAAATTGCAATTAATATTTTTTAAAATATATTTTTAGTTTCTTTTTAAATAACTAGTGGAGGAATTATTTTATTTGTTTGTTTCTTGTTTATTCAATTATTATCTTTTTTTCTGGTTCCTGTACAGTTATAGATACAAAGCATTTTTTCATCCTCTTCTTAAAACTGAGGATTAGAAATATTTATCATATGCATTCAAAATGAATGCTGTGAACAGGGCTGTAAGGATAATACCAGAACTTTTGTCATAATGAGGATCTCTGGTTAGTTGTCACTAACCAGAACTACTGCAGCCACCGGCCTAAGATGAGTTCCACTGGAAACAGGAGCTAAGGATGGAACTGCCCAGTGTGGTGGCACAGGCTGTTCTCCCAAACATGTTGCAAAATACACACCCAACTAAATAGGACTGAAGGGACAGACATAACCTTCTCTACTTCACAGTCTTTGGGTCAGGGCAAGACTGAAAGATCTAGAAACCACATCAATAAGAAGCTGTACATAGTGGCTCTGAACTTCAGCTTTTCCCTGTAGAGCTGGCATGTAGACCTTGAAGTTCTGTTAACTTTAATTAATGCAGCTCATTTCTTTGTGACCATAACTCTCCGTAGAACAGTTCTGGTGGAGAGACCAGGTGTTCTAGCATGAATCCTGAACAAATGCATTTTCACATCAACGAAGTTATTCATCGCTGCTGGGTTTCTTGGAACATTAAACTGAAATGAAAAAACCTACGTACTTTGGAAAGGCAGTTAAACTGAATGTTTTTCTTTTTTTTTTTTTTTTTAAACTGTCATTTCAAGAATCAAAGTCATGTCAGGAAGATGCCACCCCCACAACACAAATTCTTCCTGCTCATTACTTGGTCCTGATAAACAGCAGCTTGACATAGTTGCTTAATTTGCTGCTGTGATTCAGATGCAGAGTAAAAAGAAGAACAAACAAATGGAAATGGTTTTCCCATCCAACAAAACTTTCTGAGATCTAATCTTCGGGGGTTTTTCTGTACTAGGGCAAAAGAGAGGAGAGGAGAGGAGAGGAGAGGAGAGGAGAGGAGAGGGGAGGGGAGGAGAGGGGAGGGAGGAGAGGAGAGGAGAGGAGAGGAGAGGAGAGGAGAGGAGAGGAGAGGAGAGGAGAGGAGAGGAGAGGAGAGGAGAGGAGAGGAGAGGAGAGGAGAGGAGAGGAGAGGAGAGGAGAGGAGAGGAGAGGAGAGGAGAGGAGAGGAGAGGAGAGGGGAGGGGAGGGGAGGGGAGGGGAGGGGAGGGGAGGGGAGGGGAGGGGAGGGGAGGGGAGGGGAGGGGAGGGAAGGGAAGGGAAGGGAAGGGAAGGGAAGGGAAGGGAAGGGAAGGGAAGGGAAGGGAAGGGAAGGGAAGGGAAGGGAAGGGAAGGGAAGGGAAGGGAAGGGAAGGGAAGGGAAGGGAAGGGAAGGGAAGGGAAGGGAAGGGAAGGGAAGGGAAGGGAAGGGAAGGGAAGGGAAGGGAAGGGAAGGGAAGGGAAGGGAAGGGAAGGGAAGGGAAGAGAAGGGAAGAGAAGGGAAGAGCTCCACACATGACGGTTGTTATATTTGTGTTAGGGGCACGTGCCTGGGGTGCAGAAAACCTTGTATTGCCTGATTTAAACCAGGAGTCTGAACTCAGCTTTCTCAGAAGTATCAATTCACCCTTTTTTCTTTGGTTGTTATTCTTTTCCATGAAAGCTGCTTTACTATTTTTTCATAATCAAGTATTCACTGGGCATGAAACAACTTTAAATGTCAGAGGCTGAAGGACTTACCTTAGACGCAGCAGTCTCAGTCATGCGTGGGAGAATAATTCCACCATGCCTGCATGAATATTAAAGGATGCTGGTTTGATGTGGGCCTTGTTTTGAATCAGAAATTTTCACACAGTTCTGAAAAACTTTTTTTGACAAATCTTCTGTAGATGCAAGTGCCTTGCTGAGGAAAGTTTGACTATTGATGCATTACTATTTTCCAGTGAAGACAGGCTTCAAGAAATTCCTGTCTGGGCCTGTGAATACAGGGCACTCCAGTAAATTTCTGTGTTATATCCCTTCACAGCAATTTTCCCTGATAGTAGATCATATTTATGTCAGCTCAGAATCAATGAGATGCATGTTCTTTCTAGATTCAGGAAATAATACTAATGATACTATTTCAAAATAAACACCTGAACTGCAAACAAGGCTTTGTTAGAAAAAAGAGAAGCAATGTAATTTTGCTGACAGCCTTCCATGTGAGGCTACCAACACACCGTTGCTTTCAGAGGAGAACTGCACCTGGGCTGACCTCAGTGGGGTTGTCTGTGTACAGATGGCCACCCACAAAAAGTCAGCTGAAGGCTCAGAGTCCCTAGTGCTTTAAACACCTCTGAACACCTTGTGAACTGTCAACACTGAGACTTCAGCTAGGGACAATATTTTGAGCTGTACTGGGAGAAACAGAAAGAAACTCTACTGAATCTAGGAGAAAAGAACACATGTAAGAAAATTTGGGTTATGGTTGTGTCTGCAGTCCTTGTTGAGGTTCTGTTCTGTGATGGATTGTGTTCCCACACAGTGACATGGCTATTTGAGTTGGGTAAGACAACCAGCGAGAAAGGAGAAATTAAAATCTGTGGTGCATTGTCAAAGTTATCACAACACTCTGTTGGCAAAGTAATTAACAATCAAGCACCACTCCCAAGGACAGTAAATGTCTTAACTTTGTAAAGCTCCTCAGAAACAGTCAGTTGTTGCTCTTACTTGATGGCAAGATGAAACAGCAGCTTCCAAAGTTTTAAAGAACAGCGGATTTTTATTTTTTTTTTTGTCACAGGATGTCAGGGCTGTTTACTGCAGAATCTGGACTTCAAAGGTCAATGTAGGTTTCTTTTTTTTACCTCAGTGCTAGGTTGGATAAAGTTATGAAACAGCTCAGTATTAAGGTGTAAGGGGATAAAAAGAATTGTAACTTGAGTCAAATCATCTATTTCTAAGACAGATGAAACTAAAAGTAGGTGATAATATCAAACAACACTGTGCAGGGTGAGGTGAGGGTAGCTGTGTAATGATGTGATGCCTCTGTCTGCACAGGTGAACTTTAGCACACCATAAAACCCTGTGCAGCTCAAGAGAGTTTAAAAATTATAATTTCAGAATAGCATGATAACTATGTGCAACATAATGCCTGGAGTTTGCTAGACATAGCTAAAATGTTGAATTTTAAGCAATATCAAAAAGATACTGAAGTGAGACTATTCGTGGAAATTTGAAGACCTTCAAGGCTTTTTACCTAGTATTTTATTAGATTTCATGATGTTGATGTCTATTATTATTGATCCCCCCATACATTTACCTGAAAACTATGGAAATGAAGTTGAAATTATGTTCACACAGATCTGCCAAGGACTTTGCTGGATCTGCCTGAAAGCAACTACAAAATCTGGATGAGTATTTGTATGTAGTTTTTAGTGGAAATGAATGTAAAAGCTCTTCAACTTTCCTCTAAGGACACTCCTCTCTCTCCTTCTCTGAATGAGAAAACCCAAATGATTCTTTCAGCAGCATTATTCTGAAATATTTTACACCTCTGAGAAACAGGAAGATCAATTTTTGAAGTTCCTAGAACTGAAGAATGATGTTCAGCTGAAATACAATCAAAGTTGTGCATTTATCATGAAAATCAGACCACAGCATATGAAATCCCAGACAATATACATAGTTTGGTACAACTGCAATTATATCACCTGTGTGGGTCTCACCCCAAAGGAATTGTCTTACTCATAGGATTGGTATAAGGACAGTTTCAAAAAAGAGGTTTTAAGTATTTTGTAATTTCAGAATTATTTCTTTGGCTGTCTTTCAATAGTTCAACCTGTAAGTTCCAAAAGACCAGTTGAATTAAATGTCCCTCAGTGTTTTTTCTCACATCTTCATTCTCCAGCTATAATTACATGCACCATAATTACAGAATATGCATTTAAGACTAAATTTTTCTATAACAAAGAGTGGACACATGCTTTCAGTCTGCCGTAGCCAGGGAGAAAATTTTTCAGATTTTAGGAGCTCCACAGCAAAGAATATTACTGCTATGGAGGAAACTCTGCCACACTGAAGTTTTTGAAGCATTACCTTTAATTGGTCAAGGATTCGCCATCTAATTCTGCTAAAATATGTGGACAAGTCTACAAATTAAAATGCTAGTATGGCTTACAGCACTGAAAAAAATAAATCACTGCAATTTAAAAATGAATGCAGCCATCCCGATAGAAACATGAATGAGACAAGTTATTTATCTGCCTAAGGAAATAGATAAATCTAATCCAAGTTATAGATAAAATAAGTCTTGAGGGAAACCAACATTTAGTATATCCCTGCAGAAGACTGCTCTGGGTACAACTTGCTGCTGTTGTGCATTAGGAAGCAAAAGTACACAAAACCCATTCCAAATTAGTATTTAAACTCATTGCCCTTAATTATTTCCTTAGCTAAACCAGTCTGCAATATCTTTCAAATAATATATATTTTTTAGTCAAAACCAAATAAAATGTATCCATCAGTAAACTACCAGAGGACAGTTCCCAGTTGTGAATTTTCATAGTTTCCGCAACTGGTACATTCATAGATCTTCCCCTAAACATCATTTTTGTTTGTTAGGCCTTATGTGGCACACTTGTTCCCTTCCAGATGATTTGATTCTAGTAAAATTAAGAGTAAGATTTGGGTTGTTTATAACATAGTATGGAGGCACAGAAATATATTTTTCTCATGTATACACTTGTTATAGTTCACATATGAATTCTAGAATCACTCCTGCAGTTGACTATGCTAAATCCCATTGAGTCAACTATAGTCATTCCTGAGCAGAGACTTCAGAATCTAAGATATAGAATTTAGGACTCTGAAGAAAAACCATGTGAATGCGACTGTTAATTCTGTTGAGTAAGCCTAAATGATCACTTACTAGCAATTTCAAACACCCATTGATACGCAGTTTGAATTGATTTGAGGCCACTTCTAGTTTGAATCAAAGTATATGCCTAACATATTCTATTAATAGTTCCAGATTTCTGCAAAGGACTGAGTGAAACGCATGGCATGTTATGCTGTATTAGAAACCCATGTCCACTCTGCAGCAGGGTCAGTGCTGGATGAGTTTAACACAATGTTTTTGGGATTACACCACATATTAAAGGAGTCTGTGAAAGACTGTTGAGAACACTAGTTACAAAACAGAATTATAAGGAGAAAAAAAAAGACAGTTATGACTTTATCACGGAAGGTGACAGAAAGGAAACTGCTAAAGACAGTAAAACTGATGAAACTGAGTAATTCTCTCTGCTTAATTATGTTTCCTTGCTTTAAGTTTTTGAAATCTTGTTACTTCCTACACCTATTTTGATTCACATGAAGAAACACTTTTGATGAACCTTCATCGTTTGGTTGCATTACATAGGTCACAGTACACAAGTAGATCTGCTGTACCAAAGCTGCAAGTATTCTGAAACCTGTCCATATCTCAGAAAATAATGTGAATACAAATTATATTAATAATTTTAATTTAGATTTTGATAAGAATGATATGACCTGGCTGAAAGCTTCCTGTTCTTTAAGTTGATACATATTTTGATGAAAATCTACTTTGCGACTAATTGTAGCAATGAGGTGTATCCAGCATATCACATTACTTTATGGACAGCTTTATAGTAAAACTGGAAAAAAACCCTTTTTTCCCAAATATGCAAAAATATCATGACAATGAAGTTCTGGACATGTTGCTGATACCATTATTGAAGAATGCATCTCTAACCCTAAGGGTCTCATATTTAGCTAGCTCAAAAAAAAAAAACCAAAAAACCAAACTGTGTAGTTTGTTTACTCATAATTACAAGAATGTTTGGCATACACTTCTCACATATTTGAAGTTTTATACATAATGAAGTTTCTCTTTGAGCTGGGAAGTCTTAATTTTTCTGTATTGTTTAAATAATGTTTACTTAGTGGCTCACAGATGTAAAACCTATGCAGCATATATAATGTTTGAATTTGAGACAAATATACACAAAACTGGAGCAAGTATTTCCTTTTCATTTCCTAGACCTATTTTGTTTCACAGGAAAAAACTCTTTTAATGAATCTTCATCATCTGGTTGCATTACATGGGTAACAATGCACAAATTGATAAGTTGACTAATTAAGTTAGTTATCCAAATAGTTCATTATAGGAAACAGCCAGTCATTCCTGAAAGCTTTGATCATAATTATTAAGTACTAAAGTAAATATTCAACACTAATAGAGACAAACAACATATTAAGCATTTTATAGTAAAGATGTTAAGAAGCTTTTGAAACAGTATACTAACAATTAATTTTATCCTAAAAAGTTCATTTTATTAGTGAACATTTCTGAGGTCATCAGTTTCCACTTAAAACTGAACCCTCCTAAAATATGTACATTTGGAACAATGATGTTCCTTGTTTGCAGATCCTGAAGAGAAAATGTGCAAAACTCCACTACTTGAATGCAAGACTTTGTTGCATGGGAATTTTTTATGCAACTGATGTTTTATATATCAGTGTTTATACTCCTATGACAAATTTTTAACTAGAATTGCATTCTATGTATGATGTAATTATTTTTCAGATTGAACAATAGGTTTATGAAATTGTCAACCCCTTCATCAGTTTGTTAGTTTGGGAAATAAATAATCATATTTTAAGTAAATTTCTTTCAGTACATTTTTTTTGCTTGTCTTTGCATCATTGTACACATTTTCTTTTGCTTTCTCTTTCAAATATAAATGTTTTACCAAAGATTTATTTTAAACCACTTTTATCCTACATGTCCTCTATCTCTGAATACTTCCAATTGCCGTTCTTTTTTCTTGCATATGAAATTATATCATTCAATATAAAATTAACTGGCTCAGGTTTATAAATATTTCTTATTAAAAAAAGAAGTAATCATTAGAGTTTTTTATCAGACAATGAAAAGTTTCATCTATAGTTCAACTGGGAATTGATTCTGTGCTCCTCTTTAGATAAAGATAGGCTTCTGCATATGATTACACATCTGTAGTTCGAAATAGCTTTCCTTGTGCCAGTCAGCACTGCCCAGATGAACCATTCTGAATATCTAACCTCATATTTGTTCACCAGAAGGCTCAGTCCTGTGAGCTTTTACATACCAAAGTATTTTGGATTAAACCTGTGGGTCTTCTTTTGGGAGTAAGATTATAATAGTCATCTCCATGCCATTTTGAGAATATAAGGCATTGAATAGGTGCTAAGTGTTATGTGAAATACCCTTGAGGTAGTGTGTGCATCTGCCCTGGAAACAAGCTTTCCCAGCTGAGACCAGTGAGAAGTTCTGCTTAAAAATGGACAAATTCTCCATCTGCTCTGACCACGTTTTTCATGATGTATGAGCAAAGTAGTCTTAAAATGGATGGGGACCTGTACTTTCCCCTTTTCCCTTCCTCCAAAATTCCCCCTTTTTTTGGAGATGATTTCTTTTGTACAAAGCTGAAAAAGCAGCTTTATCGTCTAACTGGAAGTAGAATCAGGAGAGATGAGGAGAATAAAAGAAGAAAATTAAGAAAAGGTTGTGTCGAGCCATTTCTTAAAGTGGAGTCTAGACTTGAGGGCAATAGTAAAAAACTTTCTGTGGTCTTTGTTTGCAAGGTGTGAGCAGTGTCTCTTTGTGTCTCTGTTGTTATAGTATGTCTGACAACAGCATAATCAAAAGCACTGAGCTTCAGTAATGTTGTAAGTTTACCTGCTTATTTTGAGCAGCTCCAAAGCAGCATAATTGTGAAACCTGAAACCATGGCTTTTATCTAAAAGAATATGCAGGTTAGGGAAGTGGAGCAGAGAACAGCTCTCTGCACATTATGAATAAAGTAGGAAGTGGGTGATCAGCTGCTGTAGATGTTGTTGCAGGTTCTTAGCAAAACCTCTGTAAAACCCAGAAAGCTTACCAGATCTTGCATGTAGAAATTGTAAAGTGTTTTGCAGTAAAACTGAAACCCGATGTTGCATTTGCAGAGTAGCTCAAAAGCATATTGTTTCATAAAAGGGTGCTTCTTTCAAAATGCAAAACTTTTGACCATGTAACGGCCTGAAAAATCCTGAAGTCCTTTTTTACAAAAACTAAAGAAATTCATTACAAAATTTAAAATTCCAGGCACTTTTTCCTGCAGAATGTTTGGAGTCTCCTTTCAGTGGCTGATCACTGTCAGGTTTTCTTTACATTAATAAAAGCAGAACAGGTCAACATCTCATCAGTACCTCACTGCACCAGGCATCAAAGGGAATAAGGTCTTGCCACAGGCCATACTCTAGGCCAAAGAAAGAGGAGGATGGTCTGCTTTTTAGTATATGAAGTTAAGAAACAGTTTTTCCCCTATATGTGCAAAAGACTGCCTTGATATGGAATGGATTTTCTCACCTATGTCTATTGCTATGTATTTATGGTGAAGTAGGTGCAATCAGAATGAACTTGAAATGGAAGGTAGTGAGATACGCATTGCTGTTGAGTTACAGTTTTGTTTAGTATGCAAGCTTGGACTAGAAATTTCTGTGTCGAGGCAATGGATGGCTTAGATGCCACAGTCTGATACCTTAAACATAATTAAGCCTTTGCAGTTAAGTCTGGACTGTGTAGAGACTGAAGGCCAGGCTAATGTATTTGCAATAGAGTGTGTTGCTGGTAAGATGCCATATAGCTGTTCTGAGCTAACTGGAATTTTTTAAGCACTACTGACTTTGAGAGCAGGTATGCATTATTGTTGCAGTCCAGCCAAGGTGTGAGAAAAATATGAATAGCTGAAGTCAGACCACCTTTTCCCAGGATGGGATAGTTTCCTACTTCAAGGGAGATTATAAAAATTATTATTTGTCACTGTTGCCAGTTAAAAGCTTTGTGCCAAGTAATCACATTCTGTTGCAATAAAGGTTGAGCAGATCATCAGGGTTTGTATCTTCAGCCAATGGATGTTGAACTGCAGGTGTGAGTGCTAAATTTTTTTTTTCTTTGACTGCTTCTGTTCTGCTCAGGTTGATGATTAGATACTGTTCATCTACGTGCCAATCTCTCATCCAAGCAGTGAGATACTCTAGTATTTAGGCAGGGGATGAATAGAGACATGTCATTTCAGCTTTGTCAGTACTGGAACTCATACCACCCTTGCACATGAGTGCAATTTATTGTATGATTTTGAAAAGGACTGAGGAGAACCTGACCCTGGCCAAAGTACTGGCTCCCATAAGATTCCTATCACACCAAGCACTGCTGGGATTTCCCTTCAGTTTGCATGTATTTTCTGGTATTGGGATCTCAGGACAGAGTAACAGAGCATATTGGGACAGCACTGAAGATTTTAGCAAGGTAAGAATGGATATATTTTTCTCATCCTGCCCTGAAACTTGCTTTTGACTACACAATACATGGATTCCAAAATGCTGGACTTATTTTGGGTTTTTTACTAGTTTCTCTTTGAGTTTACGCAGGAGAGGCACAGAAATTATAGAGTACTGTTATATGCAGGTTGATTTTTCCTGTGGTTGTTTGACACAGAATATCTGGACCTGAAGGGAAGATGGGATCTTTCTCTAGATGTTATGTTAGCTACCAAACAGGTATCGGTATTTCCCTCCCACAAGCCAGGAATGGCAAGGGTCAAAGTCACAAGTTTTGCATCAAGACAACTTCAGTGTCCTGAACTTCCTGATAAATAAACATTCTCCAAGAATGTAGGTGACCTTTTGGTCACTGCATGCATGGAGGTTGTTTGAGAAGGTTCCCCAAGAACACAAGAGAAGTGTTTGCAGTGTTCTGTGCACAGTTCTGCTGTAAGTGCTGAAGATCTGGGTGTTATTAAGGAAGTTTAATACCGCAAGCAGCAGTATAATGGGATATTTGTTACTTTCTATGGACAGTTTCTATGGCAAGTTTCTCTTAGATGCTATACAGCTGCACAGGTTTTGAGGAACTTGTTCCTTTTCATCCGTTCTTTCATTTCTTTGTGAAGAGCTTCAGTTTCTGCATCTGTTTGTTAAGTGCAGCACAGCATATGAAAAAGCTGAGAGTCCCAAGAAAAGAGAAGAGGCTATTTGGAAACTGAGATATTAGTGATCAAAGCTACCACAAAGTGATAGTCCTTAACACTGCTTCCTGTGATGAGAGTGCTTTGGGAGCATGTGAATCTAGAATGTAGTTTCAGTTTGATTTCTTGTTCTGAGTGTCCAGAGCTGACCTCAGTTCTACTACTCACGTAGAGCCTTTCCATGTCCTCAGACTATGAAATGTCTTAAGAGACATAAGAAATGGAACTGGAGTCAGAATTAAATGCTCCATTAAAATAAGAAATAAAAGCTACTGAAACATTATGATAGCTTTGGCTCTGCAGGCCTGATTATAACAGCTTTTTCATACTGAGTGTCACCTTTCTACCTAACTCATCCCATTATTCTCAGTATTAGAAATAAAGCATTTTATGCCCACATCAGTCTCAGCCATAAGTGTAGGTAATTATAACTCTAAAGGCAGGTAAGAGTCAGAATAGTAAGAAAATAAAAAAGCAGTGTTTCCATTAATATGATGATGATTTAGTTATTATTAGATTCCAGCAGTGTACATAAATTAAAAGGGACAGGTTGTTCAGGCCTTACAGTTAAAAATAAGCACTTAATCTAAAATGCATGTGGTGTCCTTTCCTGGCTCAGTTTCCTATTGCCTGGATTTGGTTCTAAAGAGACATCAGATGAAAGAAGTATTATGCACAGAGACTTGGGCAGAATTTTTAACCTTAGACCTACAAAGTAATCACAATGAAATAACACTGTATGATGACATAATGCATGTATGCACGTTGTGCGTATACGCAACACTGTATTAGGGCAACATAAATATAATGACAGAAAAGCTGATATAGGATTCCCTGTTAAAACACAAAACTTTGAGAGTATAATTAATACCAATTAACATGGGAAAAAAAAACCTCTCTGTCTTCTTTCTTGGCTTAGAATCTGCTTAAAAGAATTCAGCTGCAGATACATGCTCAGTGTTACTCATCAGGGATTTTTGAACAGTAAGAGATTACAGCTGACAAGGTCTGTGGATGAATAAAGACTGTGAAGAGTTAAATGCAGACACACAGTCCTCAGAGACTCTGATACAACAAGAGCACAATCATGTGTAATCTTTGCTCATTTAAACAAACTTTGTCTTTACTCAAACACAAATATACGTGTAGAATGAAGAAATGTAAACCATACCTGTGAAAGGAGGTAGTGTAATAATGCCTTGGGGGAAAATCTAGACATCATAAACAACTCTACAGTTGAGTAAGGACAATGATGTGACAGCAAAGTCTAATGCATAATGGTTGTCAGCCTGTAACCCTAATTTCTTGGAGTTTTACCCTTAAGGAATCTTCATATAGTTACAAAGTTTTTGAATAAAAGCTTTTTTCTAATGGTCCTTAGTTTGATATTGAGGTGTCTGTACTTCCAAACAGGAGGGGTGGGTGACAATTGGGGAAAATACTGAAACCCCCTGGATGCAATCAGTAGAGTTATGGCTAGATGAAGTATGACTTGTAATTTTCATCACTGCATGTGGTAGACAAGTGCATGCTGTGTAGAATTCCAGTACCAGATCTTCTACAATGTTGGAAAGATTGGAAAGATCACAGAAATAGCTACAAATTAATTGCTATATGGAAAAAAAATAAACACCTTGAGATGAGATTAAAAAGGTTGGGTCTTTAAAGTTATCAAAAAGAAATCTGAGATATTGTTCAAGTTCAGTGGTATCAATACCTTATGGGTAGAAAACTGGTTATAAAAAGGCTTTTGATCTAGTAAACAAAGGTAGAAATAAAAGTAATAGAACCTGAAGCCTGATGAACTTAGAAAACAATAAGATGCAGATTTTAACAGTGAGCAACTTAACTAAACAAACTCTGTAGTGGTACATTCTTTCTCTCATCTACAAACAAGTGGGACATCTTTCTGGAAGACAAGTTTTAGCCAAAATGATATTTTAGTAGATCTCTAGCTGTTGGGCTCAATATAGGGGCAAGTACTTTAAATGTGATGTCTTGTAAAATATAGGACAACAGAGGATGTCATCACTGAATTGGAAGGGATGTAAAGAAGTTGTTTGATCCATGCCTATGTGTCGGGTAAGAACAACTGTACTAGAACTTATTCATGCCATAAGCTTATCCTCTTCTTCAACATGGACCTCAAGCCATGGAAATGCCACCTTCATTATCAGAAAGTGCCTCCTAAAACTGTTGCTGACCTTTAAACACATTACCCCTTTCTTCTTTGCTGGAGACTTAGGTACGCATTTCGTTCTCCCTCAGTCATACCATATTTCCCTAGGCAACCACCATTTCCTCAATATCTCCAGGAATTCATGTTTTTTAGACCTATAGTCATTCTCACTCTTCTCCTTTGGGGTCTGTCCAGCTGGAAGACATTAACCGTGCTGTAGCCTCCTCAGTACTAAGTAAAAGGATTATTTCATTTGACTTTGGGGCTATACTTTTTAATAAAATGATGAAAAGATATGTGAATAAAAAGATATGTGATACCATACAACTTTAATCTTGGCATATCTTAAATTGTAAGGGTCTGCTTTTGCAAAACGAATGTTCCTTAACAAAAACACCAAAGAATTCACCTGTGTAATCAGCAGTGTTTGGACTTTTAGTACTTTGCTCTCTAAGTAATGGATGAACTCAACGTGTTTCAAATGCACTGTTGTTGACATATATGTTGACAAGTTGCTCCGAGCCGCTATGAAGCCAAAATTATCCAGAAATTTTTGAGTTCTTTGTTAGTAAGTAGAAAAACTGTCAGGACTTGGTAATTTTGATTTGATTTCCATGTGACACATGAGAGGTCCTTCTAATAGTTATCGACTCCCCTTCTCTTGTCTATTCCAAGGACAGAATTGTAGACTCCCAAGCAGCTAAAGAAATCTCTTTCAGTAGTTCCTGTAACTTTCAGTCTTGATATTAAGCATTGCTACATATTTGTCGGTTTGTGTTTAAACCACTTTTTTCCAATGTGGTGGAAGTTTCTTTTTCTTGACAAGATTTTAATCTCCATTATACAGGTGTGAACTTGAAAAAAATCCCCAGAAGACAAGGGGGTCCTTTTTGCTTGTAATTGGTTTTAACTGAACTGAATTTGCTTTTTCCTTCTGCTCTCTTCTTCCTTAGATTTTGTTGGACTTCTCTCCTTACAGCTGGGGACAATTCTTTCTGGGTAGCTTTTTCCACTGGGAAGCTTTAATCCACTCATGATACTTGAAAGAAAATTCTAGGTTTAACATAATGGCATCCAAAGAATGATTTCATTTGGTTGTGTTGAATAACTTCTCTCAACGTGAACTCTCAAAGCAGTGGTTACTATGGTTTGGTTGTGGCTTGTACACTGAACATGAATTCTGTGCAGCACACATGCACACCAGCCCACTCATGTAATTAGGGCTTCTGTGCCTGGCACACTCATCATCTTGTTTTTAAGGCTGCACCTGTTTGTTGAGGGTGTAGCTTCTGTGCAGCTTCTCAAACTGCCACTTTTCTGTATGGATGTGCTAGAAAATTAAGTCCAGCCTTTTAAAACTTACATTACAAATATATTTGAAGGTGTACAGAGAACTGTACACCTCTTGATCAATGTCAAAGTATATTTCCATCCCTCATCCCTTCACTTGAAATGCTGTCTCTGAGCAAGGAAAACTCCATCAAGACTGCATCAGTGCTCACGTGAAACTGCAATGGTCTTTTCAAGCAAATTGTAGAATTAAATGATAATTTAGTTTTAAAGCACAAGAGCTTACATACTGGATGAACTGATGTTTTTGTGCCTTGTTCATGTCTTGCAAAGACATTTTCAGGGCCTTCTATAGGCTGTACTTTCTTCTCTGCAGAGCCTCTCTACTCTGGTAAGATAAGGCACCAAAGAAGCAGGTTCAACAAAATATATTTGCTTTAGTGTGCGCAGTATTTGTATTTTATTCTAATACTCCATATAAACAGTGAGCTTCCTTCCTCAGCTGTTTGTTTGATAAATTATCTGTTCTGCTTTTTTTTCCAGGCCCTAAAAATGAAAGTTTGAAGCAGGTAGCACCTTCCTCAGCAGCACTCTCCCCACCTGTACCTCCACCACATTCTGCTACGCAGTTGCCACCTCCTCCACTGGCCTCTCACCCATCCCTGCAGGCCCCAGCAACTCCCGGCCTGCCTCCCAGAAACATCAAGCCCAGCTCTGAAACAATGTAAGTGAACATAAACCTCAAGGTCTTTATTTTCTCACCTTTTTCTTCTTTGCTCATGCAGCAGCAGATTAAGGCTGCAGGTGTCCCAAATTTCTGGGGAAGTGAGGTCCCATATCACTTTCCTTGTTCTACCCTGGCCTTGGCTTATTTGGAATTAGTTTTTATTAGTTTGAACCCTCCATCTAGTCAGTTGTTTCCCTAAATCATCTTATGTATAACAATGCTTTTTTCTGCCTTTTTTTTTTTCTGTTTTTTGGTAAGGGGAGGGGAGAGGGAACACCCCACCGTTTTTTTTACTGCAGAAGGGTTCAAAGACTTCATTCATATGCTGATGATACAAAATCAGTTGTATCAATAACTGAAGCTTTCCCCTGCATTTTCTGGGGGAAGAGGGCCAGGAGGATCAGGTCTGTCAGTCGATACCCCAGGAAGCAGCTCTGAAAGCCAGAGGTACCGAGCTCAGCACCAGTTGTGAAACGGCACCAGGCCTGTTGTGATAACACTGAGAAGCCTCCATCGCATACGGGGCTCCTTTCTTTATCCATCTTCGAAGATCTGCGTCCAACAGGGGAACTTCCCAGCAACAAAGAGTTGAAAGCACTTCAGTCTAGTGTCAAAACTGATAGGAAACGAGCTGAGCCTGGATAAAGAGCTGCTCTCCGGCCAGCAGTTACTGCAAACAGCAGCAAACAGCAGACAGGGAGAATGTACCAGCCATCAGAGAGGTGTGTGTCGGCACGCATACTGTACTTCGGTACAGGTACTGCCACAACGTCAGCCCAGCGCTGCTGCTGTCTCACCGGTCGGCCGTGGGGAGCTGCCGTCACCGCCTCACCGGCCCCGGCAGGAGCTCCCACGGATACCCTCCTTGCCAAATGCCTGGGAGCCAAGCCTGTCCTCTTTGCCTTCAGGGACCTGCGAAATTTACGTCCAGGTTGTCTGACCACTCTCCCGTTCTTACGTGACCTCTGGACTCTCCCCTCCACTGAAAATGTGTTCCCTGGGTGCTGACACTTTCTTTCACCCTGTCTCAGTGCTTTCTCCGTCAAGCCAATTTTAAAACATCACATTCTGCTTTCAAGTCCTTTCTTTGATTACACACATTTGATGATGACCGTCTGCCCTAGTTTTCTTTTCCTTTCAACTATTATGAGTTATTATAAAGTTAAAAGCCCCTGATATTATTAGTTACATTCTCAATTTTTTGCTTCCCTCAGGTTGACAGCACTTTTAAATCTAACAACATCCAAGCCCTTTTACCTGGCCTTATACCACCGTTTCTCTTGTCCCTTATTTAGACTTTAAGCCCTACAAGTCAAGGAGCAAGCCTTAGAGCTATATTTAAAATTGAGCAAAAGTCTGTCGTTCTGCTTGTGTGCCATGTAAGCAGCCTGCACCTGCGAAGATGGTTAAAAAGCCCAACAGATTCTTTCCATTCAGTCAGCCCATCTGCCTATTATATTTTTCACACCACACTCCCATCCATGGTATCTGAGTGTCTTTGACTCATTTTCTCCTTTTATACTCAGGATCAAGGTGTTCCCATGTGAAGAAACAAGTTGCAGTCAGGAAAAACAATTTAGGGAATCTTGTGGGTACTTCAGTTTCATATAGGGCTCAACAGACTGTCTAGCCATTGTATAAAAATAGCTGAAAAAAGCACCAGAAAAATGGAGAGTGAAAATGCAATCATAACATCATCTTCACAGGTTTCACATGTCCACTTTTTCATGTTTACAGAAGTCCAGACAATGAAGAAAATTATGATGATGTTGAATTTGTTTCACAAGGTAAGGTGCATACATTTTAATTAACGGCAGCTATAAGAAGCTGTAAGCATATTGTATTTCTAAGATAAGCAAAAGCGTATTTTATTCATGAAAGACTTGTGCAACTAATTATGCTGGATATGCAGTTTTATGGGTGAAGATGGTTGTCTCATAACACTAATGGTTCTATAATTAATATGACAGACTCTCAGGAACTGCTTTAAACATCTTTTCTCTCCCCCCCTTTTTTTTGGTTAGAAATATGGTGGGGCTGTAAATCACCAGATTTTCAAATCCGAACCAAAATGAATGCTGCTCTTTCAGAATTGAAGTTGTGTGCTCTGGTGAAGCAGGCTTTGTTTTATACTTGACAAAAAAAAAATAGCTGTTGACTGTGCTTTTAATGTCGCTTTGTGGTCTGCCTTCAGTAAGAGGCAGTGAGTCGCTATGTTGTACCAGGAGCAGCCAGAGAAGCAGATTGTGACACAAAGAATTTCAATCTGCCTTCTGATCTCTCCTCGGGAGGACTTGGTCTGTGCCAGGCACAGTATGCATCGTTTAGTGTGCTAGCCATCCCTGCCATACAGAATGTGGGCTGTGGAGCTGAAATTGAGCCCAAGCTCTTTTCTTACCTAACTATGTGCAGAGCAAGGAGGAAGCAGGAGATTCAGAGTTTCTTCTCCTGCAGCTCAAGGTAGAAGCTGGCTTAGCAAAAGAGCCTTTGGCCTCCTTATTCAGCTGTGGGGCTGGTTCAAGCAAGTTCTTCGTGGTCTGTTTGTATTTATTAGGTTTTTAACAATTACTGTCTTGTATAAGTGGGCACTTTTACAAACAAATAGCATAGCTAAGTTCATCAATGTCACTAAAGAATCTTTAAAACAAATTTTCCACATTTAAAAATACATGGAAAAATACGTTATTTTGTAGATATTTCTAGTTTACCATGTACTACAAAAGCAACCTGGAAAAACTCTGATTTTTGCATTCATAGCCTCATTAAAAGCCAGGAGCCTGCATATATTTCTAGTTAATTTCATTGGTATTATTAGCAGTTTGTAAATAGTTAACGCTAGAATGCATTGTTTTCTGTACAGCAAAAAATAAATACCCTGGTTTTATTTTTTGTCATATAGGTCATGGAAAGACAGAGGGGGTAAGTGTTATCCTCCATCATAAACCTATCCTTTTTAGCACAAACTTAAAAATCTAGCAAAATCTCTTCAACACGTTAGAAAATTAATTGCAGAAAAAATCCAGTATATTGACAGTAAATTGTAGAGTGAATTACTTATTGTGAAGGACAGACATAAAACTGGGTAAGTAGAGCAAACTGGAATTAATTATCAAAGCTGGCTAGACACCAAAAAGTGGTTTTAAAGAAAGAAAACCCACCCCTTTTATCTCCACTGACATTTCATTTCACAGAATTTTTCCAGAAGCAAGGGCCCTGTTCTGTTCTAGTAATAAACTACTCGTTTCAGTAAAGCACAGGTTTGTATCAGTGTCTTTAAGTATCTGATATATTAGGACCAGAAAAGTCTCCAGGACCCTAATCTGAGTCCCATTTAGATCACTAGCATTCCAGGTTAACTACTGCTAACACTGGCACCTTCACCATGGCAGTGCAATCATCAATACAGATAAAGGCTTTCCAGAACTAACACTGCAATTAAAACATCCACTTTGGATTAAGCAATGTGCTAGTTTGATTGTAACAATCCAGGACTTTATAGTTGTGGTATTGTAAAAATAATGTCAGAAAAAAAGAATAGGGGGTTTGCATAACGCTTGGTTTGGGAAGTTTAAATTAATTTGTATTTACATTTTGTTGTAAATGTTTTTATATAGTTTGTATGAAGCTTACATAGCAGGTCCAGTTTCTTCATGTCTTTCCAAATGTATCTAAGTAATTGAAAACTGAATTTGTCTTACAGGGCCAAGAAAGTGATGGAGAGATGTATGAAGACATAAATGACATCAGGTAGTAATTTTAAACTCTATAACCTATTGTATTTTTATTACTAAAAGCTTGTTAACAAAGACACTTCATCTGGCACAAAAGTGTGATTTCACTGCAATCCCTGTCAGGCATTATTGTGTTCATTCATTTCACCTAGAGAAAGTCAGGTTGTTCACAGGTTCTTTCCTACTTAGATCTGCTATGCCTTGGGCTGGAAAACTGTGGTTACTGTGATCAAGATAACAGAAGTCTGATTTCTGATCTAAGGAACATGTCTGAATCACTGTTTGGAATTACAGTCTAGGACAAAAAATAAGCTCAGCCCCTAGGTGCTATGGTCTCAGATCTTTTGTTGTGGTTGTTTTTTTCACTTTCTAGATAAATATACTTGGAACTCCTATGAGAGGCTGGATTTACAGTTCTCAGGGCCTGAGTCCCCTAGAATAGCTACAGAGCCAGAATATGAACTCTGCTCATTCTTCTGCATTTAGCCCTTCATTTTGAGGAGTCTCTTGTGCTGCTAATGTCTAAATGTATGCGATTCACTGTATGGCGATAGCTAAAGAAAAGTTCTAATTCCCTTGGAATAAGTAACGGTCTAAAGTTCTTACACAAAAATACCTTGTTTCAGATGTAGAATGAATTTCAGCAAAAATGAATTGTTGAATTCCCTTTGAAAACAGATAATTTTTAAACTATATAACCAAAACAAGTGATCCTCATTCAGACTTTTTTTTTTTTTTTAATATAATTTGAACATATCAATTTCGCAAAATGACCAAACAAGGAAAAGGAGGGAGCCTCACTCAGTTGATTCCATAGGGTTTGTAAAGCATAGCTCTTCCAGCCAAATCATTGGCAGCAAATGACAGAGCTGTAGCTATAGTCCTAATTACATCCTGGGGCTCAGATCTCAGTACCATCCAGTACATGATGCACAGCAGGCAATGTACCCTGGTATGATAGGAACATTTATGATGCAGTGCAGAAGACTGACTGTCACTTGTGTGGACTGCTGGAACAGGTTGTATTAGGTTTAAAACCACAGTCCAGTGGTAGTTCAGGCTTCAGTTCAGGCTGCATCAACCACTGATGGCCTGGGTAAATATTTAACAGTTGCAGTCAGTGCCACAACACCTAGACTGCTATCAGTTTCCAAGCTTGCTTGCCAAAATTAGCTCAGAGATGTTTGGACATGCACATGTAGAGCCAGTCTCATCTTCAGACAGCCTTGTCTGGCGTGCTGTCCTCTTGAGGACAGCCACTCTAAATTATATATAAGAGATAAGGTGAAGTGCTGCTTACTCTATCTGTTGCAGCCATACTACGGTTTAGACTCTGTAGCTTTGATTTCACTGGGAGTAGTCTTTTCCCATCACAGGTAGTTCTTTGTTAACCTTGGGTAAGAAAGCTCCAGTGAGATTTGCTTCACGGCTACATTCAGTCCTGACAATGCACTTTCAGATCATCAAGGGGAAAAGAGAAGAAACGGGACAAGGAAGAAAAGAGAAGAATGGACCAAGAGAAGAAAGAACAAAAGGAAAAAGAAAAGAAAGAGCAGGAAATAAGGAAGAAGTTCAAAGTAAGCTTTTTGTTTTGTAATCTGGCCAAAGACTTGTAAGAAGCATTGTTGAGTTCAAAATAAACTTTTTGGCTGGCTACAAAACTATTTGTTATAGTAGGTAATTCAAGCACCTGGACAAATTCTGAATAAAGATTTAAGCTACCCTTTTGTGTTTGGCATATGCTTGACTTCAGGCTCTGTACTGAGGGCAAAGGTTTTTTTCAGTGCTTATGTAGTTTTCATTAAATTCCCTTCTCACATTCTTTCTATTTAAAAAAGCCTTAAAAACATTTCCTTTCACTTTTCTGTTTAAAAAGCATTTACATCACTAGAATAACATCAAAAGTCCTTAATAAAAGTGGGAGTTGGATCCCATATACTTAGTGTTTTTTTGCCTCACTGGATTCAGATACAACAGTATCCAGCCCTTAAGAGATTTCAACATTATATTGCAACACATTGCCCTTGCCTTGGTCTAAAAGGACTTCCAGCCTAAATGGGGAGGAGGGGAATAGGGCATGTGTAGAGAAGTTACAGTCACTGTCAAAGTCTAGGGGCTAAATGATGAGACAGTTCTTTCTGGTCTATATAATTTTTATACAGCTGGTGATCAGCATGCTACCACAGTTCACAAATCTGCCAGTCATTTTCTGTTAATTAATGCCTGTTCACAATACTCCACTGTGCTTCTTTCAGTGTCATTGTACCTAGCGGGCAGCTTTGTTTTTCTTCCTATTATGCTTTGTGCACAGTAAAGCCATGGTTCTCTCACATCATAGCCTAGGTCTGCTGTGGAGAGACTGATATGAGTTAAGGAGTAAATATTAAAGACAAATACTAATAGTCAATAATAATGGGTTAGCTGACATTTTTCAGGCCCCAAGTATATTTTTCAGACCGCTCCTGTGAAGTGTAGGTATTAGTGCACTGAATGCTTTCAGACTGCAGACTGCTCTCTTGCGACCATTAAAATATATTATTCTTAACTGCAAACAAATATATTTTAGTGCATATTTTCTTTCCCATTTCTTCGCCACCTATACAGGTTAGACATTCCTGAGCTAGTCTATAATTGTTAAAATCCACATACCTCTGCAAGATCCCATCTATATTAAAGCCACAGATACTAATATTCTAAGTGGTTTCTCTATAACATATACTAAAGATCTCACAAAGAGAACCCAGAATTCCAGTAAGCAATGTGATCATCTCTGGTGAGTACTTGTAGGATCATTTATAGAGTAGAATTGTAAACACAGAACTTATTTCTGTTAATGAACATTTACTCATACAAGTAGTTCTGCCAGAACTACATGAAGCTGCCCACTGGAATTAAATACAAGTCTCTTTGGGGAGTCTGTGAAAGGCTCCATGGGTTAGCCTCATGGGTTTAGTCTTTATATTTCTGTGATTTTGCCAGTAACTTCTTAAGCTGCTCTGCTGCTATGCCATTGCCCTCTCTTTTCTTTCCTGATTATTAATTTACACTACATAGCTGGGGACAGGAGTGATACATTTCTGCTCATTTGCCAAGACTATTTTAAATGTTAATGAAACAAATAATCGTCATTACAGTTATTTTCTCTTCTGTCTGAATGTTTGGGAAAGAACTCCCATTTTTCCACATCTATGATTTCTTTTGTTGCTTCACCTCTGCAGTTAACGGGACCTGTCCAAGTCCTTCATCAGGCACGAGCTTGTGTTGACCACAAGGGAGGGAAGAATGAGCTGACTGTCAAACAGGGGGATGAGATTGAAATCATTCGCCTCAGAGACAACCCAGAAGGAAAGTGGCTGGGCAGGATAAAAGGATGTTGTGAGTTCTGTTTCTTCACTGTGATCCTGAATATTTTCACTGTGTGACAGCAAACATGTGAGTGTTACACCAAGGAGTAAACTTACCGAGGCTGAGTCACTGGCCATCAAAGTAAATAGTTACAACTCACCCTCCTATCCTTAGCTGGCATGTGAGGCTTAGTTCGTAGTAGGAAGTTATTGTACAACATAATGTAACACCTACAAGGACTAGAATAAGTTAGGAACAATATGTTGGGATCCTCAGGGACCTACTGAGAAGTAATTCCATGTCAGCCTTCATCAGAACTTGCCTCCATGCAAGTAACAAGGATCGCATTTTTTTCATGTCTTTGTATTAGAAATAACATGGGTGTTCCTACAATAGAAGCAGAGAATATAAGGCCCTGTTTAAGTGTTTGTCTTGTTCCTATTCTTATGGAAAGTTTCTAACTGATTTCTAGATTTTATTTTGTCTGAAATCTAAGATGTTTCTCTAATTGTATAAATACCATCAGTGGATCTATGAGTATGATAAGGGGTTGATGATCTGGCTCCTGGATTATAGCAAAGGCAAAAGACTGATCCATAAAATCAATGAAAGTTATTAAAAGCACTCGCTTGATTTTTAAGGAGACTAAAATGACAATAAGTTCAGTAAGACAGTTCACACATGTACAACTAGCCAATACCAGATCAGCACTTTGAAATACTGGATGTAAAAAGACATTAAGGAACTGGAGTGTGTCTCATACAAAGAGAGGCTGAGAGACCTGGGACTGTTCAGCCTGGTGAAGGTAGGCTCTTCTAATTGTTCATAAATATCTGACAGTAGGGTGTAAAGAAGATGTAGCCAGGCTCTTTACAGTGGTGTCCAGTGTCAGTGCCAGAGGCACATGAAATTCTGTCTGAACATCAGGAAACATTTTTTTACTGTGAGGGTGACCAAGCAAGGGAACAGGTTGCCCAAAGAAGTGATGGCATCTCCATCCATGGAGATCTTCAAAACCTGATGGGACATGGTTCTGGGCAACCTGCTGTAGCGGATCCCGCTTGGGCAAGGGGATTGGCCAAGATGATTTCAAGAAGTAAGTTTCAGTATCACCTTTTCTGTGATACACTGAAGTTTTGTAAATAAGTGTTTTGCATGGATCATTTTGTACATAGGAGAACCAATCTTGGTGAAGTCTTTGAGAAGGGTATTTTCTTGAGCATGTGCAGTCAATTAATTAATTTACCTTTAACTAATTTACTTTTCATAAACTGTTTCTTGCCTCAGCAAAACTGCAAGCCGTACAAGGCTTCTCACCGATCAGTGTCAATGGTACAGCCCAATTTGTTTCACCAGTGCTTCAACCTTCACTGTTCACAGGCCAGTAACGGTCTGTGAAGAAGACCAAACAACAGAGGAAAACCAGTTCTGATCATCTAAATAATAAAAAAAAAAGTGTTACAGATTTGAGGGGAAGCACACTAAAAACTGGATTCACTCAGAAGCAGTCAAGTTGGGGGATTTTCCATTTTCAATAAATGCATTAGCATTTTTCACCTTTGAGAAAATCCATTCATGCTCTCTTCTGTACATGCAGTATGCCTGTCTAAAATTCTCCTCAGTAGAGACAGAGTTCCCAATCTCAGGCAGACTGCTCTGCTGTAAGTCTCTCCTGAGCTGTTACACCCAGGGGTATAACCAGATCTGTTTAGCGAAAGTGCAGGGACAAGAGGATAGCAATGCAGCTGCAGCATGTCTACCAACCTGAAGCAAAATCAATGCAAAGTGTCTCTCCCTCCTAATGACCTGTCAGAATCTTTATGTCATGGACTGGCTTAAAATATGCCAGGAGTCTGCAGTGGTCCCAGGGTTAGCTGAGAAAGGGAGCTTGCCCCATGATTCATGGAGTCTGTGCAGAAAATTCTTCTGCTGTAGCAGAGAAGCAAATAAAGATGAAGTTAACTTGACACCAGCTGAGAAGGATTTGGGGGGGAGATCTGAGACAGATCTGAGATTTGTATTTGTGTAGACAGATGGAGACTCAAGTTAAGGCTGCTTGGAATGAGACATTTCTTTGAAAGTTTTCAAAGATCATACAAAACAATTCAATCACTGATTCTGAACCTTCTGTTAAACTAATCCATTTACCATGAGCTTTAAAACTATCTCTGCCTAATTACATGATTTCATTCACTTAGATGGATACATTAAAACAACCATGGTGGAGATTGATTATGATTCTTTAAGAAGAAAGCAACAAACCAGAACTCCTGTGAAACACCCAGAGAGTGAACAAGAAGTGTATGATGATATTGGAGACCAGGACAGTATTAGCAGGTATGTATAAGGAACACATGAAAAGGGGCCAATGATTCACCCCAGTTAGCCTAGAGAGGGGAAATTTTACAAGACAGACTCCTGTCACAAAAGAACAGCGATTTACATGTAACTGAGCTATTCAAACTGAAGTAGTCAGAGAAGCAAGAATGGATTCTGCAATCCACCATCTATAAGCACTCATACTCAGGAGTCAATTATCTTAAAGGTCTTTTCCAACTTAAATGGTTCTACGATTCTAAGATTTGAGGAATCTATACTATTGGAAGAGGGCCTACAGCACTGCAGTCCAAAAGGAACAAAATGCAAAACATGAAGGATTACGAATCATCTGCAGGAAGTGCAATTCTCTTCCCTCCCTCTCTTTTCTTGTTCTGTCTTTTGAAGTCACATAATGCTTTTTCTAACACACAAGAATAAAAGACTCTAAGAGCAATAGAAACACTCACTGCACTGGGGAACACCTGACCACCCTCATTGCTCTCATGAGTCTTACTATGATTCTTACTATGAGTCTTACTACCTCTTTCCTTTTGAAGAGAAGGCACTTCTGGAAGCGTAACCAGGTTGGCCCTTCAGAAAAGAATGTGTTTAATGTGTTTAATCCTGAAAATAAGGCCTCTAAAATCCCACAGGGTGGATATGAGCTATACTTTTTTGACTTCATCAGAAGCTTTTCCTCTATGGCACAGTCTCACATGTAGTTGCAATGCAGTGCTACATTGCAGACTCTCTACTTCAATGTGCCATATTTTTCCCATTAAATAGATCTGCAGCTAGAGAAGTGTCATCTTCAGCAGGATATCAAACTTGCTGGCAGGGAATTATCCTAGTGATCTCGTGACAAGGGTCAAGGCTATGACATAACCCAACATGACGGTGGTACCTCTGTTAGCTGACCACACAGAAAAGTCTGCTTCTGTCATGTGATGCAACAAACTAGTGGTCATTCTCCATTACATGTCCTGATGTGCAGAAACACATACCCCAGGATTCAGATAAGAGATCTGCATACGGGTGTAGAGGATTCCAGTGTGTAGGACTACTATCTTAAAACATACAGCCATTACACCTGCTTTTACCACTTCCCAGCACCTTAACCTAGAGACCTGGCTGGAATAAAGGGACCGCAGCTGGCTGGCTGCTGGGTGCAGCTGATCCTCAGCTGCTAGAACATGAGCTCCAGAAACAGCGCTTGGAAAGATCTGCCTTCAGGCTTGCATTCTTTAAGCAACAAATATAGTTTTGCCTCTGATATTTTTCCAGGTTGCTCAATATCAGTTTTCCTCCCTGAGCACTGATCTCAGCATCATGACATAGTGGGAAGAGTTACTTTAGTTGTTCTAGGTTTTAGGTATTCTCAGCATTAGGTACTTTGTTGCAGAAGTATCACTGGCCAATCCTTTTCACTATGGCAAGCATTGCAATTTAACCACCTCAATGCAAGTAATTTAGAAAATTTATTGAATTCAAAAGCAAACAAGAATACTTACACTGTTGCATTCTAAAATAACAGTGTAAGGAACTTGGAAGGATGAATGAATAGCTCAGATTCATTAAATCCTTTAAGCTGTATTTTGACATTTTTATTTTCTCTAGTGATTAATAGCATTCTCTTCAGTTCATGAGCATGAATTGCTGGAAGGTCTGACATACATCAACATGTTTTGAAACCACTGTAAGAATGCCATACTAAAAAAAGCCTCTTGACCAAACAGTATTATCTTATTATCAGTAGTATTGTTAATATTCCAAAATTAATAAGCAATTAAGGCTGTTGTATTTCAGGATTTCTAGGCACAAGAGTTTAACAAATACTTTGATGTCTCAGTTTAAATAAGGCTCTGAACTGGAAATAATCTTAGTTACTGTGAACCTATCAGGTTTTTCAATTACTGTTAGAACACTGGGCTAATATGGAATCCTTGAAATGTTAGAAACGTGCAGTTAGAGGTTTAAAGCATCATCCAATAAAAGCTAGGTGAGCAATAAATTAATTTGTTCACCATTGTTCACCGTTTCATCTCAAGAACATCCCCTCATAAGGGATGAATCTAAAGGGTGTGGATACACTCTCTAGTGTTCAATCAGATTATATTTTTATTCCCATCAAGTTTGACTACGTGACCTCCTCAGATCCCTTCCAACATGAATCATCCTGTGATCCTAAGTCATATTTTGCACTTTACTTTCAGGCTATCAACAGGAATATAAATATATTCCAAACATAGTGAATCGTTATAGCTGTAGACATCAATTTGCATTTCCTTGAAGATGACACTTTATTGGAAATTGCTAACAGTTGCTAACAATTATTAATAATTAGGACTGAATGTTCTGCTCATATGAAAATGTGCACCTTCACTGGCTTGAAATATCTGCATTGATTTATGCAAATAGAGGATTTGCTTCACAGCTTTACTTATAAAATACTGTCAGGGTTTTTTACATTAACGAAACATGGTATTGATAACTCTCTTATTCCCCTTTGAATTACTGTGAATGATATTTTAAAATACTCTTTTCTGATTTGTAATTAATTACTTCCAAGTAAAAAAAAACAAGCATATTTTTTCCTGCTTTACCTGATTCTACTAAAATTTAATCTCTCTTCATCTAAGAGCTAGTTCACTTACGAATTAGATTATATTTTTTCATTACTATTATTGAGAATGCAACTGTCTGAATACTTGTCTGTATGAAATCAGTGTGAGAGTAGTGAAAACAGAGAGAAAAAAAGAACTGGCACATTTAGTTGTTGCCTATATAGAACACCAAAGCACGTGCCTGAGCTTCCAGTGCAGAAATTTTGGTGCTCAGCTGGCAATGTAGATGAGTGCCAAATCCAAAAGGTTTAGAACTAATAACTACAAAAGTGATGGGTGATCATGGTGGTTTCTTTTTCCAAAGATGACTGTTTTTCTCTAAAATGTCTCTTGTTTGCTTTTCCAGTCAGAGTGGTGCTCAAAGTGGAGCTGGAAGTAAGTTGTACATATACTTTTTGGGGGGAATTATTTCTGTGTACTGCTTACCTTCAAATCCAGACCTCTGCAGCTTCCAAATAATGCAGTAATTATCCATAAGCATGCTATATGTTAGCTAACAGGTAACAAACAAGGAAGTATAATGGCCAAATTAACTTTCTTTCCACCTATGGGAACTTGGACAAAACAGAAGTTTTGTCTTCAGATGCTGTGAACCAGAAGCATGCCAGAAGATGATAGAACTTTGTGTGAAGGTAAATCATCCTACAAAACAGCAGAGATATAATTGGCAAAATATTAGCATGAGCAAGAGGTTTCGTGCAGGAGAAATCCAGTTCTGAAATGACCAGTAATACTACCAATTAAAGCTGCATTTTGCTGACAGAGTTAAGGAGAACATCAGTTTCGGTGATACTCCACAGTCCCAACCAGTATGACTGCAGCAGTTTCACACTGCCAAGAACACACCAAGTTTCCCCTTTGGTAGTACATATATTTATGTAGCATTCTCTGTGGATCACAAGAGCACAGCTCATCTTCTCAGCTTAGAGTTTAGATACTAGTCATGGCAGAAGCATCCCCTGGCAGTGCTGAAGGAAGCTGGTGCCAGCTAAGTACAGATTTCAGTGATTACTCTGATCAGTGGCTCAAATTGGACATGGAAACTGAGCTAACCCCACACTAAAGAAGGTGGGGCTCAAAGGTCAGAACTGAGACCAAAATGGGGAGCTTACATTGCACTTGCCTCTGGCTTCTGTGGATGAACACAAGGTGTCATTTGCTGAGAGTGTTGGTCTGACATCTTCAATCATCACTTGAGTCACACACAAAAATTTAAAAGTCATCAGTCATCATAATGACTGGGCCAAAATCAGCCATTTCAAATTTCATCAAATACAGTGTAAATGCATTTGTTTTCAGTATTCATGCTCTTGTGATTGGCAGTGCCACATTTAAATGCTGTGGATGGCATAACCAACTGGGATCAGTCTAAATCACTGTTTTAATAAATAAGCTGTGCTGGTTTACAGAAAGATTCCATTTGCAAGTATACTGCACAAACTGCACACACAAGGGACATACTTAAGAGGCCAGTAATGAATACCCTATTCAGCAGCATTAAATATAAACGTATTAATTCACTGTTTGATCTGTTGAAGAGATGTTTCCGCCTCCTCCTTCTGATCAAGAAATTTATGATGGGATTGATGATGAAGATGCTGTAACTAGGTATGTTTTTATATCATTTAAATAATTTGCTTCTTTAACAGTGTTTTCATTTCAGTTTTTAGTACTTTTAATTTAGACTTAATAATTAGCAAGTATCAGGATAATCAGCAAGTAGGTATACATCAGGATGGATTCATGAAGCTAAAAAAAAATGGTTCTTTGGTCTTTTAGAGAAGTTCTGTTCTGTAATTAAATTTGGTATGTCAACAAAAGCAGCTGCAGTCATAAAAATCCCCAAATCCCCAACTGGACAGAATAGCTCTGAAATGAAAATAACAAACTGAAATGCTAGCTTGCTGAGTTACAACATGAAAACAGTAAGCCACTAGATTAATAACTATAGCTACAAATATACCTAAGTATCTACAAATGACCTAACATACATATTTCTAGTTTAGCATTTTAGTGTTTCGCTTTCAGGTAAGTGTCCTTGCCTTGTGGTATATACATTGTTGGCATTAATGACAATTATGTGCATCAGTGAAGAATTTAAACTGGACCTTTTAAAAGGAATGTTACATTTTACATTGTGATAATTGCATGCATACTCCAAAGGTCTGTATCACAGGATGAAGATAAGAATGATATCTGGTCCTGGGGAATCTTGAAGAGGCTAAAGGTCAAAGATGACAAAAAGAAAAGTGTACGAGAAAAAACAACCAAAGTCAATGGGGCAGAAGATAATGGAGATTTGTTGTAAGATTCTGTCAGGAAATCACAGTACACATTAACTAATTCTAATAAACCATTGATCACATGCTACTAACATGTTCTCACAGCGGCCTAATGAATCACTCATCAAATTGCAGCTCAGGATGATATTTTTCTGCAAAAACACTGACCTCCTTTCTTTTCACCTGCATAATATAATTATTGTCTTAACAAGCTGTATTTGTTGCAAAAGTCTGGTAATTAAAATATACACAAAATTTTTTTTGGTGAAGAGCACCAAAATAATGCATCATCTTTGTGCCACTCTGGTGATGTAAGTTTGCTGTATCCTCAGTTAAAATGTACTTTGCTCATGAGTACAATCTAGCTGAGATGAACTATTAAATCCAGTCCCATTATTCCAAATTTTAGGATGTGTCTTCTACCCATCTCACCTAGAGGTTAGATCAGCAACTGGTGTTTTTACCACCACCTTCTCTCATTCAGTTCTGAACCAGTTTATAGTCCATGAGTATTGCTGGTGTCAGCAGAGCTTCAAAATGTCTGGAGATTACTTGGGAGTCCTTGTGTTGCAAACTTTTAAAATTATCTAAATGATGCAAAAGCCTATTAATGTGATATAAATACTTAATGAGCATTTTTTTTTTTCCAGCATGTCTCCTTCAACAAAGCAGTTTAGAAAAGGTAATTAATAGCCTATTGTTCAGTCTCCATATTGATTCCTGATCCTTTTTTTCTGTATACATTACTCTGTATCATGCTAGTCACAAAAATACATCCAAGGAAGGAAACAGGATATCCCATTGCTTACCCAGTTTCAGCAAACAAATTTCAAATACTGTGACTGATTTGGCTACAGACAAGGAAATACATATACATTGCAAGCTCTCTAGAAAACAATTTAATGTATTTTTTAAGAAGTCATGATTTTTCTATGTGAGATTTCCACTAGTTCATCTTACTTGACATTACGTATGAACAGATACACTTGGAAAGAAGCACTTAATTCAAGACTTCAAAAGTATAAAGAGATGCTTGTTGTCATTTTTATCACTTGCAGTGTCTTTGTAAGATAACATATAAATATCAGCTCAGCCACAGAATAAAAAGCAAGTTCCTACAATTTTTGAGGCTGTTGCCTGAACTGAGTTCTAAACCTTTTATCTCCTACTGTGATATTTCTAGCCATTGATTTGATGAGTTGAACAATTGCTTCCTCTCTACAAATATGCTGAATGTAATTCAAAGTATATTCTTGGGGTAAGAACTCTTTTCACTGCTTTGGCACTGCAAGATGGCCTAAAAACTAGCATACATGTGATTCATATCCACTTCTAAGCAACGTTGTATTGACCAGAGTGCTATAGAAGTGCATGAGTGTACATTAAAATCAAACTCCAAAAATATACTTTAATGCAACACAGTGGGAAATGGACTAATTAAAATGAAGATTAAAGGCTACTGCATTAGCCAACATGTGCTAAAACTTGCTTCAGCTTAAGAAGATTAAAATATCAGTGAATACCTATTAATATTAATAAAGAGTCTTATTCTGAAAAGGTTGGGTGGTGTTTGTTTTGCACAGTAGATTGTGCAAAACAGAGAACCCACAGTTACTACAGACAGTAAATGGCTACAGTACTTGCTGTAATTTCTGGTCAGCTTAGCTACACTACTATAGATTGTAACACAGTGTATTCAATACTTGAGGATCACATAATAATTTTCTATTTTTCTAAACACTATTTTTTCAGACTGTGAAGACGATGTTTATGATGATGTAGATTCTTCAGACTTCCCTCCACCACCGCCTGAACTCAAGCAAGTGAAAATGGGAATTACTCCCCTGATTAGAAATCTGTAATACACTGTAAAAAATTTTAAAACTATTTACTAGATATGTATGCTTTATTTGGTGTTGTCAGGTTTTGTAGTTCTCATAACCTTACTGCAGACAATGAAGGATGAATGCTCCCTGCCTCCATTTCAGATTGAAATAATAATTAGACTATAGAATAAATAAGCATGCTTTGAATTTCCACAAATTCAGTCCCTGATGGACAAGAGGTAGAAATTAATACATGGCCTAAAGGTACCTCATTGTAGATTCTCTGCATGCAGTCCTCTTCCTATCAAAATTTGGGGACTGTTAGGTTAAGCACTTGATCTCAGCTGCTGTAGAATTTTAAGAGAAAAGGAGATAGTGCTTTGTGTTATAGACATGAAACACATCTGGAGGTGTCAAGTTCAACATGGAAAACTTTTAACCCTGGACCAGGAAGTTATGGACATCTCTGGAGCACAGATGTGTTATGAGCACAGATGCATCTGTGAAGATGCCTGCAATATGTCACATTCTTTTGTTACTAATTCCATGCAGGTAGAGCTATAGAGTGCACTACAATAATCTAGTCTGGAGGCATTGAAACAGAGCTCTTCGAACTGTGTATCCAGTTCAAAGGAAGAAAGGATCAAAAAGAGTCAGAGTTTAAATTCCCAGGTACAGCATCAGGAAGGGAAGTTAGGGCATGAAACCTTTCTGTACTCATTTGCACAAAACAACAGTATCAGGGATGTGGAAGAAACAACAGAACTTGACATGGGTCATGTAATGCATACTTCCTGGTGTAACAAGGTCTTCTATGGGCACATAGGACTAACACAGATACTATATGAAAGGCTAAGACGTTCCAGCTGCCTTCTCAGTGGGACATGTGTTATACAGCCTATTGCCCAAAGATATACAGACTTCACAAAAATTGCTCCTTGCCTAGAAATTCTGAAGTGACGGGTATCATTTACCTAAACTATTTTTAGTAGATGTAAAGTTGTCATTGCAGTAGCAGCTAAATACTTCGAATAATTTTCCATATTCACTTACATGATAGATATATTAACATTAGAACTCATTAAAAAAGTAGGAAAGACAACCCCAACTTTTTCTTTTGAAATCAAATCTGTATTGTATGATCCATATTAGTTTTATAGAGCAACAAAAACATACCGGACATATGAAGGCAAATGTATTTTCACTAAAATTATCAAAAGGTTGTCAATATCTCAGATGTGTTGTTAATTTTATCTGTAACCTCTTGTTTTAGCTCATCAAAATCAGCAAGCATTGGAAAACATAAATCAGATGAAAAAGATGCACAAAAGCTTAAAAGGATGGAAAGAGATGAGAAAGAGTTCAGAAAAAAGTTCAAAGTAAGTTTTGTTCAAAGTTTTGTTTGCATAAAATATAAAGACTAAAATATCTGTATGGTGTCCTCTAATTTGTATCCCCTAATTTGTAAATAATCCATTATTTTGCCTTTGAAAGGTAAAACCTTACTACTTGTAAAAATAGTGAACTGAGCATTTGTATCAAAATGGCAAGCATGGACACATACCACGTAGCATAAACAATTATGTGCCTGATTTCCAAAAACTTAGTAATAAATGGGAATATATTGGTCTAAAAAATTTCGTGATCATAAGCTTTACATTGATGTTTTTTAACCAGCGTCTCTTTACTTTATTTTTGCAGTTTGAAGGTGAAATTAAAGTTCTTTACTCTACCACCACAGTCAAGGATTTGCCCCAGAGAAGATGGGGATCTAAAGACTTACAAGTTAAACCAGGGGAGTGTCTTGAAATTATAGAAAGCACAGATGATACCAAGGTCCTATGCAGGAATGAAGATGGAAAATGTAAGTTTTATTAAAAAGCTGTAGTACAAATCAAATTGCCAGAGAACGACTGAGTCAGGACATGTAAAACCTTCACTGTCATATTAAAACAGAGTCTTGTACTTGTCTTTTTCCTTGCCTGGTGGTTGACAAGAGGTAGATTGCTGTTATTTTATTATTGTGTTTTAAGAGCAGCTTGCCTTAAAAAAAAAATAAAACTCCAGTAGACAAGAAATACCAAATGTGAGAAAAAGGACAACTTAGTTATGTAAATCTTGCTTTGCATCAACTAAGATTAGCAGAAGTTTTTGTTGCTTCTGTCTCCCTCTGTTTGACCAAAAGTGTACAGCTATGATATCTTACAGAATCTAGTAAAAGTAAAATCCTTGCTGCACCTCTGGGTAGCACTTGCCCCTTGATTGCAGCCAAGGCAAAATCAATAACAATATTCTTACTTTGGATTGACAGAGACGGAGTTTAATCTTTTCAACAGGCCGGGGGGGGTGGGGGTGGGGGGGTGGAACTGCTTAGGAGTCTTCCCCCCAGCCCCTAGCTCATTCAAGGCATATGTCCTCATTGGCATGTCTGCTTGTTTTGGGAGCCGTGTGAGGCCTTTCAGTGTTTCTTTGAAACCCTTGGCCAGGGTGTGCATTGGCAGAAGTTCCTGCATTTTTTGAGAAGTCTGGACCATCTACTGTTGGTTTCAATTTCTTAATGTGCTTCTGTTACAATACTTTTCAAATCTCCTAATGAAACCTCACTTTGTGTAGGAACAGACTACATTCCAAGTAGCAGCATCCTTCCACTCACCTTTACTTTTTACCTCTGACCTGTGTAGAAGACAGTCTAATGCTGTAAACCTCTGAAGGGGATTCAGTCACTTTCCTTCTATTTTTTTTGTCCTCTGTGCTCATCTGTTACAGTCTGGAGTATAGCCTTCTTCCTGGCAGGCCTGCAGGGTGAGGAAGAACTTCTTGCATAACACATATGTTTTTCAAAATATGGATTGCACTAGTGTAGCCACTTCCCAAAGGGCAACTTTCAATGCTGCATTTTTTGAATCAAGCTAATGACAAAGAAGAAAGTAGTTCATGTTGGCTGTTTTCCTCACATAGTCTTCAAAGCCTCTCAAATAGTGACAGGAGCTACTGCTTTGCTATGCATAATAGAGCAAAACAAATAAAAATATCCTCCCTGAAAACCTCTGAATAGATCTCTGTCAATTTTGACATTAATTAGTGAAGTTTGAATCCTACTTTAGTTAAGTGCATGACAGTTTTGGTTGTTTGCTCTAGTTGCTCTAGTTCCTCATACCTTAAAGCTATGATTTTACCTTTGGAAAGCCGGATAGACTGCAAATCAACAATTAAAGATGTTTTTGTTACTTTCTTGCACATCAATTCTTCCATTTAATTGTTAATTTATGAAGCACTTCCATAGCTTCATGCCTCTACTGGCAGTCAAACAAAATTGCAAATTATGTTATAATGTCTTGCCACCTTTTTAAGCAAGGGTTGATAATCTTAGCAATGTATTTTGAAATTTCAAAAGTGAAAGAAGGAACTAATTCTCATTTACCTTCTCAAATTCCTTCTTACTGTTGCCTTGGCCTGACCCATGCACCTTTTGAAATACACAGAACCCTTCAACTCACTTTCATAAATTTTGCTTAAGTATTAGGATATAAATGGACTTCAGTGCCTGGAAATTTGTGTCCCCTCCAAGCTTCCTTTACACCATCAGAGAGCAGCTGGCCTGATGTGTCATAGCTTTCAGTTGTACTAAGTAATCAAGATGAAGTGTGCTGACCTGCTGCCTTGTTCCCTGTTACGGAAGTCACATAAATATGAATATATTAGTTAGAAATTAAAACTTTGGATTAGTAAATTCGAAAGAGTGTGACATCAGCGGTGGCTGTATCTCCCATGTATTTAGGGGCTAGGGACTGTCAGAAGAACCTAGATTATGCTTTGCAGCGGTAGAAGGACTGTCACATTGATGTCCGGCTTGCAAGTGCACTGTGTTTGTACACCATGACTGTAAGCAAAGAAATTTTGCTTTCATGTATTTCATGTGAAAAAATTAAAAGAAAAAACAGAGAAGACTAGATTAGCCAAATGATTTTAAATGATTCCCAGGAGACGTCAGGAGTCCCGGAGGCTACTGGACTCTGCTTAAAGAGAATATAAAAAAGATGACATCTTAAAAAAAGCAAACAACAATTTCCATGCCTTTATCTCAGAAATTAAAATCAGCAGAACAACAGCCAGGCTACGAATATCCTGAATAGACAGAGCTTTCCCTATGTATACCAACCTGCAATCAGCCTGAAAGAATATGCAGGTGACTGAAAATCTGCAGTACTGGGTTCTTTGACTATCAAAGATTACCTGCAGTTTAACATTTTTAGTAGGCAAAATTTATAATAGAATTTATGTAAGTATCCAGTCTTCATGACCTTCAAGATATAAATACAGGCAAATTAAGCAAATTTTATCATACATAGTTGCAATCAAATATTAAATGCATAGAACTATTTTTTTATTCATGTAACTTAAATCTTGAACAGAAGCTAAAGCAGATTAATGTCAAATAAAATATTATGACATGAGATTAATGCCCTTTTAGGCAATATTCAGCTCTAGCACAAGACAGAAGTTTTCTTTGAAAATGCAGTGTTTTTAATGTATTATGGCCTTTACAAAGCAAATCACTAATCTACTTTATATACAGCATATTCTGGAAAAAAAAACTTCTTTACATTTGAGATTTATAGCAATATCTGATAACTACCTATTTTAAGATGGAAATACACCAAGATAAAATGAATTATGCCGATGTTTCTTTATGAAGAAAAGCTGTATATAAGAATGAGTTACTTACTACGATTTGCAGTACTATTTGGGATACTAGTCTTGTCAGACAACTTTTCCAATATTCCGTATAGGAATCATAGGATTTTTTTATATATCAAAACACTGGCCAGTTGAAGACTGTGACAATTCAGCAGCTTTTGGGAACAGTACTAACTCATTTTGTCTGATGTCAATCAGTAGGTTTCCCCTACTAACAAAGTTACAGATTCTGAAAAAGTCTATTTCAGTTATAACAAAATTAGGGCTTGGATGTGAAAAAGGTTTAACACAAAGTGTGAGACTCTTTAGCTGTACATTACTGTGCATTTAAAAATATAAGATATTTTCATGTCTTGTGTATCAGAAAAGAAAAATCCATGTGAAGGAGGAAATAATTCTTTAAGGTAAAACAATAAAATCTGAGGATTCACCTAGACTGACCTGAAGGATTGCCACCAGAAATGCTAGCAGAAAACTGATACTTTCCACTACATAAGGGTTCCCCTAAGCACATGGAGCAGTAGCAGCACCAAGAATTCAAGGAACTTTTCAGGTCAAGCTAATAAATTTATTCTAAAACCCATGAATTGTGTATGAATTACTAAAAAACTGTCATTTTTGTGTGACCATTTAAGCCTCCCAATGAATAAAAGAAGAAAACTTATACAGTAATTTCAAAAATAACACAAAATCACATTTCTCTTCTAGATCTGTCATATTTTGTACCAACACACTAATGTTTACCTACAAATACGTAATTATAGTTATGGCTTTCTCTTTGGTTGTATATGTTATACCAATTGACAAGTATTTCAGTAGATATCTTTTATCAAAGACAGCAAGTAATTTTTTCAAGAGATTGAATATATTGATGAATATGTGTTTTATCTGATTTCATTAGTAATGCAACAGAGTAACAGAATAATTCACCAGTGAGTAGCTTTTCTAAGCTTTTCTAAGGTATTTCCATTATCTATATAAACAGTGTTTATCAATCTGAAACACTTAGAAATTTTTAAACAATTACAGTTAATGATTATTAATGATTATTAATTAGTGTATATATATACTGAAATACATTTTTGTCCCTGTAGGAAACTATACATATTTCTGTTATTATTATAAATATTATTATATCACTTTTTTGTGCTGTAATTTGTGAACTGTACTACATTTTGTGTTAATAGCTATTGTTTCACACCCCTCTCATGCAACCAGGAAACTAAACTATAAGATGAAAACCTAATCTTGCATAACCTGTATTACTATTTTCTCCTTTCTGCACTAGTTTTGTGCACAACGGAAACCATTGCAACAAAACAAGAGAAATGACATTTTATGAATATGGAAAGCACCTTGCACAGTAGACATCTAACTGGTCTTGGAGCTACTGTATTATTCTGATTCTGTATCTAAGGCACCATGTTATACTAAACAAGCAGATAAGAGTGATTAAAACTAAAACTGGACATAGCAAAATTTTCCTCAAGTACATATTCATTGTACATCACTATCCATCTGTCTTTCCGTCTGAAATATCTAAAACAGAAAAACTGCATTTCACTAGTGCTAGCAACAGAACAAATAACATGAATATTTAAATTTAACTGAAATACATGTATCTTTCAATTTTACAGATGGCTATGTTCTGAGAAGCAATTTAGTTGAGAAGTAAGTACAAAGTGATCTTCTTGAAAAGTTTGTTACAACAGTCAATTTTGTTTTAAACTGTTTGTCCAGTAAAAGTGAAATATAATTATTTTAGTATGTCATTCTAGTCCTGCAAATTAAGTTATTTTTATGGAGTTTAGATTTCTCAGGCATTAGTCACATACATCCACACTGGAGAATTTCCATGGCCCCATCCTCATTGCTTAACCATAAACTCTGTTTTAAACTATGAAAAATTACATAAATTAAACATTATCGGTACTAGAATCTTACTGAACTGCACATTAACATGATTAACTGTATTGATGCCATTTTCAAATGTTTAACTCAAATGGACCAATTTTTCTTTAGGTTTATTTTTATTTCAGTCTTACTGGGATTAGGCAGATTTGGCTCAGTGTTGCTCCAAATAATTGCATGGAGTTCAGCATTTAGGCTCTAATCCAAAACTCTCATCAGACAAAGCCTTTCTATTTCCTTCAATGGGCTTAATGTTAGACCCTTAAATATCAAATCAGATGTCACATTTAGAATTGAGGCCTGCAAACACTTATACACATGTTAAACTTATAAATAGTTTTATTGGCTTCCATAGGCCTGTTCATGTATCTAAGTGACATACTTTGAAATTTCCTATTCATGGAGCATGTATCATTTATAGACATTACCTAAATTCATTATCTAAAAAGCTGCTTCTCCAAAACTATTATGGCATTGACAAATACAGAAACAAATAAGAAGTTCAAGGGCATACTGATTTTTTTTACTCATCTTTTCTGGTTTTCATTTAAAAAATCAGTAAGTATTTAATTTTTTATGGAAATATCTCTATGAGTTTGTTAGAATAGCTGCTTAAAAACCTAATTTTAAAACAACGTGCTAATAAAGTGAGCCTTTCATGTTAGAAAGAAATGTATCCTGTTCTACCCTTCACTGAAAATCCTTTAACTGAACCATCATGCTCAACACTGTTCTGTACCACAAAGGTTGCACTTTTGTAATTAGCAAATGAATTACTTGATAGCATGACTGCACCATACTGTTATACTATTTTGTATCTGCATGCAAATAAGAATATATATCTGATGTCTCAATTTTTTAATACATTATTTATTTTTTTTTTAACTTACAGTGATGGAGAGATTTACGATGATATTGGTGATGGTATGTTGAACATTTCAAACAATACAATAACTATATTCAATTACACCAAATATATCCTTGAGTTGAAGTACTACACAATACTAATATTTTTGCATTTTATTTCAATTCCAGATTGCATCTATGATAATGACTGATGTAGAATTCTATGCAAGTAAGAGCTTCATTGAAGATCAAAATCTATTTTGGACTTCCTAATTGTGAAAGCAAGAAAAGTCACTAAATCTAATTACAAGTTAATTGGTTACACTCTTCTAAACATACTATTAACCTTTGTTTAAGATTTCAGGGTTTTGTCACCCCTTGCTTTGTATGACATTTGTATTGCCATTTTTCTGAGTAACTAAAATTCAGGGAATATGACCTAAAATTAAGATTATAATTTTCAACTTCCTTTCCACATTTATGACAGTCCATGTAAAAAGAGTTCGTCAATTAGCTACACCCAAAGAGGCCAGTTCAGGTCTATGAAGGATACAGGGAACAACAAACTCTAGGAACAGGTTTTACTCCGGCTCTGGTCTATTAAACACCAGAGACTGCCACTCTGGGGAGGACAGTATCCTGAAAATAAATGCTTCCTTTGGTGATAACATCCTGTTATGAAAACAGGAAATCAAAAGTGGGCATCAGAGAAGACAATACATTGCTGACCTGCCACTCCAACTGCAATAGCCTTAGCTATACTGACATGTACAGCCACGTACCACTATTGCTGAAGTTTCTTTCTCTACGTTGTACTAATGATAGAATACCATTTTCTAAAATTCATTTGACCATTTTGTAAGTACTTTTTGACTAATATTAATAGTAAAATAGTAATGATGTTATATGTGTTACATACAGCACTCTGAGATATAACCCATAGAGGAGTCTACTTTATAGTATAGTGTTGCTCAAAATAGAAAATTTAGGTTAAGACTTAATTTCTTTTTAGTTTGAAGATATGTTGTTGTCACTATAGTAATTTAGGCATTAAGATGGACCTATAAACTGATGATAAACTGGTTGGAAATCACTTCTAGACTATACATGTAGATTTATCACACCTTTTTGATAATATCTTTTTCTTCTAAGTATTGCATTTTGTACTAGACTTGGCTAAATGAGAGTATAGAAATTAAACGTTTTAACGCTTATCCATTGTAGAAACAACATTTATTCCTAAAGATCATTGGTGATGCTGTTCTTTGAATGAGCAAGTAGCAAATCAAAGTAAAATGAATGGATGAATCATAACAATAAATATCACTTTGTACTTACATATCAGAACTCACTGGAAAACAAAACACATTTACAGTGCACTCCCGATGAAGAGGGTGAGCATGTGCAGAAAATGGAACATGTATTTGTAATGCATGATGCTTTTGCTGTAGCGCAAGATTACTGAAAACCTGCAACAATCAATGTGTCTGGATCAGTGTAAACAGCTCCTCTTGATAATCAAGTCTCCTACAGTCCTCAAGGATACAGTGCAATGTAGCAAGATAGCAGGTTTAGCTTATAAACATAAAAACATTTTGGCTCTGTTGAAGTGAGTCTCGGTCTTACTTTCAGCAGAGCTGAGATTTCATCTTACACAACTGCCTTTCATTGATGGTTCAAAATACAGTAAATCTCTAAGGAGGTATAATGCTATGGGGATATCAAACATAAAATTAACTGTAGAGATAATAGCCTATAAGCTATTTTATACTGTATTTAAAATCACTGATAATACACTGAAAAGCTATATGTAAACTTGAGTTTCCTGTCCTGTATTTTCTACTCAACCAGCATCCAGGCATACAAATACCAATTTTATGTGTAAACATCAGCACCAACACCCAAATTTAAAACATGACCTTGTATATTAAGTACAATGAATGTGTCTGGCTATTTGGCTATGTCACTGCTGGTGGTTTACTTATTTTTCAGGGGCATTCAAGAGGATATCTGCATTAAAGTTAGTGATATACCAAAGAACTGAGAGGGAATGCAGACATTTAGAAATGCACAACCACTTGTCAGTTAACAATAGGATAAATAATTTCATGCTTTACACAGTTAATTATCTCAAATAGAGTTTGTGTTAAATTCTGACATATATGTCCAGTCTTGTTTTAGTTTTAACTGCTGGTAGAACTTCATGTGTTGCAGTAAGACCAACAAAGGAACTTCCCTTCTGAATATAGTTTATCTTGTAATAAAGGACTTCGGTGGAACACAAACCTCTTTTGTCCCCCTGAAAAACAAGTGAATTTTATTCTTTGTGAGATTTTTTGGTCATATATTTTCCATGTTCTTAGCCTTGACGTGTTGTAGGTACTGTGTTTCCTTACTGATTATACTGGCTGAATTGGTTGTATGATACATTAAATCATCAAAAGAAATAATTGTAAGTTACTTTAAGCTGAAAATCTGTGTCTTGTTTGGACAGATCAAATATAATGTAATTTTATAGGCTGTTGAAATGTATTTATAAGGTACTACACACTGAAAAATTACTGGTATTGTATGTTTTTTCTTTTCATTACTTTGCCAATACAATTCACTGGATGCATTTTTTTCTTTCTCTGAATAAAAAGTGTGCTTTCTGACAAGAAATGTGGGTACATCATTTTGTGCCAACGTAGAAGAGTAGCTGAACAATAACTTCTGAAAATTATCACTGAGCAGCTGACAGAGTAAAAATCAACTTTATTACTGCTGCAAAGGCAACACAAGTACAATGTGGCATTTGTTTGTCAATCTAGATACTATCCAAAAAGTGAAATGTAAGCAGAAAATCTTCCAGACAGGAAAATCTATACTTAGGCAGTTTAAGGAAGTCTGTATTTTAAGGGTTTATCACCTGTAATTTATTCTATTATCTTTTAAAAGTCATAAAGAAAAAAAAAATAAATATGTTCCCTCTCTTGAAATTTTTCCCTCTCCAAACTCAACTATAATCCTGGAGTATTTGGCTGTGCCTGCTAAAATATTCAGCAGTGAAAAATCAAAATATTGACAGAAAAATTAGACTGTTCATTAGACTAGAACACCCCAGGTAAGGTAAATAGAGCTGGTTTCCATCTGTATTGTACCTCTACACTCCCAGTGAACAGGCTAAGCAAAACTGGGAGGGCAAAAAAGACTAATCCAGGAGTTTTAGAGCATTTCTCTGCTGTTACCACAGGCACTGGACTGCAGGAATGCAGCTGATCTCCTGTGCATTCCTGTGTAAGAGGTTTATATTCTCGCTCCACATAATTGCAGATCCCTTGGCTACTCCTCCCATGGTGGTAACAAAACCCTCCTCTATGTGTGATTTTCTGGCATAATCCACCTCCACTGTGAAGATCAGTGCTTTGGGAAGGAAATTCAGCAGACGAACCTAGATTCACTGTGTGAATTAGATTAGCCCGTGCCCACTACATTACTTCATGACAGATACAGGTGTAAACATGTGTGTGTGTACGTGTGTGTGTGTCTGTGTCTGCCTGTGTATATTTTATGTCAAATAAGACAACTTCTGAGGAAACTAGTAGACCCATAAAAGGATACCCTTATGACTTCTGTACAGCAGCCCCAGATCATCCTACATGGATGATTTTTTTGCATGCAGCTTCACTACAGAGAGAAGCACTCAAATGCTAGGAGGTGCAAGAAATGAGTTTGTATTTGCACAGCCTCAGTTCTGCCTCCTTGTGTGGATGCATCTTTAAATGCATGCACAGACTATAATTACATGATGGCTCAGTATTTTTTTCCACAGGATCCCCGCCTCATTTAGTGCATGGGCTGGATGAGAGTTAACAGAAAAGGCAGCTGTTCAGCCCTGCTCATTCAGTTTCTGGCCACTCCTTTATTTAGTGCAAATCTTCCCAAGCCTGTGCTGCACACAGAACTATTAGTTTCTCGTGGCATTCATCACAATGATATCTTAGATTCCCATGAATACTAATGGATTTATCTTGTGAAACAGAAAAATATTTTATCCCCATTTTTAATGTCTGAAAGGAAGGCATGAACAGAGAACAGTTTGTGGCACATACCCATTAATCCTGGATATAAACCCAAACTGCTAAAGCTAAATTAATTGTATTTTTAGTACTTTCCTAGATTAGGACTCACTGTTTTCTCTTCCTCCTCTTTGTCTCTAGTTGTGGTTAAACACAAAGAGAGAAAACACCTTGTGTTTAAAAAGTATTAGCATTCAAAATGTGTATTTTAAATATACCATGTTTACAGTAACAAAAAGGGGGCAGATGGGGGATAGTGATAATTTAAATAATAGTTCAGATTATATTCTGAAATGATAAAAACTGGGGACAAATTCTAGAACTGAATGGTCTATATTAATGAACACTTCATCATTTGCTGTCTCCCAACTCCCATGTCGACAGCAAGCTTCTTGGCATGGTTTTGAGTCAGGTCTATGGCTTTTGCCAGAATTAAACCCTTATGTGTATATGGTCTGGGAATATGCCAGGCTGAGACACCCAAACCAGTTCTGAAAGAATTCACCTACTTATCAGAAGCCATTCACCCAGGATAGCCCTTCATTCACCAGGATAGCCTTCCAAGCCCTTCAGCTCGACTACTCAGCCTGGGTAAGAAACGAGGTATTAGTGCAGCTGAAGGCTCACAGTAAGCAGTTTCCAGCGTCCTAGACAGCTCGAAGAGATCTCTGTGCCACTCAGGTTAGCCACGGTACTGCAGAATGCCACTGCAATGTGTCATAGCCTTGCCCAGAGCAGCAGCATGGTAGCCCCAGGTCCCCTTCTTTGCCTGAGTGGGGCAAAATTACAATGATCTCACAAAGCCTTTCTTCTCTGTGTTTCATTCTAGCTAGCTGGCTTCTGAACTTACATAGAATTTGTTAAATTATCTCTATTTGCCTTCTTCTAAACCACTTTGAGAGAGAGGATTAAGCTGTTATTAAATGCACAATGTTTCCTGCTCAAGGCTTTTTATGTTGTGGGCCTTGTTGAAAAGAATATAGGAAACCATATGTTTATTTTTTTTCTTAACACACAGACATAAATATTGCTTAAACTTAAAATGATCACTGTTAGGCAGAAAGGAAGTATGCAAAATGTCAACATGAATGTGAATGTAATGTGAATTAGATGGATACCAAGGGTTTTAAGAAACTTTATATGATTTGCATTACTTCAGTAATATCACCAAATCCTACAGCTCAAGCATCATGAGACAAAGAAAAGAAAAATCAGCACTGGATTTTTTTCCTGCCTTTTAATTCTTTTTTTGGCCTGATTCCTGATTTTCAAGTTCTTAGTACAAAAAGCTGATCCTTCAATTGTGTGTGGGTACACTTCAAGGGGAAAATGTACACAAAACACAGACACAGAATCCAGGGCTCCCATCCCCTTTTCTTGCTGACAGAAGGGATGCCCTGCCAAGCTCCCTTCCCTTTTCCTGCATCTCAGCTTCTTTCACGTTCTCCTGCCCAGGATGATGCCATCACACCCCTTCCAGCTCACACAGGTAAGCCCAGTTTCTTCTTTGGTATTGATCCAAAGACATCTTTATTTTTTTGTTGTCATTGCCTCCTTTTACCACCTGAGATGTTCTGCTTGCTTTCTCGATTACTTCCTGTTTCCTATAATTATTCCTCTTTTCCTTGATCCTCTGACCATGGCTTTCTGTCCTTTGCTTTTGCTTCCTTGTTCCTTTCTCTTTTCATCTTTTTAAACTGCTCCCCTACTTCTGCATTCTTGCCCCTGGCACTTTCATTTTTATCCCATTTTTAAAAGCTGCTCTATTTAAATGCTCATTTTCCATGCAAGATTCCTAACTCTGTGGGTGACACCAGCAGAGGTTTTATTACTCACCAACCACTGAGAAGACTTACAATTCTTCTATTTTGTGTTCTACGCTGTTTATCCCATAGCATTTAAAATCAGGCCAAACAAGCCTTCCTTCTGCCCTCAGTATTTGGGGGGGGTGGGTGGGTGTTCAGTATTTAAGTTGGGATGCTATTTATAAGTAAGTATTACTACTGCCAGTTTAAATAAATAAATAAATACATAACTTTTCTATCCCATCCCTTTTTCTGCTCCCATATTCATGGCAAGCTACTTGCTCCCGGTCGTGTAAGAGACTGAAGCCTGTTCTAATGATATCCACTGACTGATGACCATTTCAGATATTGAAATATAGATACTATGATCTATAACAGCATTGCTGTTAAAACACTAGCCAGCCTTTGTTAGCCAGTGCCCAAAGAAAATGTTAGTGGGCTTCCTCAGTTTTTAAAAAAAGACCATGAAGACTTACAACAATAGTTTGTGCTGCCGTACAGATGATAAATTATCCTTACATACAGTTTCAGCACTATTACTGGAGTTTATTTGGACTGAAACACTTAACAGCTGTATTTTTTTAAAGTTTTTTCCCCAGGTCTAATTAATATGCCAACCATACCTAAACTCAACACCTGTTGCTTTTCACAGCTTCAATAGGATTATGCAGTGCAGAATGCTGTGAGAAATCTTACATAAATGGGTGCTTAAATGGGAGGTTGCACTAATTAACAACCCAGTTAGCAACCTGCACCGTTAGTCAGGAAGACTTGTTTGCATCACTTGACATTGTGTTATTTTGCAGCTGATTGTTGTTGGTTTAGTATGATACTTAATGCTGCTCTTGCATAATTTTCTGCTATGCACTGTATGTTCAGTTTTTAATTTCTTCCATTATTGGATACTGAAGAAATATTAACATTTTACCCAATTGTAATCAATCATATATTTATTAATAGCTTTTATTTCTAGCTGGATTTAATGGTACTATATTACTGAATTAACTTAGATTATACTGTTTTCCAAAATCAAAGAAAATCCAGAAAAAAATATTTATTGAGTTAAAATTTTTGTTAGAAATAGATTTTTCTTTAGCCAAATCATGTTGCTTTTGCAAACTGTAATAATGATACTTAAAATTTTATCTACAGAATTGCTTTTCCATAAAAATATATGTAGAAATACATCTATTGGGTTGTATTTGAAAAGGCTAGCACAGGAATATATTAGGAATATACCACATTAGCCAGGAGAGCAATTACACCCCAAAAAGCAAACCCAGTGGAGACACGCTCCCTGGGAAGCGAACTGCCCCTTGCTTTTTCTCCAAGCTGCTTGGTGAACATGAGACGAAATGGGACAAATCAAAAAACTAAGACATGGCTCAAAAGTTCAACAACAAATATTCAGCATCCACATAAACCTAGTGGTTACACACTAGGGTCCTCTTTCCTTGGCTTATTCTCTGCACTGTCCCAGTCTGAGCAGTTTGGCAACTCACCCCTTGCCTATAATCAAATGCAGCCTCGGCACTATAGTTGGATCCATACTCGTCACTTGAAACAGTGCCAGAGAACATCCCTGGGCACTGGACCTTGATGGTCTTTGCGGTCACATTGGCCGAACCAGACAGTTTTGGCTCAGGACCAGTGCAAGGCTGTCCAAAGATGGCCCAGAACACATTTACAGGACCTCCATGACACCAATGCTCTCCCCAAGCAGCCCCATCAGCCAGCTGGATTCCCAAGGGAGCAGATGTGCGTAAAATGCAATATCACGCTTTCACACTTGTGTTTCAAGTCCTCCGTCCTTCCTGATATCCCAAATTCTGCTAGGTTTTCAACAGAGCTCTGGCCACATTCACATTTCCTCAGATCCTCTGGCAGGGTCCAGGGCAAAGAAACACCATTCTCAGGAGGCAGCTGATTTTATATACAGGAAGAAGAACCTTTCCTATTTCTGCTTGTTGCTGTATTATAGAGACACAGAACACAAATCTCAAGAACAGGTCATTAAAGGACTTTGATTTATGCAAATTAAGCTGCAGCTAGTAGGGTCACCTTTTTCCCCTTGTTTCCTTTCCCACATCCTCTGAAGACTCAGCCTTTCTAATATTGCAGCATCACCCTCTCCCTAGCAGATCCTAGCGTCTTCCGTTGCACAACAGGCACACAAGCCCTGAGCTGCAGCTGCATCCTCCCACAGACAGCTCTGTATCACTGGATGGAGATGCAGCGCGCAGGCTCTCACCACTTTACACCCGCTGTGTAGCACTCAGAGGTCAGAGAATATCAGTGAGTGGCGGCCCACAGGCCACCCATTGAGCAGGTCTGCTCGGGTACCTGTGTGTTAATTCAGAGTGACTGCTGGTAGGACAGACTGTCAATAATTTAATTCAATATTATGCATTTCTCCAGCTGCTAAAAATTTGATGAACTGGATTTGATTGTCCCAAACTGTAGAACTTCTAAACCAGATGCCCACCTGCTCCTGTTCTTGACCTAACTCTGAGATGCTGCTGAACTAGCCATTTTTACAGTCTGAGATTTTTTTACATAAGAAAAACCAGGTCAAGTGATTCTTGTAGTACCAAATAGACAAACCAATACCTTGTCATCTTTGGTGCAGACCTGTTCATCTATCGGACCTGGCCACTGATCAACTTCTAAGATACTCCATTCAATCAGTGATGGTTTCTTTATACCTTCCTTTTTATACTTCTGTTGCCAGCATTTCTTGGCTGCAGAAAATAGAGCTCATGTCTTATCCTTTCCTAAGCAGTCTGATGGGCTTCACATGAAGAAAAAGATTAAACAGAGTGATTACAAAAATTCTTGCTAACAATCTAGAGATAGCAAAAGAAGCAATGACTTTTTTTTTTAACCTTTTGATCTCATTCATTACATTTTCTCCTCTTCCTATTTGTCCCACTCTCATTCAGGATTAATCATCTATTTAAAGGCAATTTTATGACACTGCAGATTAAGGAAGAGTGTTACAAATGCTGAACAACTACAGATCACTATAGTTCAGTTGAACAGAAGAGTTTACCCTCTTATCTGCATGGCCCCGATTCATGTTTTTTTCCTTTTACGTGTATATAAAGGGCAGGCTGCAGCTGGTGTAAATTGCACATCCTTATTAATTTCCACAGAGTTTAAACAATTTGAGCCAGTTAGGGCTCTGCCCCTAGCTTGTCCCTTACACCCATATTTCTTCATTTGACATCAAACAAGTGGAAAGCTCTTCTCTTTGATCTTCATACTAGATTTTAAATCTTTAAGATTTATAATTCACATAGTAGTATCCTCTACAGCATGTTGCAAAAACCTATTCAGCATATAAAAAGGTTGTTACTGGCAAAATCCCACATGTGAGGGGGCAAAAGGGACAATCTGCTGATTGGAAAAGGATGGAACAAAGCAAATTCTTCATGAGCCCTTCCATGTATGTGCAAAAATGTAGCTCTAGCTTTAGAAGCCTCTATCCACCACTGAACATTTACAAACATTTTAACATGGTTTCAAGATTAACCTGTCTCTACAAACCTCCAGATGACACTGGAGATTTGTTGTTATGTTCTTATATGTCGTACTTTCCAGGTGAGAAAGGAAGTATGCCAGCAGCTCACAGGAAACTCTGCTTTCACACTGTGTCCCTGGCTTTAGATTTACTTATTTATATATAGAAGTTATATTCACATAAAATTATAAACTAAGAAGTAAAATTGAACTAGTCTGATTCCACATTTGACCATTAAAACATCTTTAATTTGATTTATTTGATTTATTGTGATTTAGACAGGGACAGAGAAAAACAATGAGTCGAAGAGGCTGCCTTACATGGGATCAACTGTAATTTGTGAAACAGACAAGCCATCAGATGAGTGAAGAAGTTCATTTTATCTTTGGTATTAACTTCCCCCCTCCAAATGGGCAAAATAGGGTTTCTGCCCCCTCCCCACCCCTCCCTCATGTTTTTCCCCTCCTGAATACTCAGGAGAAACAGTGGCTGATGAAAATGTGTAAAAAAATTGATAGATAAGGGACCTTCAAAATTTTTAATCAAATTTTTGTGATTCTTTCCCCACATTGAATGGGAGAACAGAACATGGGAAAAGCTCCAAAAATAGATCCGAAAATGTCCTCTACTCTCACAGTGTGAGGACTCTTCATACTAGTGATAGCCATGCCATTTTAAGGATCAGTCTCACTTTGCAGCATGCATTTTTCTTTTTTCTTTGTGGGGAGCTCCCACATGTCTAAGTGGTAATTAAGGCTAATGCATACTTGGTATTTTCCATTTCACAGTAACAAAAACTTAAAAATCTAATGGCTTTTTGTGGGTTTTTTCCCAGTTGTGGCAAATATTAATTATACTCCAAACTGCCTTCAATGTAGCCTTGTGGATTACCACTTACAACTCATATTATGGCATTATTTTGTGTGTCATTATCAGAGACAACATCAATTTTATCTGCATAATTCAAATATAAGCCGGGGGGGGGGGGGGGGGGGGGGGAGAGAGAGAAAACTGGAGCCCAGTGTGTTAAGTGAAATATTTTGATTAAATATCTGGGGTATCTGCAGGAACAAAGGTGCAAAAGAGTACCCTGGACTTTAAACATTACTCCTTTCTTACTCTCCCTTGTTGGAAGAAGATGTTCTGCTTCTTTTAAAATATATTGACTTTGTATCTGTAAGGGAAGAAGTAAGTGCTGTATGGCAGTAGCATTCAGCAGGAGGGTCCAAAGCATTTTACATGCAGATTTCAAGTTCAAATCCAGTCCAGAAGTTTAATAGCGGCCCAACGCTTAGTGGTGCTTCACAGTTTACGTGAAATGAATTAGTCCCAGGAGAATTTTTAGTAAACAGGATGTAATATTACTACCACAAGCAGCAGCTAATTTGGCATTTTCAGGAAGTCAATGGTTCCCCTGGACATGAAATTTCAAAGGGCAGCCCTGAGGTATATTGATGAAACTATTTAAGGAGGTTTGACAGGCTTTGGTCCTGTGTTATGGATGGATATTTTATTGTTTAGACTCTTTTGAGAAACTGGGGTTCCTCGAGAATCTTCATATTAGCTTCATATTCAATAACCAAAATCAAAACAGGAAAGTTGTTGAAATGATATTTTAAGTTAAAGATATTTGACATAATCCTATTAAAACACGATTCTTACATGTGTGTCATGTACTGATATGCCAGAAAGTTTTTCTACCATGATTTTACAAATAATTGTATTTAATCTCCTAAATCAGTATTAGTGTTTTAGAAGCACACCAATCATTCAGTGTAAAAACTAACTTAAAATTTTTGAGATGAAATTTAATAAAATCAGATTTTTGTGAGTAATGCAGGATCTGAGCTGAAAGACCTCAACAGAGAGAAAACTGAGTGGAAAATGATTGGTTACAAAGCTGGAAAACAACTACCTGAGCTTGTGAAGCTATTTTTATATGGGTGGTTACTTCTCACTTCGATTATTATTTGCTGGTTTTGTTCCTGAGAATTTGGGATGTCTGGGTGCAAGAACTTGCCTTGTCTACGGCTGTAGTGTCAGGACACAATGCAAGGTGTTATCTGCTTATTTAAACTTTTGCCTAAAAAGGACAAAAGAATGTACATATATTGTTTCTTGTAGTGGAACTTTCTTTTAAAGTTTTTAATATATCGACATATTTGGTAAGTTTAACAAATATCAAGATAAAAAATAGATCAACACTTGAGACTGCAGAGACACCCACTGCGTATAAATCCAGAAGGTAATGAAAAAGCTTTTTTTCCTGGTTTTAATTACTTCACATATTAAAAAGCAGAATGCAGAAAACATCCGGTGTACAAAGCCAATGGTCATACCGTATCCACGTGAATTACCATCTCATCACAAGGCAAGTGCAGCTTGAAAAAGGAAAACTACGCAGGCAAGCCTCATAAAAACCAAACCACTTCACAGACCAAAACCTTCAGATGTGGTGACAGAGCAGTTATGTAGGAAGCCAGTTCCCAGCGGGGCAAGCTCTTCAGGAAAAGGAGGCATTTCGCCACGTTTTGTGGCGCAGCGAGGAAGCCCCCTCAGATGCCCCTTTCGCTCCCGCCACCTTCCTTTCCCCTCAACTTTGCCCTCTCGGGGCTGAGCTGCCCAAGGAGAAGCCCCGCAGCGAACCCCAGCGGCGGACGCGGCCCCTGGGCCCGCCCTGCTCTGAGGAGACCAGTGCTTCTCCCCCAGCCACGCTTCCAGCGGCTCCAGCGCCCAGCCCGCCGTCCCGGGCCGCTGGGAGCGGGACCCGGGCGTGCGCCCAGACAGGCGGACCCTCCGCCGCCGCCCCGGGGGGGGTGAGGAGCGGCAGCCCTCCCTCACTCGCCCTCAAGTACTTAAGCCCCCTCCTCAGAGCCACCGGGAGGAAGGCCACGGCCAGGCAACGACCGCTGCGCTTCCTCTCGCCACGCCTCAGCCGCCCTCGCTCTCCTCCCGCCGGCGGCGCGGTGACAAGGCGGAGGGAGGGGAGGGGAGGGGTGCCGTCCGTGGCGGCAGCTCCGCGGGCTTCTCCTCGCGAGAGCGGGCGAGGTTTCCGGTGTTGTGACTGCGGGGCCGTAAACATGGCGGTGAGTCTCCGCGCCCGCTCGTTGAGGCACCTCCGCATCCGAGGTAAGGGGCCCCGGGCAGGCCGCGGCGGCAGGCTGTCCCCCCGCCGCCTCTCGCGCCACGCCGGTGCCCAGCCGCCGCCTCCGTGCCTTTCCTCGCTTTCTCCTTCTGCGGCTCCTCCCTCCCCGCCAGCCTAACGCGCTTCTCTTCCCCCGTCCCCGCAGGTCGGAACGACAGCGGCGAGGAGAACGTCCCCCTCGATCTCAGCCGAGGTACGGGCCGGGGGCCGGCGGGGCGGGGGTCGCCGCCTGGCCCCTCGCTGCGCACCCGCGGCGGAGGCGGGGGGAGAGGCGCCGGCGGAGAACGGCCTGGTGGTGCTCCGGGGCGGCCGCGGGGGCTCAGTGGGCGGTGAGAGGGAGGCGAAGAGGGAGCGGGGTGCTGGTGCCCGCCGCCGGTGGGCTGCCCGGCGCCCTGTAGTGAGCGGAGCTGCCCGTAGGTGGAAGCCTCTCCTCAGCCCCCGCCGGCTGCGGGGCGGCTCGGACACCGCGGTGCCGTGCCCGGGCGCCAGGACTGGCCTCGGCAGCCACAGGCGAGGGGAGACCCTGCGAGTGGGCAGGGGCTCCTCGGCCGCTTCTGGGGCTGTCTGCGCAGGAGGTCGTGGCTTGTCGACGGGGCTGTTGACAGTGTCCGGCCCGCGGCGGGGCTGGCCGCGCAGCGCCCATCGGCCTCCCCGCCGGGGCTTCCTCCGGCCGGGGCTCCGCTCGGCGGGTCGGGCCTTGCGCCCCTGGGGGAGCACCTCGGCGGTGGCGGGTGGTCCTGCCTCCATCCCTCGCCCTGCGGATATCCCTGCCTGTCCTAGGCCGGCTGGCCACCGTGTTTCCAGTGAGCCTCTTGCTGTAGACCAGAAAGCACTTACCTCCCGTTTACTTGTTAAATTGATCCAAACATCCTCCACTGCTCTCAGATGTATGGGGGACGGGGGAGGGTGGGGGGGTATCAAGAGGAAGGAAGCAACAGTAGCATCTGCTGCACGCTAATTTTGCCTCAGACAAATGTGAACTCGTTCACTACACAAACGTGTAGTTTGCCTTGCCTTGCTGGGGTTCCAAGGTGAGGGTTAGAGTCTCCCAAAGAGCCAGATAAAACACAGAAAACAAACTGGACTACTAGAAGCATGATCTTCCCTGGGGCATAGGATCTCAGTCCGGGAGAGAAAATAAAATTGATGCTTGTAGTATAACTGTTTGGCTTCAGGTGATCCAGGACTGCTGCTATCCTGAATGGATTCATTTTATTAGGAAGTAGGCAGGGAAATGACAGAATCATTGAGAGAAAAGTGGACTGTGACACGTAGAGAAAGTACAAATATTAGCAGCATCAGTAAAGTTTTCAGCTTAGTAAGAGGCTGCATCAACAATTTCACCTCTACTTCTTTTTTCTCCCAGTATGATCTGCGTTTAGAATTTTTTATTTAGTAGTTTTACCATGGGTTGGAAGTTATCTCTGTGTATACGTGTCATATTTATAAGTGTATTCTAGTTCCTGGAAAATGCTCTGAGTTTTTTTCGGTTTAAAGAAACAGGCTTTTATGTCTCCTCCCACCCTATCTCCAAATGGACATGATTGCTTTAGTGAGGAGCTGTCTTTAAAAATAAAGCAAGTCAACAAAATATGGGACAAAGGCCTTAACAGGTCAAACACATGACACCATTATTACTGTAATCAGTGTTATCTGTTTATGAAATTTACATAATCAGGATTTTAATGAATTGTTTTAGTAACTTTTTTATGTTGTATAGCATCCTGAAGTCTTTTGATGTGAAAGAACAACACACAAAATTTAAATGCTGGAGTGGTTATTTTTAGATGTGGTCTGTTTGAAATCTTTTACTCAGTATTTGACAGGTGACTATCCTTATGATATTGATTTTTGCCGCAAGGTGTTTCCAGCCACCTACTGATTCCGTGAGATCTGTAGTAGTAGCAGTATAATTACTAAATATGTATTGTATTGTAAAAGAAGCTCTCAGGTAAGATGCAAAATAAATTTTTAATTCAGTGAAAAAAAGGTGGTTTGCACTGTGACTGTATATAGCCCATGTTTAAAAAAAAAAAAAAGAAATCATTGTTCTGGTGATTGCAGTTGAATAAGGAGCCGCTTTAAATTTAGCTGTGAACCCCTTACCAAAAAAGTGAGGCTTTTGGGTTTTTGTCAGAGAAACTACAGCTGACTGATCAGTTATCATATAGCTTATTCATGGTAGGTATTAAGTTTAAAGAGGAAACAAAAGTAAAAAGCCTCAGCAAGACATTAACTAAGCTAGATGATAACTTGATTCCCCCCACATTGAACACAATGAATGTGTGTTTTTCCAGCTGTTCAATAGTTATATAAGCAATTAGTTTAAATATTTTAAATTGTTACCCTAATTGTGTACTAATAATACACGTTTTGATTCGTTGTGTTGAGCAGATCACATAGTTTTCCACAGGGCTCACGTTTTCAGTAACTTAAAAGAATATTCAGATGTCTTTTGTTTCCCCAGACAGCTGAACTTTGTGTTGATTAATGTGAAATATCTGATTTGGGCAAAGTAGAAAATTGCCATAAACAGTGCCTCAGTCATATGCTTCTAGTTACAGTGGCCTCTTTATTACAAACATGTGAAATTGTATTGATATTGCCTTGTTTTAAACAGGTTCCTGTTAGTGATGGCTGGATGAACATGATTTAGCGTATAAATCAGACGTTCACTGGTCCATACCTGTGGACTATGTACTAACACTGACTTGCCATGCAAGAGGCCAGTGTATTTCAGAACTTATACTAGGTGCGGGGAAGGTGCTAACCCTGTTTGTGCTCCTTTGGGTCCTTCTTCCTCACTTTTGTGCAGTAAGGCTCAGAGTGCTTTGCTGCTCGGAGGGCTGATCTGCCTTTCTCTGTGTGCTTTTTGATTGCTCTTTTCCCTGCTGCTGTAATTTGACGGTTGCCCATGTCTCCCCAGAACACACCATGTTGTTTTTTTGTCTATTTTTACCATGGCTGGTAGAGTAGGGTTTCTGGAGCTTCTTGGTGTTCTGCCTTTCTAAAAATAATATATAATAATGCTTATGAAAGGCATTTTGTATGATGGTGCCACTGTGTGTGTTTGTGTGAACTCTCTGTGTACAGGATTAGCCTGGTTAGAGTCTGTGACTTGCTGTTTCTGGGGTTTTTTTGGTTGTTTTTTCTTTTAAACTTATGGGACACTCAGCCCTGGCCGTACCCCATCTTTTAAGAGGATTCTGATAAATCTTATTTTGGGACAGTAATTTTCTTAAAATCAGTTTGCTCAATGGATGATCAACTCTTGGAAAATTGTCCCCAGCACAAATATAGTTGGGCATAATGTTGGTATAGTAAGAAAAAACTGTTCAGGTACAGGTTAGACTTACTGCCTTTGTCTACTTTAGGTCATATGTCATGTCTTCTGTTGATTACAAAATTGCAATTAATAATAGGGATTCAGAGTACTCAGGTTTTGGCCTTGTGTTATATTAACTGCTCCACATAGAACAGAAAAAGAAAAGGAGGAGAGACTTGTCACTGGTGCAACTCCCATTGCAGTCATCTGGAAGGAATTAGCAAAGGGATGAGGCAGATTGGTTTAATTAGACTACTGAAATCAAGCTCATAACTTCTTAAGGCCAGAAAGGACAGTTGGAGCTATCAACCAAGTTAGTGCGTTTGGCAGGAATTATTGCATTGAGTCTGGTCATGGTTGTGTCTGTAACCACGATGTAAGTATTGTATGCTTTTAGCATAATTCATCTTCGTTTCTCACTGCTTTACAGGTATTCCAAGCTGAATTATAGAAGCTTATGTACCTCCCAAAGCTCTATACACTGTAAAAGGCTTGTGTAATCCACGCTTTGTTTGCTGTTAAATTCTTTGCTCATGTCTGTAACTGAATCACCTTATCCTGTTGGGTGACCAACACTTCTTCCTTTGTTGGAGTTTCAGCTGTTGCCTTTGGGTTGTAAAGGCCTAAGTAGTTTAGAACTTGCCTAGTTGAGAACCGTGTCTCAGAGTGCCTTATCTGCAGTCAGGTTCCTTTCAAATGTCCTTCCTTCAAGGAATTCCCATTTAACTTGGATTCTTTGAGCCTCCAATAGGTATTAGGAACTCTTCAGAGCTTGTTTGCTTGCTGAAACTTTGGAGAGATACAGGGGTGCCAACTGCTGATGGTCAAGTGCTGTTCATATCTGTATATCTTCATTTCCTCCTCTTTGAGGGTAACAGTCTTCACTTACTGATACTGTACTCTTTAATTAACTGAAATGTACCTATCTCCAACATCAGTACTTTCATTTATTATTCATAAACGTGCATTACAAGATGCTACTTTGATTTAGCAGCTTTTCTTGTACAGCCAATTCTGTTTTGTAAATGTTGAGTCTTCTAGCTACAGCATGAGGCAGATACAAATAAAGTAGCTGACAAAACTGTGGTTTTTTTTCCCTGAGAGTGAGTTTTACAAAATTGGCTAATGTTACCTGAAAAAATACCCTTTTCCTTTTTTACCTCCATTGTCTATAATTTCCTTCTATCGTGTAAGTAAAAATAAAAGATACAGAAGTTCCATTTAAGTTCATGAGACCTGAATTGTATTACTTTTCTTACTGTGCTTACATCGCTTTAAACCATGTCATATTTGATTCCATGTGTCCACATGGCAAATTGTCATGCATTGCATGTGGGACAAACATCTTGGGATGCTATTTGCAGTTACAGCCCACAAAAATGTCGGACATTTTTAAGAGTTATTTGCGGGATAGTCAAAGAAGGCTGGATGAATTTTGTTTCCAAATTCAGGTTGAGATTTGATGACCACTCTGCTTCCAGCATCCTTCATCAGTGTAGAAGAAGCAGGGAGAGACATTGCACACCTGTCTGATACTGAGAAGTCAAGTAGCGGGGGAGGGAAGAAACCCTTTTGGAGTGCTTGCAGCAAGGCAGTAGGAAGCCAGTGCAGAGATGGTACCTGGGTGGCTCAGAGGCACTTCTTCCCCACTAATGGTGACTGTTATGGAAAGCCTTTTAAGTTCTTTGTGTACTCTTGCAATATATGGTCTGACTTGAAAATATGGAGAAGCGGGCCTCCACCACACTGTAGAAACAGTATTTTCAAAATAACCAAATAAACAAAATGTGTGGGCACCTTTCGCCTGCTCTTTGCAGTATGCCATCATTGTAATGGGTAACTCTAGCAGGATGCGTGTGTTAGAGCGGATCACACAGAGCAGTAGCTGGTTTTTTGCTCCCTTGTTTGTGAATCTGTAACAGAAGCTGTAATAGAAGCAAGAAGGTAATTAGTAACATCTTTTTTCAGTTCTGAGATATAAAGGTGCAACTTGAAAAACAGCTGGAGAGAGATCTTACTTGTCTTGCTGTCTGAGAAATTTTCTGCTGTGTTATTCTTGTATATTGTGTTTCTTTTTATGTAGGGAGACCAAAGGGGAAGTGATCAATGATGGTGACCTGCTAACTTTTTGGGCAGCATGTAACCTTTTGGTAGGTTTTAAAAGTGAGAGAGTTAGAGGTACTAAGTGTATGCACTCCAAAATTAAGGCATACACTTAGCTTTCCTGTCTTCACTTGTGCTTGAGTTGACTGTTGTTTTGGAATTGTATAGTGCACTGACCTGGTTAGATTAATAATACTTGTGTATCCTTGGCTTTGCTTCCTAAGATCTTACTGCTTTTACAATGTCAAGACTTCTCAGAACTACTAAAATGGTGCGTGCTTACAATATTTTCACTTTCTATTTCTTGAAAACAGGAACAACATGAAGGAAAAATCTTAACAAAAGGCAACTTTAAAATGTCATGGCTTGCTTAGCATTAAGGTACCTCTAGGAGCTGGGCGCTACCATGTCTTTCAAGATCTGCATTCACACCTGTCTTTAAAGTTTTTGTGTGCAGCATCTCTAAATTTGTTTTTGTGGATGGGTTTTTTGTTTTTGCCACTATGGTTCAGATTGATCAACAAATGTCAGTGCTCTTCTTCTGAAGGGCAGAAAATAAAATGATTGCTCTAATATCTTGCGGGTTCTATTTATATTTGATAAAAGAGATTGTTCTGTGATCTGGATTGATATAAATAGCTGCTTAGGTCTTTTAGCAATACTGTGTTTCCACAACATTATAGTATTCTGCTTTTTCCGCCCGTCCTGTCATTTGAATCTCAAACTGTCAAAGTACCAAAATCCTTAGCTTCTGCCTTCTTGATACAATTGTTTTAGTCTTTGTCAGAAATATTCTTTAGGGTTTTTTCCCTACCTCCTCTCCATGCCACTCTCATTTGAGATTAATGCAGTGCTTAGTTTCAGGTGTTTTTTTTGGTCAGAGCCTATCCAGTGTAGGTGCTGTGTAAAGAAACACACCCCAATCTTAATTACAGTAAATAAGGAAGCTATGTCAAGGATAGCCTTCATAGAAAGAAATACATCACTTATTTGCCCATTCTCATGACCTTCATGCATACTTTACCAATTACTTAGCAATCTCTGAAGTTTTCCCCTAATAACAGAAGAGACACTCAACATCAGGTAGAGTTTTTCTTTTTAAAGTGGGAAGAAGTGAAATAGTCAGTTACAGTGAAATACAGCTGTTTTCCAACTGTTTCTATCCATACAAACCCAAACACTGCAGAAAAGAACAATGTTCAAGAGCATTATGGGTGTCTTGAGAATTGATGCTGTCTAGTTTGTGGGAATGTACTGAAAAAATCGGATTGGCTTTTTATCTTTCATACTAATTGAGACTCCTGCTTGAGACTTTTTTAAAATAATAAATGACACAAGTCGTCTACCTTAAAACCAGATAGCTTCTTACAACTAAGACATAACCATGTGACCTGAGGCTTTGATAACTGTGCAAAAGATTAGATAAAATAAGAGGTTTGCTTTTCATTGGAAGTGTTTTTAACTATGCAAGTAGGCAGATGCGTATACCATAATGCAGGTGAATTTGCATGCTGAGCAGCACTCCTGTGATGAGTTCTGATACAGGAGGGAAGGTGCCATAACACTGCTACACAGGTGCTGGTATTTGACAGCTTATTTGAACTGGAGCACTTGCGACTTTCACAATAAAATGAATTTTGTTTTATTCTAATTTTAAAATCTGTAGTATTAGTATACTTGTGTATACTCCGGAAGTGATTTTTTTCATTTGCCAACCATCTGTTGTGGTGATGGAAAACTTGGGTAGAATGCATCAGGAAAAAAGTAGGAGTTAGCAAAACTTTAGAGCATGATTAGTGAAGAGTGTATTCACCAAATCCTCGCATCTGGTGAAGAGGAGGAATGATGGTAAAGGTGCATAAGTGAGAAAGTAAGAAAATGGAGTAAAAAACCCAACACAACTCAATAAAAAAAAAAACTAAAGAACAAAACCCCCTGCTTACAGTTGTTGTTCTTCCTTAGTTATATGACTGAATTTTACTGTTAGCACATACCTGAAATCTCTGTAGGACTCATGTTCCTAGGCTTCTGTTAATACTCATCAGTGTAGCGAGATGCATCTTGATGACAGCCTGAATGGGTTTGGATAACTGAATATTATGAGGAAGTCTCTTCTCCTGAATTCTACCTGAACAGCAATATCCCAGGAATCAACTTTGTTCATTAATAAATTAGTCTGAGTGATAGAGCCTTTATGATAGTTTTCATAAAAGGGGAGACTTTGTTTCTAAATCTGCTGGGTTTGTTCTTTATTAGCTAGACTTCTCTAAGCTCATTTTAGTCCAGGTGCTACTTATTGCTACAGTTTTGGCTACATCTGATTATTTATTTAAATAGCTGCTCCTGGAACATTCCAGATAGCTACTTTTAAAAATTTTTATTGTGCAGAAATTGAATATACTTAATAGTCTGAGATATAAAATGAAAAGCACAAAGACTTTGAATTCCCTTTCAATTGGAGAAACGGATAGTTAACAAAATTTCATGCTGTTTATCAGTGAAACTCTGTGAGTCCAAAGACCAGAAGAATGGTAAAGATCAGCAAGGACAGTTACTCACTTGTATTTGAAATGGATACTGTCAGTTAGCACTTGCTTGACTAAAGTGAAAGGTACATGTCTATACTTTGTTTGCTTAAATTTTATTTGTTGTGAAATGAACTACAGCTATTAGTTTAAGACTACAGAATGATTAATATGAGATACTTGTGTGATACTTGGGCTAAGGTATTTAAAGCAAAACAATGTGGCCTTGATTTACAGAAAAATATATAATAATTTGTGGTGGTTTAGCCTCTGCCGGGGTCTGAGACCACATGGCCGCTGCCCCTCCCCCACAAAGGGAGTGAAATACAAAGCCCCAAGACTGAAATAAGGAAAGGTTTAATACAACAGTGCAATAGCAACACAACAACCAACAACAATAACAATAACAGTAATAGTGATAGCAATGAACAGAGCAAAATAGCTACCAAATACAGCAGTGGGCAGCACGATGTACAAAACCACGAGTGCACCGCGCTCCCGCGCCAGGAAAATGTGACCTGCCGGGATGTGACGTCGGCATGGTATCTGAATAACCCGGCTAGAGCTCCCCCCCCACTGCTGGGGAAACTTAACCCTATCCTGGTTAAACCAGGACATAATCCACCCCTTTATTCTATACCATGTGCGTCACATCCAGCTGCCACTTAGCAATGAGCATTGACAAAGAAAAATTAACAAAAGCACAGTATAACTCACGGTGTGTTTTCACCCACAATCAAGTCCCCTTGTGGTACGCATCGGACCTCTCCATCCTTCTGCATCACCCATCAGGTGCACCCAGGTCCTTGAGCAAAAACAATCCCGTGGATGGGTTTGCCTTTGCCCGGCGCAGGACTAACCCAGACCATTTTTCCCAGCAGGTCCCTCATGCGCACCACAGGGACTCTATCCCCGTCCACAACACGTGGAAGTTTTGACTGAGCCGGGCCAGCTCGATTGGCAGATCCTCTTGTATTCACTAACCAAGTGGCCTTTGTCAGATGTGTGTCCCAGTGTTTGAAGGTTCCACCCCCCATTGCTCTCAATGTAGTTTTTAACAGCCCATTGTAGTGCTCGATCTTCCCAGAGGCTGGTGCGTGGTAGGGGATGTGGTAGACCCACTCGATGCCGTGTTCTTCTGCCCAGGCATCTATGAGGTTGTTTTGGAAGTGAGTCCCATTGTCCGACTCAATCCTCTCTGGGGTGCCGTGTTGCCACAGGACTCGCTCTTCAAGGCCCAGGATGGTATTTCGGGCGGTGGCGTGGGACACTGGATAAGTTTCAAGCCACCCAGTGGTTGCTTCCACCATTGTGAGCACGTGGCGCTTGCCTCGGCGGGTCTGTGGCAGTGTGATGTAGTCAATCTGCCAGGCCTCTCCATATTTATATTTCATCCATCGATCTTCATTCTGCTGGGGCTTCACCCGTTTGGCTTGTTTGATTGCAGCACATATCTCACATCCGTGGATGATCTCTGCGATGGTGTCAATGGTGAGGTCCACCCCTCGATCTCGAGCCCACCTATATGTTGCATCTCTGCCTTGGTGGCCCGAGGTCTCATGGGCCCACCGGGCTATGAACAGTTCACCTTTACGCTGCCAGTCCAAGTCCACCTGAGCCACCTCGATCTTAGCAGCTTGATCCGCCTGCTGTTTATGCTGATGTTCATCAGTGGCTCGACTCTTGGGTATATGGGCGTCCACATGGCGCACCTTCACAACAAGGTTCTCCACCCAGGCTGCAATGTCCTGCCATACTTCAGCAGCCCAGATGGGTTTGCCCTTGCGTTGCCAGTTGTTCTGTTTCCATTGCTGCAACCACATCCACAGGGCACTTGCCATCACCCACGAGTTGGTGTAGATATAGAGCCTCGGCCACTTTTCTCGCTCAGCAATCTCCAAAGCCAATTGGATGGCTTTCACCTCTGCGAACTGGCTCAATTCACCTTGTCCCTCAACAGCTTCAGTGGTTTCTCGTGTGGGATGCTACACAGCAGCCTTCCATCGTTGATGTTTTCCCACAATGTGACAAGACCCATCAGTGAACAGGGCATATTGCTTTTCTTCCTCTGGCAGCTCGTTATATGGTGGGGCCTCCTCAGCACGTTTCACCTCTTGTTCTGGTGACATCCCAGCATCTTTGCTCTCTGGCCAGTTCATGATCATTTCCACTAATCCTGGGGGGTCGAGGTTCCCTATTCGAGCCCATTGTGTTATCAACGCAACCCATTTACTCCACGTGGCATCTGTTGCATGATGTGTGGAGGGAGCCTTTCCTTTGAACATCCATCCCAGCACCAGCAGTCGAGGTGCCAGGAGGAGCTGTGTCTCAGTGCCGACCACTTCTGAGGCAGCTCGAATTCCTTCATACGCTGCCACTATCTCCTTCTCAGTCAGGGTATAGTTAGCTTCAGAGCCTTTGTATCCCCGGCTCCAAAAGCCTAGAGGTTGGCCTCGGGATTCCCCATCTGCTCTCTGCCAAAGGCTCCAGGAAGGGCCATTCTCCCCGGCTGCGGTGTAGAGCACGTTCTTAATCTCCTACCCTGTCCGGACTGGCCCGAGAGCCACTGCCTGGGTAATCTCCTGCTTAATTTGTTCAAAGGCTTGTTGTTGCTCTGGGCCCCATTTAAAATCGTTCTTCTTGCGGGTTACGTGGTAGAGGGCTCCAGAACCCCACAGCGCCCAGGAAAGACTGAGTCTCCTTTTTGGTGGTTGGTGGGGCCATGGCTGTTATCTTGTTTATCACCTCCATTGGGATGTGGCGACGCCCATCTTGCCATTTTATTCCTAGGAACTGAATCTCCCTTCCAGGCCCCTTAACTTTCTGTCGCTTGATGGCAAAACCAGCCTTCAGGAGGATTTCAATTACCTTCTTTCCTTTCTCAAAGACTTCCTCAGCTGTGTCCCCCCATACAATGATATCATCAATGAACTGCAGGTGTTCTGGACCCCCACCTTTCTCCAGTGCAGTATGGACCAGTCTATGGCAAATGGTGGAGCTGTGTTTCCACCCCTGGGGCAATCGATTCCAGGTGTACTGGATACCCCTCCAAGTGAACGCAAACTGTGGCCTGCACTCTGGTGCTATTGGAATGGAGAAAAACACGTTAGCGATGTCAATCGTGGAGTACCACTTGGCTGCCTTCGACTCCAGCTCATACTGGAGCTCTAGCATGTCTGGCACTGCAGCACTCATCGCTGGCGTAACTTCATTCAGGCCACGGTAGTCCACGGTCAGTCTCCATTCGCCATTAGGTTTTCTCACTGGCCATATAGGGCTGTTGAAAGGTGAGTGAGTCTTGCTGATCACCTCCTGGCTTTCTAGTCGACGGATCAGCTGATTGATGGGGACTAGAGAATCTCAGTTAGTACGGTACTGCCGCCGGTGCACCGTCTTGGTAGCAATTGGCACTCGCTGCTCTTCGACCTTAAGCGACCCCACCACCGAGGGGTCCTCTGAGAGGCCGGGTAAAGTGGACAATTGCTCAACCTCCTCCAGGGCAGCTATACCAAAGGCCCACCGGTACCCTTTTGGGTCTTTAAAGTACCCTCTCCTGAGGTAGTCTATACCTAGGATGCACGGGGCATCTGGGCCAGTCACAATGGGGTGCTTATGCCAGTCCTTCCCAGTTAAGCTTACTTCAGCTTCTAATAGGGTCAGCTGTTGGGACCCCCCTGTCACTCCGGAGATGCAGATGGATTCAACCCCACTGTGGCTTGATGGCATCAGAGTGCACTGTGCGCCAGTGTCTACCAAGGCCTCATATTCTTGTGGTTCTGATGTGCCAGGCCATCGGATCCACACCTTCCAGTAAATCCGATTATCCCTTTCCTCCACCTGGCTGGAGGCAGGGCCCCTCTAATCCTGCTCACCATCACTCACTTGATTTAAGAGTGACTCCTGCAGGAATGACTTCCTGGTCCCCTCAAGAGGGTCAAGCATACTGCTGGCCATTCTATTCTGTCTGGGGGATTTCTGACTAGACACTGGAGCTGCATCTCTCTTGGAAGACTCCCCTTTCATGGTGGTCTTCCCTTTCAGTTGCTGTACTCGTGCAGCTAGGGCGGAAGTGGGCTGCCCATGCCACCTTCTCATGTTCTCCCCATTGTCGCGGAGGAAGAACCACAGGGTGCCCCGTGGTGTGTACCTTCTACTGCCCTTCTCTTGGGTGGGGAAACACCTGCTTCTAATAGCTGAGACATCGGCCCGTGCAGGTGAAACATAGGACATGTCCTGTTCCATTTTTTGGAGCCTCTGAGACAGTTCCTCTACGGCTGAAACCCAGGCATGTTGGGAGGAAGGGAGACTTCCCTCATAGTGCCGGAGCTGCATAGTCACTTCATCCACTGTCTGATTGTCTCGCCACCAGGATGCTGCTGCTAATGCTTTGGAATGTCCCTCTGGTCCACTTTGCAGGAACTTCCGCCACATCAGCTGTGTGCAAGGGACCAGATCTGGATCCAATGGTGACTGCTCATCATTCAGATCACCATAGATCATATCAAACACAGCCATTTCCCTGAGGTTTTGGATGCCTTTCTCCATGTCGGTCCACTTGCCTAACCGACATAGAGAATCATCCTTGTAGGGGTACCTCTCCCTCACAGCGATCAGGAGTTGCTTCCAAAGGCTGAGGGTTTGAGCCTGTTTCCCTATTGCCTTGTCAATACCAGCCTGCTTGGCTAAATGTCCAACCTGCTTGGCCTCTCTCCCCTCCAATTCCAAACCAGCAGCTCCAGTATCCCAGCACCGGAGCAACCAGGTGCAAATTTGCTCGCCTGGACTGCGGCTGTAATCCTTCCGCATATCTTGCAACTCACTGAGGGATAGAGATCGGATGATTACCTCCGGCTCTTCCTCCTGCTCTCGTGATGGGCCTGGTTCATTATCACCCTGTGCACTGCGAGGGGATTTTTTGGTATATTTGGTTTTCCGTATCGGGGCAACTGATACTGGTACTGCTTGTCCCTTCGGCTCAGCTGCTGTGCTGGTGGAGGCGACCGGTACTGGCACTGCCTGTCCCCCTGGCCCAGCTGCTGTACCAGCAGGCTCACTTTCAGACCCTGCAGCTCTTTCGCCCCCTTGAGGGCAGTGATCAGTGTTAAGGGCGATGCGGTAAGCATGGGCAAGCCCCCAGCACATCGCAGCGAGCTGCATCTCCCGGGGTTTGTCAGATTGGCAGCACACCTTTTTCAAACACTCCACCAGTTTATCAGGACTCTGCACTTGTTCGGGAGTAAAATCCCAGAACGTTGGGGGTGACCACTCACTCAGGTACTTGCCCATCTTCTCCCACATACCTAGCCATTTATAACTATCTGCCCCTGGGGCAGGTTTCCGGGTGGTGCTATTGTTGGAGAAGTACCGCATGGCCCAAAACAAGATCAGGCAGACATTTAGAAAGCATTGTGCCACGAGCACAGTGGCCAGAAACTCTGAAAAACCGAGAGAATCTCTTCCCCTGGCTCACCCATAGAGGGGCTGAGACCCCAAACAAAAGACCAGGCGGCAAACAGGTATCGGTTCACCCCCACAAGCAGCGAAACAAGCCCATTATAAGCAGACAGTAACCAGTAAAGCAAAACAAGTCCCTTGATACATTTTCCACCGAGAACAAACACCAGCACTGGGAACACACAGGGGATATAAGGATTAATCCAGCCCCACCACGCAAGCAAATTGGCCAGCATTGTAAACGCTTATCAAACAATACAAGTAAAACCAGAAAAAATTACACCTAACAGATTGCTCTAACACTTTTCCTTTTGTCCTTATTTCAGTCTTCTCCAGCCTCACGTTGGAGCGCCAAAGTTGTGGTGGTTTAGCCCCTGCCGGGGTCTGAGACCACGCGGCCGCTGCCCCTCCCCCACAAAGGGAGTGAAATACAAAGCCCCAAGACTGAAATAAGGAAAGGTTTAATACAACAGTGCAATAGCAACACAACCAACAACAACAATAACAGTAATAGTGATAGCAATGAACAGAGCAAAATAGCTACCAAATACAGCAGTGGGCAGCACGATGTACAAAACCACGAGTGCACCGCGCTCCCGCGCCAGGAAAATGTGACCTGCCGGGATGTGACGTCGGCATGGTATCTGAATAACCCGGCTAGAGCTCCCCCCCCACTGCTGGGGAAACTTAACCCTATCCTGGTTAAACCAGGACATAATTATAAAAGAGTAACAAAGAGTAATTTCATTAATCTCTTCATGTAAAGCTCTATGGGGGATTTTGGTTTTTTTCAGCTGCATGAAAGATTGGTTTCCTCTTTGAAGTGTACACAGACTATAAATAAAAAATATATATTTTAAAAAATAATTACTTCATAAAAGTGGAGGCCTACCAAGAACAGCTGTTGCCTGAAAAATTACTGTTTTTTAAAAAAATTATTAAATCTGTAAGTAATCTTTTTCCTTTGTTACCTTCTGAGCATTAGTGAAGTCAGAATGCAGCTTTAGCAACCTCATATCTGGAGAATTTAGAATGTGTTCATCTTCTTTATGCAAGCCATATGTGATTCTCATGGGTAGACTTACTAGGGTTTTTTCATGAAATACAAAAAAAGAAATGGAAAAAAATGTTGCTGTTTCCATAAATGTGATGTTTCCAACTCCATTTTTTAGGTTAGTCTGTTACTTCAGTGGGATAGACTTTTTTGTAAGTTGAAATTGACCAATGAATTAGGTGGCTTCTGTGTTTAAAGAATTGTACTTACATCTTGATGTGGAGTTTGTAAACGTGATGCTTCCTGTCCCTTCTCTGAAAATTACCTTTTCACCAGAAAAAGTAAAAAATCTTGAACAGTTACAGCTATGGACAGATGAGACCTGTCCTGTCCCTAGTACGAGGGACTAGAGTTTCCAAGCATTATCAGTTTGTGCACTATTTTGAAGTCTTCTGGTTACAGTGTTTTAAGAGAGGTAGTTACCACATTGCACATTTGCCACAGTTTGAAGGTTTCGTGCTGCAGTTAGTGCTGTTTGTGAATTACCTTTGGTTTCTAGTTGTGTACCTTTATTAATGCTTCAATTTGAGGATGTCACTACTTTTGCTCTTCCCATGTCTTGACAAATTGCCCTTCATGTCTTCATTGGTAGACCTGGCAATCCTCATCTGCTAGTGTTGCTAGGCTATTTCGTCTTATGTGACACCGTATGTAACAGGGTATTTCTTGGGACAGTGGCTACCTCCTGACAGCTTGGAGTTTATCAATAAGGGCCATTTAGCTGGAAAACATTTACATTTTTGGGTTCTTGAACAAGCTAAAATGATGCAAAGATGAATCAGAATGTTAATCGGGAAAATATTCTTGGATGTGATCATATGTCACAAATTTTCTTCTAATGCCAGTGATATTTCTATTAACTTGCTTGTCAGTTTGATAATATTCAGAGATACATGATCAAAAGTCTTTTGAGTAGTTTGAAGGGAATTTGCCTGATAGACTCAACAAATGGTACTTACATGGTTGTGAACCAGTCACAGTGTACCTTTTGTTAAAGCAACTAAATATTGACTGTCCTGAATTTTTTGTTTCTAGAATTTGTGGCAGAAAAGAAGATGGGTTGGAGGAATTGAAGATAATTTTCTAAATTACAATTAGAGGAAACTAATTTTCACCATTCAAATTCATAGTTGATGTTATGGGAAGTATTGATTTGATTTGTGTAACAACATAACCAGTGTTGTGAATCTGGGAAAGGCTTATCCTCCAGTCTCTTGACCATAAGAACAGCTGTACTGTGTCACTCCAGCCTTGTGTCCTATCTTTGACAGTAGCTGACAATAGATGCAGAGGAGAGAGAACAACAGGGCAAACAAATGTATAGCCATGCTGCTGTGGAGTGTTCCCCAGCTTCCAGCATTTTGTGCCTCTGTTTTCTGTTACGTCTTTTTTTCTTTCCCTTTTAAACATCTGAACTTCTGAAAGTTTTAGAGCAAGCTTTTCTAGAGTTTAGCTGTGTGTTCTCAAATTGTTAGGAGACTACAATCTCAGCTTGGTTTTTTTCATCATAGTGTGCAGTAGTTATAGTTGTGTATCTAATATTGTAGAAAGATGGCACTGTGTTTTTCATGGGGGAAGGAGGGATGATAATTATGTAATACACAAAGACTCTATATACCAAGAATGATTGCTAAGATGCTTGGCATTAACATCACGTTTTCCTGAGAGTTGAGGACCTAACTGTAAATTTAAATGGAGGACTAAATCAAATATTTGTTCTCTATGAATAGGCAAGTTATTTAAGGAACAGCAGTTTTTTTTTAAAAAAAAAAAAAAAACAAAACCAAACTGCCTTAGTACCTTATGTAGTCCTAACTTTAATATTTTCATAACTGGTCTTTGAGGAAAGTCATGCAGGACTGTAGTCTGTGTACTGCTATAAAGCATTTAAGGGATAGTCTGTTTATCAAAAGCCACATGTAATTAATTTTCAAATTAGCATTGTAGCTATGCTTTGGAATGGCCCTTCAGTTTTTTTCTTTCTGTGTTCAAAGTTTGTGTTTAGGTTTGTCTTGAGCAATCCAAAATAGTTAATGTGGCCAATCTTCAGCTTTGTTCTGTGCTTCTGTTTAAGTAGTAATACTGTAGCTTTGAGAAGCTGTTAACATTTCAACTATAAAACCTGTTTTCCGAAGTTTTAGCAGTAAAACAATGTCTACAAATTGGACATACAAGATCACACACTGGGGATAATTAACATAATTTGAAGGATGAGGATGTAAGGATGGCTTTTCTGTACAGATGACCTCATTGTCTTGGTTAGAAATAATATTATAAGACAGCAATTTAGAAGGTGGTTCATTTTTGAACTGCTGTCACTGCTTCAAGCTGACTGCAACAGCAGAATGTGTATTTCCTGCCGCCTTTATCCATACTTAGGATTATTTTAAAAATTACTTTCCTGTTTACTTACAGAAGGATGTATGTGCATGTCTAGATGTACAAAGCTAAATATGAAGGATTAGCCTCCTAACTGTGATCCTGATACAGGACTCTTCTTATCTGAGGTTCTAGTGATTTCTGGATTCCAGCTTGGATATGCTGTCTTTTCCACTGCTTTCTAGTTAATAGACATTTTTATAAATGTGAAAGTTAATTTCTACCTGATTAATATAGGAAGAACAGTCCTTGTACTTTCTTTGCTGACTGCCATAAAAGACAGGAGGTGTGCTTTTTTCTGTATTACTGTGTCACTTTCATCTATTCATAGCTTTCTTAAGCAGCAAGAGTGAAAATAATCGGAGTTCTTAGCTTTTGTTTTCTTTCTGTTTTCGTGAACGTGAGTTACTGGAACTTCTTTGTTGTAATCAGAACAAAGTGCTTTATGTATGGCTCACCTATGGAAACTACGGGAATCAAATCTCTAGGTACGTTCTGCAGAAATCACAGGTTTTGGTCACCTGTACTTTTCAAGGGGATGCTCTCAATTGTTAAGATTTGTTATACGTTGTGGGTTTTTTAATCTAAAATTCATGAGAATTATTTGGCAAAACTAGTACAGCACACTGTAGCAGTGCAAAGTATTTTGCACCATACTAATTCAAGTGTGATAATATAATTTTAACAGTGATCATAGAGGATGTCTATCTGTACATTTCTCAACATGAAAGTAACTACCTAAACTTGATAGTACAGACAATTATTTCTATGTTTTTACCTTATAAATTGAGACTTCAGTCTAAATCTATATTACTGTGTTTTTGAAAATCATAGGCTGAATGTAAACTGTTCATGCCCTAATTTTTTTTTAGTTTGGCAAAGTGGAGTTGATGTATCAATATAAGTAGTTCAGGAGTGATCTCTGTCATGCAGTTTGCTTTTTTAAATGTAGCTTTCTGTTCTTCCATTGTTCTGAGAATCTGGTTGTTTTTCTTCTGTGCAGTTTCTGCATTTTGAATTAGATGTAAATTAAGAATACTTCATGTTATGAGAGATTACATAATTGTCCTGATTTTATTTTTCAGCAAGTTGATAATGGCAGGATATGCCTTCTCATTGGTGTTTCATTTCATTATGAAAGGTGTTGATAAAAAGTGTTTTAGCAGACTGATTACCTCTCATCTAGGCTTACGTAGACACCTTTAAGTAACTGATTTCTAATGTTTCGTTGCTTTTAGTAACTGATAACTCATGACTATTTCAGTGGAAGTGGAGAACAGTGCATTAATGTTTCTAGTTGGTGTGTGTTTCTCTCAACTTCCTTAGTTTTGGCAGCATGAAGTTTAACAAGCCACTAAGAGCAGCTTTGCAATATAAAGTTGCATAGCACTTAGACTTTGAAAATCTATAATAAATGAGGTGTATGTTAAGTTCACCAGGATCATCTGTTTATATTGTGATTCTTCAGTAACAGGAAGATATCTCTTGTGTTATTAGTCAATGATGAAATGCTTAACTAGTGAAGTACAGCTTCCTTTTTTAAGAGAAGTCTTAAGGCATGTTTAGTCTCTTCTTTCAATTTCTGGCACTATGATTCTAGTAGGTGTGATAGCAACTCCTAGTGCAGTCTCTCACTTGAGAGTTTACTTACTGTGTGTATATTAATTACTGTGTACAGCTGCTGTCCTAGCATCTACAAAGTAATGCATATAAAATATACACTCCTCAGTTTAACTCATTATGCCTGACTCGAGTTACTGAATTATTTGTGTGCTAAAGCCTACTATTCTTTTTGCTTTTCATTCACATGTGCATAACAGAATAGCGAACTGGCGTGCTGCTAGAGTACTGAATGTGGTCAAACAATGCTGCTAAATCTGTCAGGGGAAAGGCGTTGTCACTTGTGTTAATATAGCTATTGCTGGTCCTGTTTCATCCCTGCATTAGATGGAGTGCTAGCTGTTTGTGTAGCTGGAGCGCTGTGGTGTTCTTTCTCTCTGGAGAATAGGATCTGTCAGAATGCATCATGATTCTCACTGGGGAAAAACAATGTCACAGTCCTGAAGGGGTGAAAGAATGAGTCAAGCCTTAAAAGATCATGAGTGGTTAAAAAACCAAACACAACACCACAACTTTGAAGATTTTTAATATACATGCATCTGTGAATTATGTTAAGAATTAGAGAACAGCAGATTTCTTCAGGCCAGTGTTTTAAAATCACCAATTTCACTCTGTGCTAAAGATTATCTTTATATGTACTGGATGTTACTCAGTGCAAACAGTTTTGGGTGAGAAACTGTGTTTGGTCTAACAGAAGTACACACAACAAAGATATCTGCTACTTCAAAGTGCTTGCTGTCCAAAAAAGGAAGACAGATACAGAGAAAATGAGACAGTAATGATCAGCGAGCTAAGCTGTTGTTGCAGAACACAAGTGTGCTGGCTTGAAATTTTTGTATATATCAAGAAGTTTTTAAATTAGATTTGGGGCAAAGTGGCTTTGTGTACATTAATTGGGACAATTTGCCAAGTGTAAAAGTGCAGGTAAAAGAAAGATAGTCAGACTTTTTTCTAATGGTCGCTTCTGGAAAGGGTATGCCCTGCTTCCGCCACTCTACCTGTGAATGGCTCAGTGGCACAGCCACTTTTGTGTGGATTTTTGTAGCCACAAAAAGCTAACATAGCCGAAAGAATGAAAAGTATTCTGCTGAGTTAGCAGAATTTTTTTAATGTGAAGTCAGTGGGTGCCAGAGGAGTGTGAAAGATAGTGTGTATCATATAGTGAGAAAGGGTAGAGGGAAGGAAAGGAAGAGAAGGGGTTGTGCATCTTTTGGCAGAAGGAAGCTGTAAGATCAGCACAGTCATTTTGCACAGCTCCACCCTCAGAAGCACCATGGGAAAGAACATGAAGATACTTGGCTGTTGCTATGGGCCTGCTCGAGATCAAAGAATCTTTTATGTTGGAAAAGACCTTTAAGATCAAGACCAACTGTAAACCTAACACTACCAAGTCCACTACTAAACCATGTCCCTATGTGCCACATCTGCATATCTCTTTAAATACCTCCAGTGATGGTGACTCAACCACTTCCCTGGGTAGCCCTTCCAATGCTTGACAACCCTTTTGGTGAAGAAATTATTCTGAGTATGAGTCAACATCTCAGTAATAAATGAGGTAAGTCAGGAAAGAACAGACTTTTGAGGGGTCTTAAAATCATAACAAGTGGCTTCTCTTCTTTGCTTTTTTTTTTCCCCCAGATAGAAAATGAACTTTTGAAGAGCTCGAGTAAAGGGTTAATTAGAGCTGAGAAATGTCTGCAGCAGTAGTTTGAACTGGGGTCCTTTAAAAAAACCCACAAAACCCAGTCATTGTCAACACCAACAAGAGCTGTTAAGCTTGACAGTGAAATGTTAAGGCCATATTTCTTTTGGGAGATCAGTCTCTGATTTTGTGCCATGTTTTTTCCATTCCTGCGTTAATCCATGTTCTTCAGTGCTGTTGCATGAGATTTTGTGACAGGAAGGTATGCAGTGCTAGATCTGATCTTTGATTACAGGAAAGCCGCATGGCTTAGTTGGTAGAATCCAGAATGTATTTAGTCTATTTTCAAGTCCATTTTAATGTAAGGGACAGACTAGCAAGAGACTATATCTTTATTTGTGAAGTCATGTTATTTTGTTTAAATTCTTCTACATTGCTGCATGTGAAGTTCTGTTAGGCCTCCCTACCTTCCCTATTGGCTTTATTTTTAATAAAAATGAGTCACGCCTGAGTAATTTTCTACTTCTTTCTAATATATGATGCATTTCCAGAGAAGGGAAAACAGCATAGCCAGTCTTCCCTTGAAGTTAGTATGTCACAATTCTTTTGTTAACTTTTTTTGAGCATATTTTTTGCAAAAAGGTTCTTGGGAAATTTAAAGGAAGACTTGAACTGACAAGGCTTTGCCAAAAAGGCTTCTGTAATCTTAGTTCCTTCTGAGGTGGTATACTACTAGAGGGTATTTATTTCTTTACTATCTTGTTTTTTCTACAGCAGTAGTGTTGTTGATCTAATCAAAGTGTGAGCCAGCTAACTTGCTGTATTCATATTATCAATCTGATAGTGAAAATGTCTGTGATGTTCTCAGTTCTCTGTGTTGTAGATCTTATACCGGAGTCCCCACTTTGCTTCAAATTACTTATCTGCTAGTGAAGCTTCAGGGAAATACCTGACCGCTGTGCTAAGCACTACAGAGATGTTTTTCCTCAGACTTTTCTGTCTCTCTAGAAATGAGTTTTTCTCAGTGGAAAGAAGACAATGTGAGGAAAAGTTGCAGTTTTTCATAAGCAGAGTAAAATTACTTTAGTGCACATTTTAATTAGGCAGCCTAGTTATAAGGATCTGCCACTGATGCAGAATTGTTAACATGGGAAGCAGTAGCATCATCGTGTCCTGGTTTCTTCACATCCAAATTGGCTGCCTTTCTGCGCAGCACACTTAGCTCACTCCTGAGTTAGTGCCCACTCTTGAGGTAGCTGAATAGAAATGTTCATTGCCAATGAAGTGTAAGAGGTTTCCTGGGCTAGTCTTGTGATCTTTCCTGTCCATATAGCGAGCTTAGTTTCAGTAGAGGTTAATGTTGAGTATGTGGCCATCTGCACTTTCAAAATCAAAAATTACAAGCATATTTCCAGTCATTTTGGTAAGTTTTCGCTGCTGCTTGTTCTCCAGGGTATTGAAGTAAGACATTCTGGAGAGCTCTAAGGCTGCCTTACTGCAGTGTAATGGGGTATGTTAGAGGTCCAAAAGTGGTGTGAGCCAGGGAAATTCCCACCTGTTACTGAAGGCAGGCCAAAGCATAGAAATCAGCCAAACTGTACTTTCAGAGAAACCAAAATATGAGTAAGTTATTTTTCTCTCATATTATATTGACTTGAAGTTAGGGGCTATGATGTGAACTATTTGTAGTGCCGTAACTGTCGCAGCCTACTTGTTTTCATGTTTCTCTTGTTCTCTCATTTCTATGGCTTGTGCTATTGCAAACCTCTCAAACTGAGTTAAGCCCTGGAAAAGTAAACTGTGCAGAAGAATCCTGAACTCGGGATGAATCTAGTAAGATTTTTCTGTGATTGTATCAGATTTTTTTTTTTGGCTGGGCTGGGGATGAATTCAGAGAGATGTGCACATGTGTTCCAATTCAGTTATTGGGTGTTTAGTTTCACTATGCATACTGTTCTGCAAGTCAGGGTAACTCTGTACTTGTGGCTGTGTATCAGATGGTTGACTTTGCTTAATCCTGTGACTTAAGTTTGTGGAAATGTGTATTTCACATCAAGCTGGTGATAATTGATGCTCACATTTAGGAACCTGTCTTCTTACCAAAATCTCAATGATCCTTTGAAAAAAATCACAATTATGTGGTGTGGCAGTAGCGTGTCTGTACATGTGCTAAAGTTTCATTATAGGTGGTGCAGCCAGCATGATTGATTCACCTTACTCTTGAATAGGTATCTTGCGGCTAGTCAGGTTAATTGTTTTTGACTTCATTAGCTGGTGGATGAGATCTCCATTGACAACAATGGGTTTACAGGTTTACACACCTTATTTCAGGTGCCTGCTTGTAGGTGTCTTAATCTTTAAATACAGTCTTGTATTCCTGATGGTAGTTCAAGTACAGGGTCTTGTCTTTCCAAATACTTTCTGGATATATCCTGACGAGATCGCTAGTTATTTCTGCTTTTTCAAATTCATTGGTTTAATATTTTTAAACTACAGTAGGTGGTAAAAAAACTCAGCTTAGTTTGTAGAGTGGTGCTGAAGAAGGTGCTTTCTTTACGTCTCTGACACATTTGATTTTCTTTGTGTAATGAAAAATACACAAATATCCTTTCAGGATGAACAGGGAAGTAAAAGTCTCTATGTATACACCACAAATGCAGCTGTAGCTGTTCATACTGCATTAGGAAGCAAGTTTCTTTTACTGCAGTTAGCATGGGGTACCACACACAAAACCCTTCTCTTTGCTGCTTTCCAGATGACTGGTTTGGATTCTTCAGGCTTTTTCTAAAGATTTCATTTTGTGTAATGCAATTTTTCCCTTTTGGGTAATGTAGTTCACATAGTCTTGGTATTTCATTTATTTCAAACTACAGTGCTATTGATAGTATTGTTGTAGTCTCTGTCACACAGTGTCTAATCCAAGACCACGAGAATCCTGCAGTCAAGCACCTCTCTTTGAAAACTGTCCTGCCACAGTAACCACCATGTACAGAGCTTACTGCAGTTTCTGCTCTAGGAGCTCTGCATGCAGCTCTCTGTACCCAGCCCCCCTCTGTGCTGCTTGTCCCACTCTGCCTCAACTCCCAACCTTATTCCCAAAGGCAGGGCAATATTGTCTCATTTCACGGTGTTTGGTAGTCCTTTTCCATTTCCCAGCAGAATTCAGGATCATGAATTGGTGGTTGAATCCTGGTTTGTGGGTTTTTTGGGTTGTTTGTTGGGATGGTGGACCCTTAAGAAGAAAGGAGATGTTCCTAGTCCCCCTGTTTACCTTGTAGTTCAGTTCCCATGTCACTGGAAAGTCTTAGCTCTCTAGTAAGTTTAGAGTGATTGTGGACAGAGATTAATATGGAGAGCAGAAAAGAGTCCTGTCTTCCCCAAATCCTACCAACCTTTTGTCTGGAGGGAAAAATGTCATGTGGTATGGCAGTAACATGCTATCTTTTAACTTCCATCTTCAAGTTTACTTCTAGACTTTAAATTACAAGGGGATTAAGGATAAAGCTGTTCTGTTACAAGATGTTAGGACTGGAGTTTCAGATGCTAAATTGATTTCTTTGGCAAGTGTAAATCTAAGGTAAAGATTAAAATACGCTTTAAAATAGGAGTCTCTCTCCTTCGTGGGCTTTTAGCATTTATTCTAGAGAACTTGGGTATGTCTGGCTTTGGTTCTAAGCATAAATCAAATTGATACCTCTTGAGGTGAAAATGATCTGCATCCTTAGTTAAGACCAGGAAGGTACTTCTTATATTTTGGAAACTTCATGTTGAATGTATGTTTAGATTTTTGACTTTTTTATCTGTATCTGCTAACAACCTGTTTTCTTTTGCAGAACCCTGTGATAATATGAGAGAGATTCTCCAAAATGTGGCTAAATTACAAGGCGTTTCAAATATGAGAAAACTAGGTCACTTGAATAATTTTACTAAGGTAAGAGCTCAAATGGTGTCATAGAACAAGTGATCATACAAGCGGAATGTTTTGTATGTACTCTTATCAGACATTGTCTGGGAGATTCATGAAACAGCTTATCATGGAACAGTACTTGAAATCTATATACTATGGGAGAGGAGAGGGAAAAATAAGGACAAGCAAATATGTGAATGCAGGTTTATGCTGAAGTTTGTCTACATGGCCTACTGGCTGAATTTCTGTAATATTTTAGTGCTTAGAGCCTGAAATATTTCCTAATTAATGGGTTAAGTTGCGCAAGTAGAGCTAGAGATTGGTTCCTGCTCCACAGAAATGAATCAAAAAATGTGAAATGCCAAACTCTCTGAATGCAAACTGGGAGAGTGTAGGGATGGGGAGGACTGTATCAATGAGCACAATATGCAGCGGTTTGGACACTGATAGAAGAGCAATAGTCAACTTTCACTGCTGTTTTCATAGTGAAAAAGATATAAAGGTGCGATTTCTAGAAGTGATTATAATGCTGATTTTCAAGGTGCTTTTTCCAAACACATACTTCCAAATAATGGGAATGTGACAGGTATTTACCTGAAAGTATGATGGATATGTTGGAAGCTGTCATTGTGAGCTGACAGGAGGCAAGAAGTAAAACCATACTGTAGGGTTAGAGTGTAGGCTGAAGACAGAGGCCATGAACAGCCTTCAGAAGGAGAGCAAGTACCAGTTTGGGGGTAGATGAGGAACCTGTGGAGAGGAGCAGAGAGGACTGATGGGAGATGGGTAGGATGTTAAGAAAAGGATGTTTGTTGTAGCATACTTAATGGTTGTGGTTGGACCAGTGTTCCATTTGTCAAGGCAAGGGAAAAGTGCATTGCAGTCAATGAGCTAGGAGACACGAGCTTCACTGTGAGTGTTACATAAATGGATGGACTGATACTCAAAAGGTGCTGGTAAGTTGTACACCTTTCTGATAGAGCACCACAGGTAGCGCAGCGTGCCTATTTTTGTTTGAGCTGTAAAGGTAGTTAGGAAAATAGAATAAAAATTGCAAATTGTATTGAATTGTCTGCCTTGTGGTTGGAGCAATTCTGTGTTTTTCATTTCAGTAGTGAGTGAAAGCCTGGAGCCTGGGGGAGATGGTTTTATTTCCTTTTTGCACTCTGGTCTTATACCATGAATTGGTACAGTCTCAGTTCCCCCTTTGTGAGAGAAGAGTGTGAGGAAGATGTGCTAAGAGCTGAGGATGTCTGTATCCTGTCTTGGAATTATACTGAAGATGATTGTTTGTAAATTCTTGTATTTTATGGTCCATTTTTGAAAGGCAACTAGTTATCTAGGATATTTGTCTTATGAACAGGGAAAGGACCTTTGAAACTTTTTTACAGCATATTTCTGGTAATACAGAAAGCCTATAAAATTTAATTTTCCTTCTAGGAATGTTGTTATACTTAAAAGATAATGTCAGCACCAGACTAAGAAGTTGCTCTCCACTGCCCCAGATTTTTTCCTTCGGACACTGGGCAAATCTCGCATTTGGAAGAAATACAGTTCTACTTTTTTGTTCAGGGGAAGCAAAATGTTTGTGTTCACGTGCAAACAAGTAACCTAAGTTCAGGTGGACTCTCCTGACAGAGATCATGGTAGACATTAAGTTTTGTATTAATTTAAAGATACCTGAGGTATGTTAGGTTCAGGTTTCTTTTCAAGGAAAGAGGACTAGATTTTTAAGATGGGGCTTGTTCCCCCTATTCCCCTTTCTTTAAGGAAAGCAATCAACCTTTAAAAATTACTGAACTAGACTCCAGGATTTTATGCAGAAGTTAAATAATTTAACATTTATTAAAATAATGGTGGTCAGCAGTCAACAGCATTTGTTACTTTATCTGCAAGAATTATACCATAAGGCAGATACTTTGTATGAAGCTTGTATGCCTAGGAGATGTAATTCCCTTTTCACTTCTTTCCCTTCAAGACAAGTGTTAACTTGTGACGTTCAAGTCCCCACAGCACCCGTACTTACTGTGCAAAGTATGCTGTATATATAATATCTTAGGAAAGCTTACATTTCATTCCTCAAGTTTTAGTTAGTACTTCTTCTTAGTAAAAACCTTGATGTTCATGTTTTTGGTTCTTCATCTGCACAGTGTGGATCGTTCTTGCCCAACAGGTGCTGTAACTTTTTTTTTTTGCTCCAAGAAATTAGCATTCCTGTTCTAGTGGTGCTCAGGCTATGGAAAGATATGTTTAGTTCTGAATTGCAGCAGTCCAGCCTTAGAAATTTTTCTTCTCATCAGCCCCTCATCATCTAATAAGTGAAGCTGCAGTTTTGTGGGCTAAAATGTTTGTGAAGTACTGCCTAATCTGTATTAGACAAAGATAATCTTGTTCCTTTCAAACCACCTGTATCACTATTTAAGCTAACCTGAATTTTGACCTGAAAACTGGTTTTGGATTTAACCTAAAGTAAATCGTTAGTGACATTTCTGGTTGTCACAGCTGTTCACAAGCTTGGTATGTGTCTTTGGCTTCAATAAACTGAGTAGGATTACCCATCTTTCATTTATGTGGCCTCCTACATAAGGCAAGCACCTTGAAGTTTCCCAGCTTCTGCTGATTAATACCAAAACATCATGGCTACTTCTTTGGGGTTTTCCCCACCCCTGTGAGAATAGTAAGCGATAAATCACTGAAAACCAGAAGAAACTGTACAATTGCATTTACCTAGTGGAAAATACCTTCTGGATTTGAAGTATTTATTTACAATCTTTTCTTATAGAAGGTTTATCCCACTGTTAGCTTTCAAGAGATCCTTTATACTTTTTTTTAACCTAAAAGCGTGTTTAAATAATGAACAGAAAAAAAGACCCACAGATGTCATAGGGATTTCTGTTTTTCATTCAAAATGAAAAGTGCTTCTTTAAGGACAATGTGAAAATTAATTTTAGTTTAAATTTAGCAATTGAATAGCATCAGTGATACAGGAAAAATATTTTTTCAATCTACTCAAAAGTAATTCTGTCACTTTATGAGTTTCTACTATTCTGCTCTATATATCTGTTAGCTTTTGACCACGCTGCTGAATTTCACTAGGATATGGATTGAGTTTGAGGCTATAGAGGCTTTCATGGATTCTGTCTCTCTGATTCATCCATCATTTTAGAGTCTAGTCTCAGCTGTCATTTGCAAAACCCAAGTATCTTAGAATCTGAGTACAGTATTGACTGACTGTAACATTCATCCATGTAGCTAAACCACTATGGGCAAAACTTGAAATCTCATGATGAAGCATGTCGCAGATAGGAACAGAACATCTGCTTAGGGACATTCGGCTGTGGAACAAACCTGGAGGAGAGCTAATGGATCTAAATCCAGAGTCCACAATTTCAGTAGGGGTTTCCCTTAAGACTAGGATCTACAAAGTAGTCTCCTCATAAATATTACCAGTGGTGGTTCAAACTGTATTTCCAAAATTAGTGTAATAATTACATTTTGGGTGCATAGAGTAATACTGTACTTTTGCTAGTAATTGCTGTGACTATTCTGTTAAATATAAATTTGAATGGTCTCTGTGTGCACTCAGTTTGTGTATGCTGTTGACCTCCTGTGGTTTTGTTGTTTAGAGCTACTGTTTCCAAGACATGTTGATGTGTTACTCATATTGGTATGACTCATCCAAGCAGCATGAAAAACTCATAGCTGACAGTAAACATGAAAAAACCCTTCACTGTAGGTTAGTCACTGTCTGGCTTAGCGTAAGTACCGTTTTGTCCTAATATTAAATCATACGCTCAAAGAGTCTGTGCTATTCCCATTCTTTGACTGTATCAAAAATGTAGACTCTTATAGTTGACTTATTTGCAGTTTTAACGAGCAATGTGTATGTATGTATAAATATATAAAACTTGTCTGTCTATAAAAATACATACATTTTATATATAAGAAAAATATAAAGTGCATTTGCATAATTCCAGGCATTTACAAGATATGATAAGTCATTGCCATTTTAGTGAAATATAGCAATGTATAACCAAAAGCAGATTTTAGTTTTCTGGTACTGCTTGCCTACAAACTTATGCTACAGTGATATGCATGCTAATTGTTAAATGTTACAGGCAAACATGACAATTACTTGGCTTTATTAAGAATTCAGCTATCTACAAAAATCACTGCATTTGGGTCAGAATCATTGACCTGCTTAATGTTGTTTGAAGGTGAAATGAGAAGAAAGTGGCAGTTTTACCTGTAATATATTTAACACCAGACACTTTTAACTAAGCGAATACCTAAAGCATGGAGACCAGCTGAACAGTATCTTCTTTATAGCAACTTCCATGACTTTTTCCCCTTTTAAACATGTATCAATCCAGCCTTACTCTTGCCAGGATTATATTTCCTAGACTAAAACCCAATGTTTCAGCCTTCATGGCTGTATTTTCTAGCTGCCTTGTTCATTTTTCTGCTACACTTTTTCCTCTTTGCTCTTAAAATATGGTGCCCAAAATATTGCTCTACATACAGTTTTGAAAGCAGCCTGTGAAGTGGAAAAAAGATCTTTTAATCTCAAACATAATGCAGTCCTATTAGTATTTCCAAAGGTAAAACTTCCTTTTTTTCCCTGAAATTGCATCACAATAACTCATTTATTCATAGTTTACGCTAACTTACAGATACTGCTTTTCTTTTGAAAGTTGTTTTTGTATTTAACGTTCTGATTCTTTTTTGGACATCTTGTATTTCTCTGCTTTCAGGTTTTGTCTATTATTTCAAATCCTTTCAGGTTTTGTCTATTAATGTGTGGTACACCGAAGGATATGATATGCTGTTCCTTTTATTTAATAGAATTTTCTTACTGTGGTTGGGTGCTCCTTTCAAATCATTGAAACATTTTGAATTCCAATCTTGCTGTCCATCTTTTAAATTCTTTTCTAGCTGGAAATCCTTGTAAGCATAGTGTGAGAGACAAGAAACCAGGCCTGCGAGAAACTAAGAAAAACAGCCTGAGAAAGCAAAAGTTGAGGCTGATCGAAGAAATGCCTCACACACTTGCAAGGCAAAACTATGAGTCACAGGGTGCATAGTGTGGAGGTCGAAGCTGATAAGGCTGACTGAATAACACAAGATGCAGCTGGAGGAGGGAGCCTTGTGGAGACAGGACGGCTCTGCTCTGGTGCACCTGGCCAAATTTCAAGGGCCATCTGTCCAGTTAATGACCTTTTCTTCATTATCCACGAAATGCATATTAAAGTTAACACCCCTCAATATGCTAATGAAGGCTAACATGATCATGCTAATTACATCATCCCATGAAACACCTTACTCCTCCCCGTACATGGGATATGTGGGTATGTGGGCTGACCTGAGGGACGGACCCAAGAAAAGTGGGTATAAATCAAGGGGGGGAAGAAAGGGCGGGGGGGGGCCCTGGAGAGCGCAGTGAAGCAAAGAAGACGAATGCAAGTGAAAGACAGATGCCTCCTGGAACCCTCACCAGCGGGATCAGTGCAGAAACCTAGATCGGTGATCTGTATTTCCCCATTCCCTCTATCTCCCTCATTTCCTTTTTCCATTAAGAAATGCAAGGCATATTGTATTGCTTGCCACAACTTGCGATATGCTTAGCCAGTTATCGTGTGTTCAGTTAGTACATTGTGGGTAGTTAATAAATGCTTGGACTTAGAGACTTGTTGTCCACTTCATTGGGGATTTGCGAATCTGAGTCACTTGTCTCCCTCGTCTGAGCGGGACGTGACACATCGTACAGTGTGTAAATAACAAACAAAGCTGATACATAAGTAATGGTGGCACACTGGAATGAGAGTAAACTAATAGCTACAGTAGCTAATCTTGTACTTTACTTCTTTAGCCAATTTTATCTGTTCGTTCTCTGAGAAGTATTTCACATGTACACACAGAGACCATCAAACACTCTGATAATAATTATCACATTCAGAAGTTTGTATCCACACAGCAGTTAAACTTAATAAAAGTTAGAACTATCGTCAGGTTACATCACTGAGTTTCAGGATAAAGTCAAGTTTGTTTCTACATCAGTAAGGGTGTGCACAGTGGGAGCACATATATAGAGGGAAGTGGTATTGAGGAGCCAATAACCACGCTATATGTATTTGGTAAGAGTGGTTACTGACAACTAGACTAGAGCTGGTCCAGTGAACTGAATGCTCTTTAGCAATTGCAGCAGGTTAGGTGAGTTTCTGGAACACGTCATCTGCTTTAGTTTCATCTCGGGACCGTTCAAGATGCAAACCGATGACAAGTGCGATGATAGGAGACTTGCTTCAGAAATGCAATAGTGCACACAATAGCAGCTTTCTCAAAAATGTTTTTTCCTACATGAGAATTATCATTCTGTGGTTTTCTTAAAGTAGGAAAAAAACCTGTTGAGGGTAATCTGGTATATTAAATTAGAATTTCTCATTTGTGTCTGGGGTGGAATGATGGGGAGAGGTTTAGATGTATAAATGATTAGCCTAAACTACTGTTGATATACTTGTCTGAAGGTGAACAATGAACTGTTTTTACTCACTATCTTCTCACACTGTTTTGCTTACACTCTGCCAGCCAATTTTTACAGTTCATAAGATATCAATAGAAATGCTAAAGCAGCAGTGGTGGCCTCAGGCAGTCCAACAACATGACATAAAAATAGATTGATTCTAGGAAGTGACATACTGTCATAACCAGTTAATGCACCAATTGTCTAGTTTTATTATTGCTTAAATTTGAAAGGTGGGGGAAAGAGGTTATATAATTTCCTTATGTTCTATAAGCATTTTTGGTTGTACGACTGTTAAGAAAAACGCAAAATCCAAAATATTTCAGTTACCTGAGATTATTAGACCGCAAATGTGGTGGTGATCCAGGCCAATTTAATAATCTATCTCATTAACAACTTCAAATTTCAGCATTATCACTATGTATTTTTTTCACAATAGGAAAAATGCTTTCTTAAAACATAGTGTGATGCTTGGAAGAATTTTTACTTGTTGAGCATAAACCTAAGTATTGTTTGAATTTAAATCATTATGCTGATAAAATGAATTTACTTAAAAGCAGAGTTTCTGTGCAGTGTGCTGGTTTTTCAGGTGGAGGTGAACAGGAGCATGGAACATGTTAAATATTTCAACTTACAGTAGCCTTAATTTAACTGTTTGGTTAGTTTATTATAAACTTCGTACTGTTAGCAGTAAATACATATAAAGAATGTGGCACAGGGTTTGGTACATTTCAGTACTTTCAGAGCTGGGGTATTCACTAGTTAGCAGAAAAGCTTCATGAATTCCTTACTGAGGAGAAACTTAATACTGCGCTGGCTCAGAACCGAACACATGCCTGTTTCGAAAAGAGAGGACAAAGTGCAAAGCTACTGCAATCGGTATTAGTCACTTGAGTTTTTGGAAGTGCTTGGAAAAATGTTTTGAGATTTGGACATGATAATAAAGTATCTTATTTTAGGTAGAGGTAGTAAATGTGAGATTACTAGGAATTTCTTTGCCGCTCTTCTAAGAAGAGTTGATGCTGTTTTCCTTCGCAGAAGAGACTGTTTTCCTTTCCCTCAAGAGGCTAAAACACTGGCACACACTAGATTGCTCCTTTTGAAATTGGCTTTGGACATAAAAACTGCACTTGTAAATCTTCAGGCTGGTGTTCAAAATGGATAGATATGGCTGAAATGTTCAGAATTCGCAACTGTTTATAGGTGTCTTTTTGTATGTATAAATTCAACCTTTGTGCTGATTTTTCAGAGGTACAAGTTCTATGGAATCGATGGCAGGCCAGGCCACATGTCAGTTATGGGACACTTACCATTGGCAATGCCTTCTGTTTTTTTTTTTTTTCCTACAGCTGTGCTGCTGTGGCAAAACATGACAGTGGACCATCAGTGTCAATCTTTGCTTCAAAACGCTCACCTGAGCCCTGTTTTTGAATGCAGATGTGCTTTGACTTCAGTATTTTTCATCTCTGCTCAGGTTACCAATTGCCCAACTAACAATGTGGAGTTGAAAAACTCACCAGTAGGCAGTTCACACAATTGTTCAAGCTTTCTTAGAGGCCACAGAATTGTGTGTGTCCAGCATATATAGAAACAGAATACCAACAGTAGAAATTCTCAGGGAAGTCTGAAGTTGGTAAACTTCGCCTTGCCATGAGTGAAATTTCTCAGGTTTCTTTAAAAGAAATTTAGTTTTACATAGTCATTTTTAAAGAGTTATAAATAATAAATGTTTTCTTTTATTTTCAGCTTCTTTGTAATACTGGCCATGCTGAAGAAAAGCTAGGTTTTACATATGACAGCATCATAATATGGTAAGTATTAAGGAGCACTTGAACAATACTAGGGTACTTTAATTGTTCTAGGTGCAATTAAATAAACTTTATTTGTACTTTTGAGCTAGTATTTTGTATTTCTAATGTGTCTGAAATTTCATAATGCAAACATATACCTTACAAATATTTTAATGAGTAAAATCAGTTGCTTTCAGGCAAAGAGAGGGGACAAAACCTCCAAGTTGAAAGTGTGGATTTCTTTACTGTATTCCTCACAGATGTAAAAATACCTGTAAGGATCTCAGTACTTACAGAAGGCACTTTTAGTAGAAATGTGCACCTACACAATTTAGAGCATACACTTGATGTAGAATCAAGATTTAAAGATAAACATTTTATGTTAGTTTGGTGTGTATATATCTCTGTAGCATTGTTTTCCCTGCTACTAAAATGCCCTGGTTTTGTATTTTAAAGTGGAATTTTCTTATATTTTGTTGCCATTTCTGACATGCTTATTTCTATAGCTTCTGTGTTTTTACACAGACATCACAAATTTGTCCTGAGCTCAGCATTGGTGGCAGAAACAACAAAGATCTAGTATTTATTATGATTTTGTGTTCTTTCAATTTAGTTATGTGACTTAAGAAGGCAAGTTTAGAAAAGCTAGTCACACTTCAACTAACATGTTGGGAAAACTTGTGTAGTTCCTTGTGGAAATGTTCTAAGTGGTTTTCTGCAGTAGAACTGATTTTCTTTAGTAGAACTAAAAAGTAAAAAAAACTTAGTATATTTTTGTGAATGCCTATTTTGCTGTAAGCTTTAATAGGTTATCATCTTCCCATCTTATTTATGTAATCTACTGTAGTGCTTTCTGATGGAACTGAACATCACCTAAGAGTAGAACTTTAAAATTCAGAGTTCTTTACCAATTATTTTAAAATACAAGCTTTAAAAGGTTATGCAAATACTGGTGTTTGTTTTTATAGGAGGAAGTTTGCAGAAAGATCTGCTAATCCAAACACAAGTATGGATATTGATAAGGAAGAGAGAAAAATGGTGTTCTCAGCACTCCACATAAATAGTCCCCTACTTAGAAAAATGCCAAAAATGGCTTCTCAAAAAAATAAAAATACAGGAAGAAAATGATCTTGGTTAGTGTTGTTACTTTGGTCAGTCCAATGGTTCCTCTGTGTATGTACATGAGAAGCAAATTTTTTATGCATATGTGAAGGTTATTCTGCTATAGGGATAATTTTCAAACTCAAGGATACCACACAAATACTCACATTTTAACCACAATAATCATCCTGATTGCAGAAATATTTATAGACTGAATTGTTTTCATGCAATACAGACTTTTCAGGCAAACTTAAAAATTTTACTCTACAGAGTTATAGCCATTCTGCAGTAGTATTCTGTTTGGATATTATTTTGCTATACAGCTATTCTGAGTAACTTTCAAATACTGAACATTTTAATTTTGGAAATTACTGTCACATAGGCTAAGTAGAACTTTACGTTGTTTCTAGTTTGCTCTGCTGATGTTCCCAGCGTTATTGTAGATTTCAGTAGGGAAAACTTTTTCTTCTGTAGAACAAATTTGGTTCTCTTTGAAACAATGAAGTTACTTGAATGGAAGAAATACTTTGTTTTCTGCATTTGTGAAGCATGAATGGCTGACCTTACAGCATTAAACTATGTGAATCAGTGATTTCAAGAATAATTATAGATTTCCTATAAAGTTCTAGGTATTGGGGCCAGTAACCTTGATAAAATATTTACCCAAACTAAAGACAGTTGCAGTCTGCAATAATTGCAGTTATTCTCAACTTAGACATCTATTTCTTAGAACTCATTCTCTTTTTAGAATTTTTTTAGTCCACGTGCCTGACTGTAGTTTCTTCCTGCCAGCAGATGGAGATAATAGTGGCGCATTTTGTTGTCATTCCCAGTGTAGATGGGTCTTCCTGGTTCCCAGAGCACCATACCATTGACAGATGAGAGGAAGCCTTGAGCCATGAAGAAAATGGAGTGTTGGTAGGCCTCAAACTTTTGAGGTCTTTTAGTAATGTACCAAGAGGCTTTGGCCATAAAAGTAAAATTCAGAATATTCGCAATTACCTGGCTGGATCAGATTTGTCAAAACCGTGGTTTTCTGTAGTGAGTGGATGATACGCTTTCGAAAAATGTGTGAGAATGATCCTATAATAGGTAGCGAATATCCTTTCGTATTCTATCCTTTGTTAGTTCTTCCAGAGTTTTTATCAGTCTTCATGTTTATCAGCCTTAGTGCTGTCTTAGGAAGTTATTGTCATTTCTGCAGTGATGCTTACAATACTGGGCCAAATAGTATTGCGCTTACTTTTTCTCTTACAGAGTCATAGTGATGTCTTCAGCATTTTCAGCCACAGATGCATGTGGAGTGTGCATATCAATCATTTTCTTGATCTAGCTATTTTAGAATCATGTAGTATGGGTTTATTACACAGTTTTTGTCTTGATGTACAAGTCACATCTAACAATCTAGAATTTTCTTTACCACCTTGTTAACTATGCATACAGATAATTCTTCAGTTCTGTTGAAGTTTCTCATAACCCCATCCTATTCTTATTAATATAAACCACGTTGCCCGCTGTATTTCTGCCCTCCCATCCCCACCCCTCTTCCTCCAAATCAGGAATTGTATACTAAATACTGCCTACAAAAGGAGACTGTGAACCTGGATAAAAATCAGGACAAAAAAAATTGTCAGGATAAAACTCTTCCATTCACCTCTGCTCTTTGAATTAAACTCTTCAGATTTTTTTTTATTTTTGAAACTACTTTTCATCACTCTATAATGTCTTTATATCCCTTAATACCATTTTCAGCAACACTTTATGCCTCTTTATACACTATTATAATAATTCCTTTCAAGACTTTCAAAAGATTAGTAGAATATAGTTTGTGTAAGCTCTACTAGGTGCTTCATATGGCTAACCAGTTTTATTTTAAGGTGATTTTATTTTAAGATCATAAGCAGCCCTCTGGATACCCTTTGGAATACTTTTTGTATAGACCTGTTTATTGCCTTTTCTCCATCTTTGCCACTACCGTTTACTATACAGTGCTAGCGAACATATGCAGATAGATCATGTTAATGTTCTTTCCAAACACTTAGATGTGAAGCTTGGTGAGCTGCTTACCATACTTACTGATAGATTTCCTCCAGTTCTTCCATCATTTTCACATCTTAGTCTAACTCATATTTTGCATAATAAAAAAGGCTTTAGGACAGGAATCTTCATGCAAATCTCTAAAGCAATGTTTCAGTATGAAGAAAATGCTTGTTTCTGTCGTATGTCTGTTGGCCTCTTATTTGCTTCATTCCTTCTTCTCCTTTTGGCTTATCCAGCAGGTCCAATTTTAAGTTTTCAAGTTTTTTCTTGAGGTACAGCTGAAGTCAGAACATGTAGACACATACAGACACACACACACAGGTCTTCCTACATAGTTTTTTTTCTACCTGCTGTAGTATATCTTCATTGTCTTTATAAGGTCAGGTTTCTCTCAAGTTTTTATAGTTCAGTCATTAACTGGTGAGGTTTTTATTTAGTTTTTGTTCTTAATGGAGAGATTTTTGTTCAGCCTTGTACGCTTCTATGAGTCATTACCTTCATTGGACTGTTATGGATTGTTAAGGCCTTTATTTTCGGTCTATATCTTTCTCGCTAACTATATATTTTCATTGCATTCTCACTGTTTAAAGATAGTGACACATCCCTTTTTGGTACCTTCTGCTTTTGGATTTTGAAGCTCATGATAGTGTTGTCCTTTGTAGTGGTTTCACTGTTGCCAATTCTTAAATTAACTTCTGTCTACAAATTAAGAATATCTTCCTTGTTATTGTAGAATAAGCTTTCAAAGGGTTGATCACTATTTGAGAAACATTTTCCTCTCAAATATAAAAGTAATGTACTTGGTTAGGGGGAAGAAAATCCAGATTGAGTATTTGGCTAGTAAGAAATGTCATAGATAGCAACAACACCGTTTACATAAGTAATGGGTAACTTCACCCCTAAAAGGAGACTCCTGAAGTGTCTTAAACTGACATATCCAAACCAATTTTAAACTATGAGGTAAAAGTCCAAGTAGAAAAATACCATTGAGTAGAACTGAGTCTTGTATGCTCATCCCTCAGACTTCCAACTCTGCAAAGCTGCAAAACTAGAAACAAAGCATGAGTTGTGATCTAAAGAATACTTACCTACTCGGCACAATTGAAGAGCTAATTTGCTTTTCTTGAATGGCTTTGGAAATAAATCCTCTACTGCAGCTTTTTTTAGAGCAAGATTTTTTTCTTAACATCACAGTATTGAGAATCTGTTTATTTGTTTCAAGCTCAGTTTAAGGTAAAAAAATAAAAGCAATTAGTGGCACTCATATGAAGAAGGATATTTGATATTACAGCAGAGATGGCCTTCCTGAAGTAATTTCCTACTTCGTACTGAAAGTAATAATCAGTTCATCTTTATTTGCATATAGTATTTCAGCCTTTTTACTTTGTCTAGATATCACCTGAAAGTAGGTTCCTGTTACAGTGACTCTTACACAGGCCAATTAATCTCCAGAAAGATTCAGAAGACTTTTGGCCTTGAAGTAGCTGATTACCATGCATGATGATCCTAGAATAAAAGAAAAAAACCAAGCCATTTGTATAAGTAGAAATTCAGTCTCACTGGCTGAATTGTTTACATTCTTAGATGTCTGCTGAAAGAATCCTACAAAAATATGTCACTGGAAGGTTGGGGGGTTTTCTCCCCCTTTGTAGTCAGGGAAAGGGGAAATCTTTTGCGGGCGTTCAGAAGGACAGTGTGTCACTTAATACTTTCACACTCCATCTCTAGAGACCTTCAGTATCTTACTACTTTTTACCTAGATAGTGAATTTAGGCAATTACATTAAGTTCACAGTTGTGTTTAGGAAAGCTCACTTCTGTGTGAGGAAAATGCCTTCAAAATCTGTCTAAAGAGAGATACATTTTGGTTACATGTTGAAATGAAATATGTAGAAATCTGTACTGTGGGGGCCTTCTTAAGTTATGACTGTCCTATTTCATGTAAACCTAACATGGTGCCATAACATCTTTAGTGAGTGGTGCATGTAATTACTTAAGGTGCACATTTGTCTTTGTTAGGTGTCAAGACGTTGTTTTAAGGACTCATGCTTACGGGTTGTCAGTCTAGCAGAGGAGGAAATGCTTTCTACCTGTTAATTTTCTTGGACTAATACTGTCTGCAGCTGTGTTGTCAAATATCAAGTCGTATACAGGTCTCGGTCATATATCATTCCATGGATGCACAAGCTGTTCTTTGGGGAAAAAAATCGGTTTGTGGCTTTTTCAGATTAATATATTGTCTACATCTGCTGGCAAGGTGAAGGTTTGCCTTCTAGGCTGTACAAGCGAATATCTCAAGACAGAAAAGTAATGCAGTACATTTCTTTTTAAAAATCAGATGATATTTTAAATGAGTTGGTAGTAGCTGTATGTCAGATGGTGAAGTCTACTTTCTGCTAAATAATTGTTTGTCCCCCTTGTTTTCTTCATTGTAGTCTGAGGTTAGCTTTACTAAATGAAGCAAAAGAGGTGCGAGCAGCGGGGTTGAGAGCCCTCCGCTATCTCATTCGAGACTCCAGTATTCTCCAGAAGGTGCTAAAGTTGAAAGTGGATTACTTGATAGCCAGGTAATTTTTCTCTTCCTTCTTGCTGTAAATTGTGCAATGGTAGATCACTTGCATTTTCATGGTTGAGACAGGTGAGAAAAAGTGTTTTCATATCTTCTTACATTCTTGGTATGTAGTTTTACAAAAGCCATTTTTCTTCAATATGACTAATGTTCTTTAAAAATGCAAGGATACTACATCTAAGCAACTAATCCAAATAAAATGCTGTCCTAATATATACTACGAGATATCTAAAAAATGTCTGTCTTTTTCAATCATAAATGCCATTAATCATAAATTAATCTGTGGTGGTGTTAGAAGGTTGAAGCATCAGTATTTTTCATGTCTTAAATTGTTTTATGGGAGTTTCTCTGATTCTTTGTATTATCATAGCACTTTGGAGCCTCTAGTACAGCATCAGGGCTAAAAAGTAGTTCATGCCCAAGAATTTGTAGTCTATGTATAACCCATGACACAACAGAAGAATACCTAAGGTCAAACTAGCAATGAGATAATAAGATCAGCATGATGAGTTGATGTAAATATTAGCATTTCTAGTGCTTCCTTTGTTAAAATCTTGTTGGATTTAATATGCTGATATAGATGTGTGTGTTTCTATTTATAAATATAGACACATAGTTTTAGTGTGCTGTTTAGCTTTGTTGGAGCAAAAGGACTTTTTTGATCGGAGAACACAAAACTTGTTGATGTGAAACATTACAAATACTTTGTTTAGACTCCTTCGAAATGACAAAGGCAGCTAGCTCAGAAAATACTTGTTGAAGCCATTATGCCTTGTCACTGTGTATTTGAGAACATTCTAGTGATCTAATTATAGTGAAGATAACTGAAAAATATAAACAAGCTAATTGATCAATCATAATGAGTATGCTTGCTGAAAGAATTTTTAAACAATCATAATATTCTTTTTCTTCTGTTTATTCAATTGTATAAATATTAACATAATATGTTAACAGTTAAGGTGTAAGTCTTGTTATAAACAAAAATGTGTGTTAACTTTTTTAGGTGCATTGACATACAGCAGAGTAATGAAGTAGAAAGAACGCAAGCACTTCGATTAGTCAGAAAGGTAAAATCTAACTATATATGGTCTTATCAGCTATGCCAGTACTGACTCCTGATTTTTCTCCATCAGCAGTTTTTTTTCACACAGTCTGTAATACCTTACCTTACCTTTATCATGTGAGGAGAAATTATAGCTGATAATTCAAAAGAAAGAAGGAAGGATAGTGCTGATACTTGTGATTTTAATCTCTTACCACTGAGAATCTTGAGTGGCCTAGAAAAATCCTGTTAATTTGCCTTTGATAGAGACCATACTGTTCAAGATTTGGGAAAAACTTAATCAAATTATGAATGCAAGGGTATAAGAACCATATTATTAAGTTTCATCTAATGATTTAACTTCATTGATAGTGTGTTTAAGCATCTGTGAATCAAGGATGGGAGATTTTCTGCCATCTGAGAAATGAGGCAAATTGCCATGGCTGGAATAATCAGTTGAAGGAATGCTTCTAGCCTTCTTTCTTTATCCATAGAGGGTGATGCTATCCATAGTTCTTTTCTAAGGTACACAATAAAACACAGTTACTCTGCTATCATTATTATATTGTGTACCCATGGATATGAGATGTTTGAAGCTGTGGTAGCTGCATTTTCAAGTTCATCCTAGAGAAAATGGCATATGCATCTACTGAAGGTATTTTTTTCACGCAACATAGTATTCTGCCTTTCCACTGGACTTCATTATTTTCTTGTCGTGCTTATATTCTTCTACTGAGCATCTTAGGAAAAACTACCAAAGACTTGAGTAAAGTTTGAAGTAGTTGGAAGAATGGTTCCCCAGGAGCACTGCGTGTGTTTAATCTGTTTTGTGTGTATATGTATTTTTTATATTCATGTGTATTTAGGTGGAAAATATGAAAGTTTGATACACAGTTTCTTTTCTTACAATGAGCTTACTTGGTTTCTGTCTTACAGAATAGACAATATGCTTGATTAACTATTGCACCAAAAAGAGTTGTAAAGCTTCAACACCACTACCACCCCAAACATAAACAAACAAATAACACAACCATAAAGGAATGGATCCTTGAGGATGTCACAATTTATAAAACTTCTTTGCTAATCTGCTTTAAAAAAAAAGCTTCAGTGTAGAGTCAGAATAACTTAAATAAGAAGATGGAATGAAAACACATAATTGGTTTGGATCAGAAATTTGTCCTCGTTACTCCTGGGCTTTTTTGAGCATTTCCTAGTTGAGCAAAGACTTCTGTCTTGAAAGAGACAAGAGGAAGCAAGAGAAATAAATCCATTAGTTTGATTTGAAAAAATTATCCTGAAAGATAAGCATTTAAAAAATCATACAGGTGACTACCAGTGCTTTTTTTTTTTTCCCCATCACTCTACAAGGGTGCTGTGCATGGGATGTACATGCATGGAATGTGCACTCTTGCAGGGGTGTTGATGATTTTTTGATGCTGACAACTATGTTGATGAAAGATGTTTCCTAACATCTTTTGCTACCTGTAATATCCTTTTTTCTTAAAAGACAATGTCAGACAAAGCCACCTAACCTGGCTACCAACACCTTTTTCATGTCATGTCTGGGCTACTTAGTTAAGCATTCATTGGCACAGAGCAGTCAGTACTTCAGAAACTCTTGCAAGAAATACTGTGACACATGTCCTGAATGGCACATTCTGTATTTTCACACTGTCTGTTTGTCACCCTGCTCTTGCCCTTTTTCCATCTCTTTTCATCTCCCTCAATATCTCAGACTCAAATCCTGGTTTGATACTAGGATTCCTAAAACGTTATATAGAGGTCTAGAAGAGGAGAATGAGTGGAAAATGAAACGGAGTTAATTCATTTATGCAGGAGATAAGTTTCTCTGAGCAATGGAAGAGCTGAACTGGGTTCCACCAGCATCACAGAACTATTGTTTTCAGTTTCAAAGTCTGGATGAAATTCAACCTGGTCTTTGATAGAAAAATGCCTATGTAAGAATAACATAGATGTAAAACTCTAAAAATAAAACATTCTCTTGCTTTCCTGTCTTTTCATAGAGTAGAACAAAATATAAAATTAATCCTGTTTTATGAATTTATGATAATTAATGATAAACTTGTTTTAAAATATGTGCAGGTTAAAGTAGTATAGGAAGGGAAAAGAAAGACAACTTAAAGTTAAAAACCAAGTTTAAAAAGTTTAAAGGCTTTCAGTGCTCACTGTCTCTTTTGACTGGAATCACCTCTACATTTCCTAATAAGAGCGTTGCAGTTTAGCAGTGTCTGCAGCCATGAAAAGGATGCCACAAAATTGCTTCAGAAAATGTTTTTCTATCTAATAGAAGTCAGTAAGACCATTTTTTCATAATTTAATAGGCAGGATGTTTTATTTTCAAAGCAGAAGTTGGGGTTAGGTACAATATGAACCACCTTCTTTCTTCCTCCTTTTAAAGGAATCTTTAAAGACCAAATTTATAGTCTGTTACTTACTTCATCATAGCTGCTTGTAAAGAGCCTTGCATCACCTGTCCTTGGTCTTTAGAACTGCATTTCAATACCTAGAGCAGAGTGAAAGCAAATGCAAAAGTTCATATTTATTCTACTAATGTATTTGGAATTGAATATTAAAAGAAATCTTTCCTTCTCATGTCTTAAAACCAAAGAAAACAATGAAGCAGAACAGTCTTAAGAGGCTGCTTGTGTCCTCGCACTAAGTACATGTCAATATCTGTAAGAAAAAAGCTTACAGTTTTGTAGGGTGGATTAGTACACCCATTGTATTCTTAATTCTTGTTACTTCATGCCATTGTAAAAGTGAAAGACTGTGTGGGTGGGGAAGAGTTTGTTTTTTCTCTAGAGTCCTATCTTAAAGCTTCCTGTTTTGTGGGGATAACGTTATGTATGACAAGAAATTTCTCAAAAATATGTCTTAAAAATAAAACTGCTAAAGTGTTGATAATGGTTGATATCTTCTCATTTTAACATCCTCTGCAAAGAAGATAAAGCAATTAATCCCCTTTGAACAAATATCTGTAAGATGTCTAAGGGAGCTGCAAAATGAATATAGGACAAAAGAATTTTGGAAAAATAATGAAGATAAGCTTACTTCTATTGGAAACAAAAAGGATATTACACAAAACCTTGGAAAACTAACCTTAAGTTTTTAGGTGTCTGACGGCTATTGAGTATTTTTTTACATGTCACTTATTTATTAGCAGAAAAAAAATTGACATGGTTGAGTTGCCTATAACACATTACACTGTTCCCTTTTAAGCAGTCAGACAGACAAAAAGACCTACTTCCTCCTTAGTAATATATTTGTTTAGCAATGTTCCATGTTATAGAGGATATGTATATTTAATTTTTGCAAAACTATGAAAAAATGTGAACAGACAGCCACTCAGCCTTTGCAGTCAAAAGCCTCATTTGAGGGAGGGTGAAGAGTGCTGGTGTGTTTTTTTGGAGCAGGTTTTTTTGCCTTTAATGTGTGCACAGGGTCTTGCTTCTTATCTGGTGTAAATTCTGATTGTCCTAAACTAGCAGCTGAGGATTTCCATAGTGCAGGACCTCTTCAGTAGTGTAAATAAACATTGGCTATTAAAATCTGTTCTTCTACTCTGTCTCAAACTTACTGCAAATTCTTTTTAATTGAAGAATGACTTGAATAATGGATGCAGGTCTTGTTTTCATCTTTGCTTTTCAGTTTAATGTTTTTAAGCTGTATGTGGGGCTTTTTGTCCCATAGCTATATAATTTATGATGAAGTCGCATTACAGGGCAGTTCTAGGAAGATTAAGTACTATGCAAGAGGATATAGGGGTGTTACTGACAGTTTCTTTCCAAATACTGTAGCAGCTTCTTCTGTTGGCTGTCTCGTAGTTAGCAGCAACCTAAGGATCTCTCTACACAGGAGATTTTAGTCTTGGCTAATTAAACAGTTGAAATAGGTGTTGAAGAATCTGCTGCAGTATGAATGAATCTTCTAGAGGAGTTTGTAATCTACTCTGTGTCATTGGATAGCATTTTTTGTTGATACAGAAGTTCTTGGAAAAACATGAAAAGGCTATCCATAGTTTTTTCTGCAACAGTCATCTTTTTAAGCCTTTCCTATTGATAAGATAATATAAAATTAAAAAACTGAAGCAGGAAGAGAATGGTAAAGGAAATTAACAAACAAATAATTTCAACAACAAAAGAAATAGTTCTGAGGATTTGCTGGATACAACTAAGTAATAGATGTAGTGGTCTGTCTGGCTGTATCTAGGAAACAGAATGCTGGTGAATCTGTGAGTATATTTAGAGAAATATTATGAAGAAACCAGAGGGCTTTTTCTTTCATTTTTGGCAGATGATCACTGTGAATGCTTCATTGTTCCCCAGTTCTATTACTAATTCTTTGATAGCAGTTGGAAACGATGGTCTTCAAGAAAGAGACAGAATGGTTCGAGCGTGTATAGCCATTATCTGTGAACTAGGTAAGATAACTGAAAGCTAATTAAGAAAACTTGACATGGTTGTCAACAGTTTTCTAAGAGATTCTCTTCTGTGGGTTTGTAGTAAATAGATTGTATTCAAATCATTAAGAGTATTTATTTAATAATGACTTAGATGTTAAATATTCTTAATGTCAGTTTCATGGATTTTAGTCATTAGTTTGATATCAAACAAAGTCAGTTTAACTTAAAATCAAAATCTCTTAAGTGGAGTACCTGAAGATTTCAGGTGCTGTTCTTCCCTCTAAGACTTGCCAATTTTTGATTTACCTTAAAAACATTTCCCTGCTGCAGTTCATGTTTCCAAAACTAATGGATTGGAAGTAGGGGGAATTCCATACGTGAGATGCTGACAAATGTACAAGAGTTCAGAGAACTATGAAACATCTTCCTTTTAAAAATTTCTACAGTCGGTACTGTGGTTAGATGGCTTCTGGAAGTCAGTATTTGTGTCCATGTAAAGTCTATCTTGGACAGTGGTTTGTACTAACTCCCTATACTTGTATGTGGGTACTGATTTTTAAAGTTTTTTTCAAATCAGTCAATGAGAAATAACTTCAGCAATGTTTTCAAGATACAAACTTCTGTTTTAAATAAATAAGTGATCTTTATATTAGAGTATAAATGTTTTATCCATGTCAGTCCAGTGAAGCACAAAACAATTTTTGTGGGAAAATCCAGAAACTACTCTATAGAAACTTGGTTGGAAATAAGTTGAGAAAATGCTGCACAGTGATGACTGACCAGTATTTTTGTTCATGGTAAATTAGTCCAAAATCTTAATTCATTGCTAATGTCAGTCAGTTCCATTAAAAGCTTTAAATGTGCCTCAGCAGTGTTCAGGAAGAAAAAGATAAACGTACTAAAGAGACAACAAGTTTGTCATATTGGAAGCCATGATATGTTTTCTTTCCTATCAGTGGCCGAAGTGACATGTTTTTCTTTATTTAGCACTTCAGAATCCGGAGGTGGTGGCTCTTCGGGGTGGTTTAAGTACCATCTTGAAAAATGTGATTGATTGTCAGCTAAGCCGAATAAATGAGGCTCTGATAACTACAGTTTTGCACCTCATTAATCATCCAAAAACCCGACAGTATGTGCGAGCAGATGTGGAGTTAGAGGTGGGTTCAGTTTTACTTGTTCAGTGACAGAAATTAAACGTTGTATTACTAATGAAAATGTTTAATTTTCATCTCGGATTTCACCCTCTGTGTTAGTGCAAAATTTTAAAAATACAACATTTTAGGCTAAGAGCATAATGATTTGTAAAGCAGGAATAACATGACAGATTGGAGTGGGACTGAGGAAAGTGGAAGACCCATTTAACTGTATTCTCATGTGAAAGTAATGCATGTCTTTCTTTTGTTTAGCGAATTTTAGCTCCTTACACAGATTTTCACTACAGGCATAATCCAGACACAGCAGAAGGACAACTCAAGTAAGTGTTAGTGCTGCTACTTGTGCTACCAGTTGTGTTCATGGCATTGGAATTAAGCTATTTTTCTTTCCAAAGTGAAAATAAAAGCAATGACTAAACTACTTGAAGTTGCATACAGTAGGTTAGAATGAAGATTCCTAAAATACTGTTAAGCATTTAAGATTCTGAAAGGGTTTCTTTAGCCTGGAGAAGAAAAGGTTGGGAGGGACCCTCCCCCAGATTATCAGCCTTTCTAATACCTGTTAAGATGTTATCAAGAAGATGTAGCCAGGGCCCTTAGTGGTGGTGAAAGGGCAAGAAGCAACAGAGAGAAATAGAAACAAGAGAGGTTCCAACTTGATATAAGGGCGGGCAGGGTGGGATTTTCTGCGATGCCAGTCAAGTGTTGGAACAGATTGTCCTAAGAGGTCCTGCAGCCTTCATCCTTGAGAGTTTCTAAGACCCAACTGGATAAAACCTTGAGTATAACCTGGTCTGGTCTCATAGCTGACAACTTCTTTGTGCAGGAGTTTGGACTAGAGACCTCCTGAGATTACTTCCAACTTGAATTACTCAGTTTTTTAAATTATTAAATGGCATTAGATGCTTAGGTGTGGATAACTGAATAAGGTCCAAATCTCTAGGTCCCTGCTGTAGACTTACTGTCAGAGGTGCAGAGTGATTCATCTGACCACATACAGGTGCTTACTTTGTGATGTTATCCTCCTACCATGGAAACTCCCCTGAAAAAGAAAAAGTAACAATACTTAAAATTTCTAATCTTTGTGTGTGTGTATACGTATTGCATAAATATATATGCATACATAAAATATTTCTCTTATTCTGGATTTTGTCCCCTATCTAAAATCTCAGTTAACTACTTTTTACTTGCTGTGTTAGCGACGCTGTTTTATAGTAATTAACTGTATTGTGACATTTGTTGTTTTAATGACAGGGAGGACAGAGAAGCACGCTTCCTAGCTAGTAAAATGGGAATAGTGGCAGCATTTCGATCGTGGGCAGGTAAGATTATTTTTTGTTTGTTTGAAGCTGGATGATTGGAAAGGGAATTTTACTTTCTAGTATAAGAGTAGTTTGTTTAAACACAGAATCTATCTCATTCGATTTGTCTAATTTCTATCAATACCTTCCTACAATGCTACTAAGATGTGTTTTGATATCGTAAAATTGGAGGATGCATACATGGTTTTCTTTGATAAATTCTGCTAACCAGATGTAGCACTTTTTACGCCTCATGTAGAATACCTTATAAGATGTACCTTGATGGTACTTTTTGACATTTGATGGGTGAGAGGATATTGAAAGTAACATCATATTGAAGAATTTGCCTTTGAGATGGTTCTGCCACTGTAAATAAGAAATCTTTTTGTCTATGTGAAGAGATACCAACAGAATAGTTTCATTAGCACCTACGTTTACCAGGTGCTGTAGCTGAAAAGAAATTGCAGATGGACATAGTTTGGAATTTTTCATGTAGGAGACATTTCTAAATCGAAAAAGCAGGTTTTTGCAGTTTTCTAAATCCTTTTCTCTGCAATATTACAATATGTAATATGAAGATACTGCCTCAGGGACTGCTCATTCTTTTAGTCAAGACAGTGCCTTGCAAATAAACTATATCAGTTGATATGACCGTTTAACAAAATTCTGAGTAGGATTTTTACAGGCTGTACTGAGGAAATATTCAGACTGTATAGAAAGCCTTTTTCGTTGTGATACTACTTGCTTTATTTTTAATGTTCTGAAAATAATCACTAAGCTTAATTTAATACCCAGGTATCCTTCAGAAGTTTCTCACATGTGTTCTCACTTGTTTGGGAGGAAGCTTGGGAAGTTTGTGACAACTTTGAAAGTTCTAGGAAGCAGTTTCTGATATGAGTGTTGCTGCATCTTCTCTTACTTAGACCCTTAGAACTAATAGCATATGCCTGAAAGGTCAAGTGACTGAAGAAACAGTTGTCTCGGAATATGTTAATTGCCATGACACTTTCACTGTTACGTATTCATCCTTTTTTATATTACTTGTTATGTTGGAGACTAGCATCTTAAATGTTTTTATTAAAAAGATGCCCTTACACTGTCTTTTCAAAGGACATGTAGCTAAACCAGGCTTGAGGGTGTTCTTGGTTTTTGTTTCGGCTTTTTGGTTGGGTTTTTTGCCTGTCTGTACTATCTGCTGTGTTCTACTGTTCTGCTCTCCTTATTTTCCAGACTGGGTTATTCTTCAGAGCTGATGGTTGCTATGTCCTCATGTGCAATCGTGTCCTTAGAGATAAAATTGGGGCATGCAGCTATGACTGCGAGCACCCAAATCTGTTCCTGCATTGCAATTGGGATATTGCCACTCCTGGAAAAGGCCTCTGAGTTGCTCTGTGGAACATATTTAAATGCCCTTAGTGTGTCTGTGGCCACATGTGTGTGTCTTAAGTTTTTGTGACATGAAAGTTTTGAAATTGAGGACTTTCAAGATCATATAAAGGATATATCATTAAAGTTAAGTTTGTATTAGTGAAAATAAATAGATGAGTAGGTGGTATTTCTCATTTGTTAGTAATTTTTAAAGAATAACGGTTTGGGTTTATGATACGTAAGACAAAAAGGTGTGCAACCTGCATTCTTTCTGTACATTTAAAAGTTGCATTTTGAAGAAACTTGTTTGCTGGACAGCATGTTTACATAAGTTTTAATTTGTTCTGTGAAGTATGAAGAGAAGTGGTCAAGGAAACGAGCAAGATTACTGTCTTTGCAGCTACATTTTTAATGAATAGACTGTATACAAATTGACACTGAAAAATCAGTGTAAGCTTTAGCTGGTATTCTGTAACATTTAGAAACAATTTGAAGGTTTTCCTTACTAATACTGAAATATTAAACTAATTGAGTAAAAATACAGTGTAAAAAGGACCAAGTGATAAGAGAGGTGCAGATTTTATTCTACTGTCTTGAAACTTCTGGAGATGACCACTGATCATCTGGGAAGAGATGGTTTACAACGGTTCACAGAGAATGTTATTCCAAGTATGTTTAAACTTGCTGTTTAGAATTCACCTGAGATTAAAAGGAACTGAATAATTTGTTAGGTTAAGATACAGCTTTTGATGGAGAAAGTTTTCACAGTTCTGCCAAGATGATGCAAATGTCTCAGGTATAAGATTCAATATTGACAATTTTTTCTTTTCAGTCACTTCTTCCATGTAAATGTTATTTTTGCAGATAATTTGAAAATACTGTTCACAGTAGAAAAGGCAAAAGTCGCTATAGTTTTTAATGGGGAAACAAAATTTTGTGATTACTAAGTTTTGTTAGATATTATTGATTGGAAGGGAGATGACTTAAAGGTGAAAATGTTTGATTAGTAATTTTTGTCATATGTGCTTGTACTGAAACTGAAAATCAAATTTAACAGTGTGTCTAATGCCTTTTTTTTGTTTGGTGAGGGAGTATTATTATGTATTTAATATTTTCTAGGTATTATCAGCCTGTGCAAACCTGGAAATTCTGGGATTCAGTCTCTTATTGGGGTACTCTGTATACCAAATATGGAAATACGGGTAGGTGGTACATATTTAGTACTGATGTAGGAATAAGATTAGGTGTTTTAATTAACATGTTCTTAACATTTTAACAATTTAGTATCTTAAACACAGACTCAGTTATGAGACCACTACCCTCAAGTTTATTTGACCCCCAAGTTCAAGTCCATTATAAAACTCCTGTGAGAATGCAGCACACCCTGTATGTCTGAGGGAAGGGAATGTAGGGTAGAAAAGTACATAAATTATTTTTCACTCTGGTTACAACTCAAAGCAAGTTCACAGTATCTGCAGTTATGAATTTAAAGCATAAAAATCAGAGTTGAATCTAACACAAATAAAAATCTTTCTTCCCAATTACCTATTAAACCAAGAAGCTGATGGTAGCAGCAGAAATATTCTAAAAAACTGTAATTGAAGTAGCCCGAGCTGCTTTAGAATTCATAGTGATGTTAAGGCACAGTTCTAAAGTAAACAAGCTCCTTCCCTTCTTCTCCAGATTATTTGAATTTATGAAAATATGCATAGTATCAAAAAAAAGAAACACTGAAACAAATACACTAATTTTAGAACTCTATAAAAATCTCAGCTTCAGTATTTATAGTGAACAAAAGGACAATTTTTATAAAGCTATAAAATTCCTGTTGTGTTGTTTTTTGGCAGCGAGGTCTGCTTGAAGTTCTCTATGACATATTTCGCCTTCCTCTCCCTGTTATCGCAGAAGAATTTATTGAGGCACTTCTCAGTGTAGGTAAGTGTTTAGAACCAGTTCACATAAGAATTCTGTCTTTTAAGCTCTTTAAAATTTGAACTGTCTCCTCTATTGTAAATTACATCAATACTGTTTCATCACTGAATTCACTGGGTGCTCTGAAGTCCTGTTTAAAATTCTTTATCAACTGTTAAGTGTTATAAGTTTGATAAAAGATCAGCAGTGGAGCATAAGTGGAGCATTTACACAAAAGATTGTGAAAACACATTACTCCAGATTAGACTTCTTTGAAGTGTTAGGAGCATTAGTAACATAGAATAACAAATGTTCCTTAGCTTCCTCCCAAGATGTGAACTAGAAGATCAGTCGCCTCAAGGGTATGTATAGCAATGCATGCTGCCTGGGGAACAAACAGGAGGAACTGGAGCTCTGCACCCAGTCAGAAAGTTATGATATCCTAGCATTAACTGAAATATGGTGAGACAACTCCCATGACTGGAGGACCATGATGGATGGCTATACGCTGTTTCATAAAGACAGGCGGGGAAGAAGAGGTGGAGGAGTCACGTTCTATGTTAAGGAGAATATTGAATAACTATGGTGATTGTGGAAGCCCTGTTGAATGCCTCTGGGTCAAGATTAGAGGGATTGTCTCCAAGGGGGATCTTGCAGTAGGCATCTGCTACTGACCTCCAAACCAAGACGATAAGGCCAACAAAGCAATATGTGGGTGACTTAAACAAGCTTCAGGTCAACAGACCCAGGTTCTTGTGGGTGACTTCTTTGGAAGAACAATACAGTAGCTCACATGCCATCCATCTAGTTCCTGGAATGCGTAGAGGACTATTTCCTCATACAAATGTTAGATGTGCCAATCAGGATTGAGGCATTTTTGAACTTAATGCTCACAAACCAAGAAAACCTCCTTTGTAGTATCTCAGTTAGTGACAGCCTTGGCTGCAGTGATGACATTATTGTGGAGTTTGGGATCCTGCTCAGCATGCTGAAGGTTAGTACTAACACAAGGGTTTTAGATATTAGAAGAGCAAACTTTATCTTCCTCAGAGTTCATTTGGGAGGGATTCCACAGGAAGCTTCCATGGAAGATAAAGGAGCTAGTGAGTGCTGGGACTTTTTAAAGAACTCTCTTCTGGAAGCACAAAGTCCATCCCCTTTAAAGGTAGGGAAGTAGGTGGACCAAGAGACCTCTGGTCTTAATTGCAAGCTTCTGAGTCTACTCAAAACCAAAAGAGTATACCAGAGGTGGAAAAGAGGATGAATACCCACTGAGAACTACAAGGGCATTGCCGGTTAAAAAAGCAAAAGCTCAACTCAAATTGAAATTGGCTGGAGATGTCAAACTACAAGAAAGGGTTCTTCAAGTATGTAAACAACAAGCAGAAACAGAAGGAAAATGCTGGCCTGCTGTTAAACATGAGGTGAATTTGTCACCAATAATGCTGAAAAGGCAGACGTCAACACTTGCTTCACCTCCATCTTTACCAGCACTGCTAGGCCCCAGGCCTTTAGAACAAAAATCCAAGTTGATGCGAACACAATCAGTGAAGGAGGGGTTGGTATGTGAACTATTACAGGAGCTTGACCTCTACAAATCGATGGGCCCTAACATTATGCCCCAAAGTGTGTTAAGAGAGCTGGCTGATGTCACTGTGAGGCTGCTCTCCGTAATCTTTGAGCAGTCGTGGAGATTGGGGGACATCTCAAAAGACTGGAAGAAGGCTAATGTCACCCCTGTCTACAAGAAGGGCTTTAAAGGAGGATCCAGGAATTTAAAGGCCCATAAGTCTTACTTCACTCGCTAGGAAAGTTAGGGAACAAATTCCCCTGGGGCTATCCCAAATCAAATGAAGCACATGATTGGGAAAAGCCAGCACAGATTCACCAGGGCAAATCATGCTTGACAAACCTGATTGCTTTCTATGACAAAGTAACCTGCTCGAGTGATGTGGGGTGAACAGTGGATGTTGTCTACCTGGAATTCTGCAAGACTTTTGGTACAGTTCCCCACAGTCTCTTCCTAGAGAAACTGATGTGTTAACAGTCTAAATAAGTGGTCTGTGTGGTGGATGGGGAAGAGGCTGACAGGCTGCACCCAGAGGGTGGTGGTAAATAGCTCCTTTTCAAACTGGCAACCTGGCACAAGTGGAGTCCCTCAGGGACTGATGTTGGGCCAAATGCTGTTTAGTCATACATGATCTGGTTGATGGGATTGGGTGTACCCTGATGAAGTTTGATGGTACAAAATTGAGTGGGGAAGTGGACACTTTGGAAGGGAGAGCCACGCTGCGGGAAGACATGGTTAGGCTGAAAGCTTGGTCTAACAAGAACCTTACAAAGTTCAACAAGGACAAGTGTAACGCCATTCACCTGGGAATAATCCAGGAGTGCAGCACAGACTGGGATCTACCTGGCTGGGGAGCAGCTCTCTGGAAAGGGATCTGGGGGTCCTGGCTGGACAACAAACTCAATAGAAGCAAACAGTGTGATGCAGAGGCAAAGGAAGCCAACAGGATGCTGGGTTGCAAAAACAAGGTTGCTCCAGCAGAGATAAAGAAGATGTTATCCCACTCACCACTTGTCAGGCCACACCTGGAATACTGTGTTCAGTTTTGGTCCCCACTATACAAAAAAGATGTGGACAGGCTGGAGAGGGTCCAGAGGGAGGGCCACAAAGATGATCAAGGGGCTGGGAAGCCTGCCATATCAGGAAGGTCTGAGAGAATTGGGTTTGTTCAGCTTTGAGAAGAGAAGGCTTAGGGGAGACCTTATCACCATGTTCCGGTATTTAAAGGGTGGTTACAAAGAATATGGAGACTAAATTTTTACAGGGAGTCACATGGAAAAGACAAGGGATAATGGGTACAAATTACCCGTGGGGAGATTCCGATTGAACACAAGAAGAAAATTTTTCACAGTAAGAACAATCAGCCACTGGAATAATGTCCGCAGGGAAGTGGTGGATTCCCCAGCACTGGACGCTTCCAACACTCAGCTGGACCAGGTGCTGGGCCATCTTGTCTAGACTGTGTTTTTGCCAAGAAAGGTTGCACCAGATGACCCCTGAGGTCCCTTCCAACCTGGTGTTCTATTCTATGAAATGTTAGTGAATGTTACAGAAAAGATAGAAAATACTCCGTTTAATAAATATTGTGTATCTGCTAGCTATCTCCACTACACTTTAGCTGATTTTTCCCTAGGGCAATTGTATGCTTTTCCATGTCTTTATATTTACCAGAGTTAGTCTTTTATCTTTAGAATTACTCCTTTGTAAACCCATCCTCTGCATTGTCTCACAGCACGAAAGTATGATCACAGGATGAGCAAATTTCAGCCTTAATTTTCCAGCAATTCTCTTCTCCAAAGTCTGGTTATAACTGTTTTATCATGCAGTTGATTATAAAAGCTTAATCCTTGTTCCTCATTTGTAAGTAAATCATTCTTTGTTGCAAAGTTGCTACTTTGTGACATATGGATGTACATTTTAAAATTTCAGGTGTTACGTTTTCTGTGAAACAAGTTTCATGTGTTTATGAATTGGAAATGTCATTATTTTGGTTGATACTTAGATACAATCTTTGTCCTAGCTTTGAAGTTAGACTTGCCTTGTTCAGGAGCGTGGATTACATGACTTGTTAGAGATCCCTTCTGACAAAATAACATTTGTTGCCAAGAACTACTATTTACCTACTGACAACCATTAAAATAACACTATGAAATCCAATGTTAATAATTACCATTGTCCCTATTTTCTTGTTCTAGATCCAAGCAGGTTTCAGGACTGCTGGAGACTTTCTGATGGCTTTGTAGCTGCTGAAGCTAAAACTATATTACCCCATCGAGCTAGGTCAAGGTGAGCATTTAATGAACTTAGTCTAAACCCTTGGTTTTGTTTTGTGGTGATGTTGACAAAGTATTTGTTGTCTTCTTGCAGACACAAAAGCAAGGAACTTTCTAAACTGTTTCTGTACTTTTTTCTCCTTAGGCCTGATCTCATGGATAATTATTTGGCTTTAGTGCTTTCAGCTTTTATTACCAATGGACTTCTAGAGGTAACGAATTACTTTAAGTTTGAATAGATGCTTGCTACTTTTTTCCTGGAAGCATTAAAAGAAGATGTTATACACTAAATGTTGTAACAATGTTTTAACTTTTTGAAGGGTCTGGTTGAAGTGATCACAAGTAGTGATGACCATGTATCTGTTAGAGCAACTATCCTTTTAGGAGAACTTTTGCACATGGTAAGTTAGACTTCTTGCTGAATCTAAGTAGTATTAATAGCTAGTTGCAAATAGACATTTCCTAATACAGCTTTGAATTTGTGTTACGAACTTGGAACATCTAATTTTTCATCGAATAGTGGGTTACTTTACACTACAATTTTTGGCACTTCATATATGAAAACCAGTATGAATCAATAGGAAGGTCATTTGGAAATTATTGAAAGTACTAGGGATTCTGCCCCAAGGATAATCCTCAGCGCTCAAACTCTCACCAGTACACTTTCTTGCTTCAGTACCCAGTTGTATTTTTAAGTTGGAGTCCTGCAAGCTCACGCATCAGTTACTGTGTTTGTGAAAAGAACCGTTGCTGATTTTTGCTTTCCTTACAGTAATGGTAGCCTTCTGGCAGTGTATTTAGCTTTCTGCCTCACAGGCTAGGCAGATGAAACTTTTTTCATGTTCAGCTTGATGTGACTGGGGCACTTGGTGTTACTCATTCAGACAACTCCAACCTGGTGGAGTGCTCTTTCAGCACTGCTGTGAGTGGCCACTGCTACAGAGAAGCTGAAGAACCCTTGTTTTTTTCTGCTTCCCTTTATCAAACATATCTTTTACAGTAGCTTCTCTCTCTTAATCTAAACTATTTCAGTATAGAGATGTTACTATTTTCTTCATATACACTCCAGGGCTACCTTTCAGCCTACCAAGGAGCTGTTAGTCATGTGTGAAGTGATATGATTTACCTTTCTTGCGAAACAGTTCTTTTATTTTTCACATCTTCTCTTGATGACAAGAATAGTGTATGCAGCAGAACACTTTTTGATCAGTTTTTTTGTGTTTTTTTAATCTTCCCTCCAAATAAACTCTTTTTTATAAGAGATGGTAAGATTGTGAAGTACAACTTTGTCTTACAAAATTTGAGTATATATTATTGGACACAGACTGCATTTTCAACTATTGACTCATTTCAGTGGTGCTTAATGTTCCAAAAACCAAGATCACAATCTTCAGATACAGGATTTCTTATTACTACAGGGATTTACACCATCTTAGCTCAGAGGCATGGGTAGCAACCACAGCAAGTCTTTCTTTAGTCTCTTCAGTGATTTTTCTTTAAGTGGTAGAATTTCTTGAGTATTCAGTCAACTATGTAGTTTAAAAAGAGGAATCTGTAATAACATGCTGTTTTTCTGGTTTCTGGAATACTTTTGAATGGGAGTGACTGTTACTGACACGAGTATGCTGCACAGCATAGGTGTTTTTTGTTTTTCTGAAGAGAAGATTCATTAGTCAGGGATGACTTTTTATCAAAACACTGAACAAATATTTGTACTTCTACTTAGTAAGTTTTAAGAAATTGAAGCAATTTATATTCATTATTCTTTAGTTTCCGAAAATATTTGCAGAATTACATATGTTTCCCAAAATAAAAGCAATTAACTGTTTAGTTACTGAGGAAGTTATGTTGATCAGATTTTTGTGTGTGCAGAAAGTTTTTGATAGAGATCATCAACTTAAGCTGTATTTCTGATTTTAGATTTTTTTTTTAGTACTTTTATATACATGACAAGGATATCTGATGCTTTGCATGTGTATGTTACCACTTTAAAAGCCACAATGCAAACAGTACACATTAGAAGGCTCTGAAATCTAAAATTGCCTTAAGTTACTTTCAGTTGTGTTTCAGATTTATTAGTTATATCAAATATTATGTGTAATTATTGCTCTGACATTATGCGGAAGGTAGTTTTGTTGTCATGCATCTGTGAAAATGGTGTGAAAACTGATAGATTCTTCAAATGTTGATCCAAAAGAGATAGCTGAAAATGTTGTAATAAGTTATTCTAACTGGTCTTTTGTTGGTTTTTAGGCAAACACAATTCTTCCTCATTCTCACAGCCATCACCTGCACTGTTTACCAACATTAATGAATATGGCAGCATCTTTTGACATCATGAAAGAGAAAAGACTGTAAGAATACTAAGTTACATTTAGAAGCAAAAATAGTTATCTCCTTTTTCCCCTACAGTTGAGTGAAAACGTACAAGTTTTCTGGTGGCTGAAACCATGGCTGTCTTTATGGGAAAGCAAACTCATGCATGCGTATAGAAATGCTCTGTCACACTTAGTAGGAAAATAGTTTTCAATGCATGATTCCAAAAGTGTTTATAGTAACAATTTAGAAATTTGGGAGGAAAGTTTTGGTAGTGGATTTCAGAACACTTTTGCATAGATTGCAGTATTTTTAAGCAGAGTTTTTCTTAAATGAACTCTGAGGTGCTGTTTGACCAAACAAAATCTGCGATGTGTTCTGTGTTTGATATCTCCATTGTTTCACACTTCTTTTTTGGCATTTTGATACAGTTAAGCTTTCAAAACTAAAAAAGCCTGTACAATTTTTTTCTTCTGTTGTTTATCTATAGCTCATTATAGTAATAGACCAAATCAGTGAGTTGTTGTTAGTGTAGGCAAGAGCATGAAATGTCATATTGGCATGGGGCTGTTTTTGGGGGTTTTAGTTTTTGTCGTTTTGCATTTTTTTCTAAACTGTTTTCTTCAGATGGAAATGATGATTGTAATTGTAATTATGTTAAAACTTTTATCAGTGCAAACTTTGAACAAAAGCACCAGCATTTTCTCAGTTCCTTTCAGTTCCATTTAAATATAAGAATGTATGAACAGAAATTTTAAATTTAGTGCAGCATTCTGCAGTGGCATGTACTTAAGCAGTACTAGGGAACTGTTTGGCATTCATGATGCCAATCAAATGTATATTTAGGCATCTGTCTTGAAATAGAGCCTTTTAATTTCTCTTTGGACTAGAAGTACCTGAATTCTCAGATTTTAAAAACCTGTGCTTTTTTATTTTACTTATTTTTTAGAATTTCTCTGTACATCTACTATTCTTGCAATTTAACCTCTGAAGTGTTCTCTCATAAAATACCATCTCTCAGGTACTTTACACAATTTAAACCTCTGAGGAAAAGTCAAATAATTTGATATTCATGTGTCTTTAAAATGTATTTCTGTAACTCAGTGTTCTTACTTGGATTTCTTTGTAGAAGACCATTTAATGGAGTGTGTTGGGATTTTTTCTAATAGTAAATTCTAGGAAATATTTTTGTTAATTACTCTGGCCATTCCTGATCTACTTTGTCAGATCAGTGTTATGGTAATTATACCATAACATTCTATTTCGTCTTTCATTGACAGTGATAAATAAGTGATAAATTACAGAACATTTCTGAACTGCTACTGTGAAACATAGTGCTCTTCTGCTTTTTAGTTTTGAAGGCTGCTTATATGTCAGTAGAAGATTCTGGTATGTGAAAACAGTTATTTTTCCAAAAAAGGCATATCTGAAACGCCGTTACAGGATATTTCACTGGTCAAAGCTGTGGGATGAGAGGAAAGATGAAGAGCAGAAGGGATATGTTTGTGGATTACCTGCAGTTTTTTTGCTTTTTGGCATTCGTGGACATACCTGATAGAGTAGTAAGAATTCCTCTTTTTGTTGAAAGAAATTGATTTTGTAGAAGTACTATTTTTATTTGGGGATCTTGGTTTTGGTCAGTGCTCTGCATTGTTTCCATACTCTGAAAAACTGTAAGCACTGTTACAGATTAAATTTATGTAACTTAAATAAGTGGCCAAATTCAAAGGTATTTGTTTGAAGGTAATACAAATTAAAGACTCTCTCCTTCCCTGTGAGAATTTTTGTTTATGGGAAAGAAGAAAGGAATTACCTCCTCATTTTTAGACTTTCTTATTTTATTTGCTCAGCAGGTTGTTCTTTTTCTGCTACCACTATTTTGTAATTAACTGTTTCTGCCCTTGTCAACTGTCATTTCTATTACTTCCTATCTTTTCCTGGAAACTTCTTACATGCTGTTACTGAGCTGTTTAGATATCAAGAGCAGGAAACATACTACTGATACTCCTGCCACCCTCTGGGGGAAAAAAAAGAGCATACACAAGAAATACTTTGTTAGTCAGAGTTGAAGCTAGCCCCCTCAACTCTCAACTTTACTGCAGAATGTGGATCTACTGTGACATCTCGCAATACTTTATCAACTTTAAACTTGATAGTATCTTCTGTGAACTATGATAGGCACCATTAATTGCAGAGCAGAAGAAAAGGTATCAATGAGGCTCACTTTGCAGTACTAGAAATTCTGAAAGATAATTTTCTGTGTGATTTCAGTACAAGACTGAGGCCTATGGAAATATGAAAACTTATATCAAGAAAATTATTTTCCTTTTATTTGCTTTGGAATTATTGGTCAGTTCTTTCTTGAGCTGTGTTTATTTGCTCAAGATATAGCAGTGGTACTCTTCAGTTGCCAACTGTTACCCAACTACTGATTATAGGGTTTTTTTTTCTGTTAGACGAGCAAGTGCCGCACTCAACTGCTTAAAACGTTTTCACGAGATGAAGAAAAGAGGACCTAAACCTTACAGCCTCCATTTAGATCATATTATTCAGAAAGCAGTCTCAACGCACCAAAAAAGGGATCAGTACCGTGTGCAGAAAGACATCTTTATTTTAAAGGTACTTGTATTTTGGAGACTTAGATCCTGCCCCCAAGCTTCACTCTCTCATCTAATTCAGAGCAATTTTTGTAATTTCTTTGTAGTATTTTATTAATTTAATTTGCCTTGTAGTTACTTGTGGATACTGTTTTTCATTTCTAGAAATTGAGGAATGACAGTACAATAATTTTTAATGCTTCTTAGGACCAGTTGTGATCTCTTACTATTAGATTCTAAATGCAGTATTATAACCATGCAATTTACTTTCAAATGCAAATTACTGTGGAGCATAGCCCTTTTAGTGATTGTTACATGAACAGTAATTATATCATGTGACAAGACTGAAAAAAAATGTGAGGAAACTTACTGTAGTTTTTCATGTCTGTATTCCAGGATACAGAAGAAGCACTTGTAATGAATCTTCGAGACAGCCAAGTTCTCAATCATAAAGAGAACCTTGACTGGAATTGGAATCTAATAGGGACCATACTGAAGGTGAGCTTAAAAAGGGCATGATATTCTTTTTAAGTTGTTTGGAAAGAAGTCTCTATTTCACATGTGAGCTTTGACTTTCTAATATTAATTAATTCTGTAGTACATACCATAATCTGTTTTATTTCAGAATTAGGATCTCATGGGTTTAATCAGTGCTGATACAGTCTCTTTGTATACAACCCTTAAACTATATGCAAAAATACAGTTAAATTCACAAATTTCTTAAGCATGTATTAAATTTTATATAACATTATTTGTATAGAAATAGACTTTACAGCATTAGCTATAAGGACTTTAAAGCTACTAATACTTCAGACTTCAATCCAGACTACACAGGGTTACTGTCTCATTCAGTTTCATAGAAGATTTTTTTTTTTACATAACATGAGCTGAAGGTTAAGGCTGGAGGTGGGTTATAGATCAAACTTCAGATGCTTAGACTGAGCTACATATGAAGACTTCAGAAGTATGCAGTCTCATTCTATGTGCACAGCTTTTAAGAGACTACGTGTTTTTTTAAGCAGAAAACTTACTTTGGGTAAGAACTTTCTGAGGGAGTACTCAGTATAGTCTTCAAACCAGAATAGCTCCTGTCATGCTGTGCATTGAAGCCGTCCTTCTGTTGTTACCCCCAAGTAACACTGTTACTGTCTTCTTTACTGTGTTGTTACAAAAATGGTGGCAGTACAAAAAGGAGAGTAACGGTGACAATCATAGTCAAGATTATATTTTTTTAAAAAAAGAAACTAAATATTTCTGTGCATTTGTTCAGGGGCTGATAAACTTGAGACAGCACGAATCTCTCTGGTATAAAAGACCTGAATATGTATATGACAGTAGCTTTCTTCCACCAAATTTCACTGTTTACAGGCTTTTTACTGCAATTACTAGATTTACTGGATTACTAGATAACTATGATTGTTAATCATAGATATTTTTAGTTTTGATTCAGTATTAAAGATACTATCAAGAAACTGTTTTTCAGAATCTTACTGTTAATTAGTCTGTGTAGTGCTTTGACAATGGAAGTTTTATGCAGTCAACCACTAAAGCATGTGGTGTTTTTTTTACCTGAAATTTAGGTCAAACTGTCAGTTTTCCTGCTATCTCAGACCTCCCCAGCAGTATATTTTCTAGTGTTCCATCAAACAGTTCCTAATGTCTCAAAATCGGTGACTTCTGTGTTTCAGAATGAGAAGTTTGTGTGTTTTCTGGTTTAATTCTAACCACTTCCATTCCTGTTAAACTGCACAACACCGACATAAATGAAGATAATGTTATCAGTGATCTATCTTTAGTCCTTGAATGAGCAGGATCCAGACTCCAGTGTTTGGACTTTGCTATTTCATGTGGCTACTCACCTCCCTCTTGTCTCCATCACAGCCTTACAGCTGTGGGGCATCAGCTTTCTAACCACCTCACTACTTGCATCTCATGTGGTCCCTTACTGCCTTTTTTTACTTGCTCAGCTTGCTATCTTAAGCTGCTCAAAGAGCAGCAAAAGTGGCAGTGGTCAGGATGGAGGAATTGCAACTTTGTCATTGACGGTAGAGCTTAATACGTTATCTGGCACTGTTACTAGTGTAGTCAGTTTTATTAATCATTAACTAGTGCACTCTGTGTCTTAATACTAGTATACCAATTGGAAATGTAGAACTGTATTGCTTAGGTAGGAGAGAAAAACATTTGATGCATTTTTTCCGTCCTTCCAAAGAAGATACTAGTAGCAATAAAAATAAATCTGAAACTATAGAGACAACAAATGGCTGTAAAAACAGAGGAAAATAGAATAGGAAGAGAGGATAGGTGCAGAAGAAAGTATTATGACTTCATGTGATCTTTCTTAAAGCGTCTTACAAGGTATCAACAGAGGAGTTTAAATACCATTTTAATAAGCAGTATTTAAGTGAGCTATAACAGAGTAATTATTATTTTTAAAAGAACTTTGATTAGTAGTAAAACCAAAACAGTTATTTCCCTATTACACATATCAAATTTTTTTTGTTATTTGCAGAGAAGAAACTGAGCAAAGTTGTTGATTTTTCATTAGCTTTTCATAGTTTTCTATTTTCATTAGAATTATGACCTTGTACACATAGCATGTGACTGACATTCCCTGTCCTTCTCTAGAAAAAAATGGAACAGTTCTTGGAGCAAGAAGTGTGGGCTTTTCAACAAAATAAGGTGTTTTTATAGGTTACCTTAGGTGCAAGAAAACTTACACTTCTAATTATTAGGTAAATATAGCTATAATAGAAATGAGTAAATTTTAGTGACTAATCAAGGACTGATGTACAAGTTTCACATAATGCTATATTTGCTGTTTTTCTAGTGGCCAAATGTAAATCTAAGGAACTATAAAGATGAACAGTTGCACAGGTATGTAAAAACTATGTAGACTTCCTTTGAAGAAAGAAATTTGGAAAAAATGGGTTTTAATATTGCAATAAATTATTCCTTGGATTTGTAACATTTCTAAAACTTAAATCTATAGATGAGCAGCAAAAATGAAAATTTCAATAATTAGGTGGCAGTATTTGCTTTAAATAAACAGGTCTTTAAGCTTTAGTGGTTTCTTTTCTATACACAGATACTTTATGTATGTATTCCCTTAAGACTCATACCAGCTTTTCAAAGACCCTACTTCATTTTAAACTTAAAGTATTACCTCTTTGATATTTCATACGTGAGTATTGGATGTCAGTACTTGACAAATTTTAACAGAATAGGTCTATGGTTGTACAGTTATGTAGTTAGAGCTTTCATCAAAACCAGGAGGAAGTTGTTTCTAGTTGCTATTAATGTCAAGGGAAGCATGTGTGATTTAAAAAACAACAACAACAAAAAACACAAAACCAAAACAAACAAAAAAAACCCAAAAAGCCAATTCAGCTTTCGTTCCTTTCATGTCTGTTGGCATTAAGATGTTTTTATTACTTTTGTGCATGTGTGGTAATAGTGTTACTAATTAGTTCTTGGATGTCCCTTTTAACATGCATTTCAGAAATTTAATTAAATTATTTTGAAGAGTAGTTTTGTATTTGTAGGCATGGAAAGCTACTTCTCCATGAATTTGAGGAAAAAACCTAAAGCTAAAAAATATGCTGAAAGGTTCACACTGCTTGCTTTTAAGTTTTTAGTGAAAAACAGGCTACTTACATAGTGTTCCCAGCATAAGTGGTGGTCCCGTTGTAATCATGGCCATAATTTAATTTTGCATTTGTATTTTTCTGGGTTTTTTTCTTTCCCTGTACATTAATTGCCAATCTATATTTTGCAGTAAAGGATTATTTTCCAGATCTGGTGGTTTATAATGCTGCTTCTCTAAAGCAATGTCTGCAGTCCCAGCTGAGACACCCACACCCACCCCTCTACCTACCTCCCTGGGGCAATGTTCCTGTTTCCTGGTTTTGTGCTGCAGTCAAGCATTGTTCAGTGCCTAAATAATTTAATTTCAAAAACCTGAGAAAATCTAGGCTTGAGTTAGTGAAAGACTTGTACAGTTTGATACTTTCTGTAGGATTGCGGGTTAGATGCTTTAATGGCTTGAAAATGCTGTTGCTCTTACTTAATTATAACTAAGCCCCGAATCTCTCTAGTTTCACTGCTGATCATAAAAAATTCTCAGCCACTTTGTTTTTGAAGTGTAAAGTATATTTGTTTGTTCTTCCATAAGTTGATTTTGTTTTACTGTTAGTTTTCTAGTGATGATCTTACAGCTGTTAAAGTGAAATTTCAGTTGTTTTTGACATAGATACCTTCATTTCAGAGATAGTTAATTCAATGTGTGTATATACATGTTTTTCTGTATACACACTTAAGTATATACATATATACACAAACATATAAATGTGTGTGTTTATATAATATATTTATTGCTAATAACCTAGAATAAAATACATTTCATTTGACAAAATTTAAAGAAGGCCTGAGATTTCGTTTATAGTTGGTCCTGTGTTTGGAATTGGGGATGGTGGTTTACTCTCACTTGTTTAACTAAAGGCACAGTGCTTTAGTTAAGTTTTCTTAATGCTTGATATATCTACCTTCAGACAGAACATTCTGTGTTATTTTAAAGCACAAGTGTGTGTTTATGTTTTGACTAAGAATTGGCAAGGGGAAGTTCTTCGCTGAAGATTTATTCCTGCAATGCAAAAGTCAAGCTATATTGCTCACCATGATTTCAGAAAGTCTGAGTGAGAGTCTGTGTTTGCAATCACTGTGTTTATGCTACGAAATGCTTAAGTGAGGTGAATGAAAATACTGTTGCTGAATAAATACGGCCTTTTCCTGGCACAACACAAAAATGTATCTTTCACAGTAACATTAACTATTATAGCTGAAGAAGAATCATGTCACAGATCCTTTTTTTAGCTCTTTGTAAGTCTAAATAGTGTAGTCTTTGAAACTCACCCCAGGATAAATTACAGCAGAATAAATTATAAGAATGAGAAGGAAGTTATGGCTTCTAAGAGCATAGAGATACTGAGTTCCTTTACTTATTTTAAGTCATGGTATAGAAAACCCGTAATAGAAAATTTATTGCCAATAAGGTAATTTAGTGATATCTTTTCTACCAGCATTATTTTTTACTTTGAGAATGTCCTTGTCATACTGAAAAATATCAAATTCTCTTTTACTTTCCATAGGTTTGTAAGGAGATTGCTATATTTTTACAAGCCTAGCAGTAAACTGTATGCCAACCTGGATCTGGACTATGCCAAGGCTAAGCAGCTCACCGTAGTGGGTTGTCAATTTACTGAATTTCTTCTTGAATCAGAAGAGGTAAGAAATTTTCAGCTACAAGACTGAAGGTAGAATGCTGCTGTATGCCACTTAAAGTAAGAAACCTTAATTTTAGTAAAGACTTCTATAGACTTTGGGTGTTAAATTTAAAATGATCAGTATAATTAAGAAATATAATTTAAAATCTTGAATTGTCCAGATGAGACACCGAGGAAGACAGCTGTATTAGTGGAAATCTTATTAAATACGTCTTTATTAAATGTAACTTAGGGTTTGGAGTGGTTTTAATTTTTGCTATTTATATTCTTCCTTTCTCCACCTCCTTTCTTCTTGTGTGCTAAAAACTTTTATGCCTCAGGCCAGAGGAAAATGTCTTTGAATAATCCTTTTCCTGGAAAGAAAAGAATTGGTCCCAAGTTGTCTCCAAGCTAAACTCCTTTTATTTGCCTTGAACCTTTTTCTTTAGTCTGAATTGTGTTTGCCATCCAGCATTTCTATTTTGTGTCTGTATTGTTTGTACATTTTAAGAAATTTAAAATCATGGATTTCAGTAGAGGGACCCAGTTCTGTTACTAGTAAATGCTATTACTCTTTGTTTTGTTAGGATGGACAAGGTTACCTGGAGGACTTGGTTAAAGATATTGTACATTGGCTCAACTCTTCATCAGGAATGAAACCTGAACGTAGTCTTCAAAATAACGGATTACTAAATACCCTTAGCCAGCACTACTTTCTCTTTTTTGGTACTCTCTCTTGTCACCCTCATGGAGTGAAAATGCTTGAAAAATGTAATGTGTTTCAGTGGTAAGTGTTTTTATTCTGTTTAAATTGTGCTTATGGATGTAATAGTTATGAAAATTGTGAACTGTGCATGAGGACCACCATCTGTAAAGCTGGCAACTTTAAAGTTCTTTTGATTTACTTGCAAGTAAAAATCACCAGTTGTGGGGATTTTTGATGTTTTTTTTTAAGAAGGGGTCTTTTAGTCTGGCATTACTGAAACAGATAGGGGTGATTGGGTCACAAAATAGCTTACTTTTTCCTGTCCACATCTATCTGACAGAAATCAGTATCGGGAAGGATGATACTGTACTGAAAAGGGGGGGACACAAAATAAAATGGAAACAAAACAAATACACTTACCTTCCTAAGTCTAATTCACAGTACTGAAATTTAAATTATTGACTGAATAAATAAACGGGTTTGGGTTCAAATACTAACTTTTATTTTCTTCTCTCACCCCTTCCCCCCAGTCTTCTTAATCTTTGTTCTTTGAAGAACCAGGATCACTTGTTAAAATTGACTGTTTCTAGTTTGGATTACAGCAGAGATGGATTAGCAAGAGTCATTCTTTCTAAAATCCTGACAGCAGCTACTGATGTAAGTTTGATTCAACTTATGTTTCGTTGTTATCTGCCACTAGACATTTATTTTGTTATTCAAGGTGTATGACTTTATTTCTACGCTATTCTATATCAAGAAAGGTTTTTTTTTTGTGTATTCAGATACGTGAAACTCCTATTCATGTAGCTTTTGAATTTGCTGTGAACTTCATGCTGTATACCATATTTGTGCTTAAGTCATTCAAACAGGTTTCTTTCATGTATGAAGGGGTTAAAGTCTTTAAATGCATAAACCAAGAGTAATGTTACTGTCTAGGTCAATGGACATACTAAATCAATGGTGAAGACACTGTTTTCACGAGCAGAAATGTGTATTTCTAGCAGTAATAAACAGGTTAACCTTCCAGTGGTACTGTTTGATAATGATTTGAGGTTACTGTGGTGGAACTGAGTAGAAGCTATAGCTCCTGGGACAAGGGACTCGTTCAGAAATAGGCATTGGGATTTGAACTTCTGAATCAAAGAAGGTGAGTGGAAATAAAACACAGACTTACGTAGACTTGAGAGAGGAGGCTGTTGAACTTTTAAGAAAAATCAATCGGGTGTAACATAGTAGACAAGCAAGCATTGATGTCAGGGAAATGACAATTAGTAAGTTGAAATGTAACTAGGAAAGAACTTTCATTACTTCAGGGAGAGCTATTCCTTTGTCACCTGGACAAGGCAGAATATATTCTAGAGTGGATTCAAGAGGGAATAAGGTAGATGCTAGCTTTGAATGTCTCAGAGGATATTTCTCTGACACATCAAAGATATGATTGTTATGGGTAAAAAGTGGAGTCTGAAAGTAATTAAGATAGTTGATGTTGAAGTAATGACTCACTGAAATAAGAGAATAAAGCTCCTTACTGAGTAATTTTTAAATAAACTTTCAATGAAATAATGACTTTACCCGTTCTCCAAAGTTGTTTTATGCCTAGTCTGAGCAAGAAAACAAATTAATGGATTTGAGAACACACGCCTGTGTCTTTAGACTTCTAAGCTCCTGTTAGATGACTGTCAGTTAAGAGCAATTTAGACCATGGAACATCATTTAGCTGTTTCTATTGAGATTTTGTGTCCATGGGTACTGCCCTCTCCACCAGCTCCCAGCTATTTTTACCTCCTAAAAAGGGGCCGTATGTAGGGGAAGAGCACTCCAGCTTTTCAGTTTCTTCCAAATGCAGCTGTTTAACAATTAGAAAAAGGTCCAGGCATGCTGCCACAATCTCCTCAGTGAAGTGTACAGTTACACAAATATTTTGAAGCATTTTATTATGAATTAGTGTTTGTGGTTTAGATTTTGGGGAAGATTTCTTGATTCTGATATCTAAGGTATGAAGACTTAAATTCTATTTTGAGAGAGATGCTTCCCGATGTTTTCAAGCATCCAGTACTAACGCCAGAAGCATTATGTAGGTAAGAAGGGGTTAATCTCCTTCCAAGTGTTCTATAAAGACCTAGTTTTCTACTTTTTTTCTCTTATCGGGAACAGGGGGTGTGGAACCAAAACAGCATGTATTCGACTCTGATACAGGTATCACTAGCTGCAAAGCAGACTGTCTTGAAGAGAGATGCATATACTGTCTGAACATACTGTCCCAAGCATATACAAAGCCAGAAAGCAGTTGAGCTACTGCAGCTCTTAGTGATGATAACTAAAAATACAATTTTCACCCATTTGTAATTCAGTAGGTAGTACTGTACTTCTTGTACAGTAGTACTATTTGTACAGTACTACTGTACAGAAGTACTACTTGTACTTCAGACATGAATAGGATAGACACCGCTGTCTGGCACCTTAGACATTAGGAAAGCTTTTAGAGCCCCCAGGTTTGCCTATTTCAGTTCTGGTCTGTTTAGGATTGTAGAAAGGATTAGAGATCATGACCTGATTGCTGGCATGATTACCTTGACTGTTTAATGCCAGACCTTGACAGATGTTGGAGAAAGTTTGGAGACATTATACAGGCTCAGAAACTTAAGAACACATATTTTGGAGCTCAAACCTACGTAATTAGTTAAGTTAGAGATCTTTCTTGCCAGATACACTGATAATTTCTGACATCTGTGATGTTTTAAGGTCTCAGCCTACATTAGTAGCCTATGGCTACTGAATTCTAATGCTTCCATTTCCCAGTCTCTCACTGATGCATGGATCTAGCAACATTGTCTAAAGAAACCACAGAGATTAAGTAACTGTCTATTTTTGGCAGTATCCTGAAGTATGAAAGAATAGAAATTATTAGCATATATCTTGTCATCTGCTGAGCACTGACTTAATCTGTAAGTAAAAATGTAACCTTTCTCATATGTGCACAATCTGGGTCAATAGTTCTTAATATCAGTTGTGTGTGCATTCAGGTATAGTAGGTCTTTAATCATAGCAATTGCCAGGTAAGTTCATAGCTGAGATGTGTTGTGACTTAAATTCTACTGTTTAGAGTTCAGTGTTGCACTGAATGAGACTGTACCTTGATTTTTGTACACTGCAATACCATGAGAATCCCTTCAATATTTTATTTTTTTAAGAAATAATTTATGATAACACATTTCAGAAATACAAAAAAAATAAATCTTGTTTGTTCATCACAAATGTAAATTAATCTCACTATCAGGATACTAAAAAAGAAGGGAAATTCACTGTTTGAACCTCTTAAATAGAGCCTGACTTCCTTTGTGAAACATTGAACCCCGAGGGATGGATAAAACGACTTCAGGGCGTTTTGTTTCCTGAATTTGTTGACATGCTCAGAATTCTTGGAATTCATAGGGAAGTATTTTGTATATTTCATGTAAGGAAAATCACAAAGAGAATGTGTTGTCTCAGCCAGCAGAAGTGGGTCTACATTTGTATGAACTACAGGTGATTTCATACTTGGATAAAATGTATTTACTTCCTTAAGAAATTATCCTGTTCTACCACGTACCCAACACCGTATGCTCTTACAGTGGAACTTGAACTGATGGGATTTTGAAGAGAAAATTTCACTGAGTACTACCTGACAGAAAGACAAAATACTGACATGTTGAAGAACCCTTTGGCAATGCTTGGTGTACACATTATTGCCAGTATCATCTCTTGGACAAAATGCTTGTCTTCAGTGTTTCCGGTGTTTATGCTCCCAATAGAAAATCAAAGTGTAAAAAGCTAATCCAAAGGATAAAACCTTTTGATTATTCTGGTGTTAGCTCTATCCTTAGGGGTATAAGTGGTATTTCTAACAACTGCAATTGGCAAAACTGCAGGTCTCTTCCAGAATTAAAATATTCATGTGAGATGGAAATAGTTGTCAATTCCAAGAAGATACCTGAAATATAATACTGAACTATTGAACTGATAGGTATTTGCGTGGACAGTTCCACTGACTGAGGAGTAATTTGGAAGTACCTCTGTTTAGATGTTAGGGGAAGGTATCTGCCATTTTCTGTGTTTTATGGTCTGGAGTTCTGAAACAGCAGCATTGTCAATAGCAAAAGAGAATTTACTCCTTTGTACATAGTAACTGTGATAGGGAAAAAATTGAAACTTGTCATGGTTTATACCACTTACTGCTATGTCCCATAAGAAGGTATTTTTAAATACTACCAGAACTGACATTCTGTCACCTTGGACAAGTTAATCCTAGGATTAAAAATGAACATGCAGTTCAGGTCAAATAAGGGACTTAAAAGCCCTTCCTTCCCCTCACAAGGACTTCTGATGAGGACCTCATAGGATGAGTGGAGCCTGTGTAGTTAGCCTCTGGTAGGGTTTGTATTAATTCGTAATACAGAAAGCAAAATGTGATTTTGTTTATCTGTGCTGCCTCTGGCTGCTAAATTTTGTTTAAAGGCAATAAAAATGTATGGGACTGGACATAATTTCTGAAAAGCTGTGTTTTGTAAGGGAGAATACCATCTCTAGTAAGGTTTCTTCCCTTCAGAAATTTTAATTCCGTGAGATGTTTATTAATGAAATACTTTATTTATTTCAAAAGCTGAAGATACTCTTTTTCTTGTGTTAGCTGAAGTTATAGCCTCATGCCCCTTTTAAAGCTACCGAGAACTGTGAAGCGCTTTTGTCAGCCATTTGCTGATGAGTGTCTCTGAGCAAGGAAAAATAATTTCTGTAGCCAGCTTAGCCTTAGCAGAGGAGAGTAGCATTTTGGGGTGACTGTATACAACGAAAGCATTTACAGAGCAATATCCTTGCAGATCAGTGAAACAGAAGCACATCTTATCCTACTTCCACCTGTGCTTTGGTCATTCATGCTAAAGCAAATTAATACTGCCTCAGCTGCCTTTCTGCCAGTTCATGGTTGAAACAGCAGAGTAGCCAGTCCGTCCTCAAGTGCTGTAGTTCATGACCTAAAATTTTAATCTTCATAGGTGGCTAAGGGGTAGACTTACCCTGCACCTCCTGGCTCTATGCTGAGCTGTATGTAATCAGCTGAGTATAGTGACCTCTGACTTGCTTCTTCATTTCTATGAGTCTCAAAGCCCTTTAACAGTGAAAGAAAATCTTCTGACAGATTTAGTGCAGGGCTTATCTCTGTTTTCGATGTAGTTCGTGCATGAGGGAAAGAGGGCAATGTCTGTTTCCTCAGATATCCTCTACACTGGTTTTCCTATCAGTTCTCGTCAAAAGTAAAAACATTCCAGGATCTTGCTTCAGCTGGAAATGCAATGCTGGGCTTTGCCCTTCGATCTGGGAAATGCATGCAGGTGATCTTGCTGCACGAAGGTTATGGTCCTGCATGAAGACTTCAGAATTGTTGGAAATGCATGCAGTGGTTTTGCAGCCCCAGGTCTGAGATTTGAACATCTTAGTCTGTTGAGTCATTCCTTGTTGTAAAGACCCTTTTCTATACCTTCAATTACTTAAGACACTGTCCTGCTGTTCTTTACACCTTTTAATTGTTCTTTTTCTTTCTGATGATGGTAGGAGAACCAGAACTGTACACAGTGTCCAAGATGTCAACATCCAGTGGATTTACCTAGTGACAATGCTGATGCATTTTGTTCTGTTTACTTCCAGTACTTTTCATTGCCACTGAACTTTGTCTAACACTTCCACAGACCTGACTAATATTAGCCCCAAGATCTTTTCCCTGGGTAGAAAGAGCTGGCTCAGAGTATGTTGCATGTCTAAAACTGCAATTATTTTTTTCACTTTAGCTTATTGATTCAAATTTTTCTGCAGTGAAATTTACTTGCCATGTTATTGTCCTGTTAGAGTCATGAGTTCCTTCTTATCTTTTCCTTCTCCAAACAAAAAGTAAAACTTGTTCTAATTCTGTACTAGCGATCTGGATAGATAATTCATGTTCAGGAAGTATTTCAGGAAGTGAATATTGTTATCTTTTGTTCCCTGTATCACACTCAGTGTAGTTACAGCAGTTACAATGATTCTTTTTAGACAAATTTTAACACTTGAACTACATAACAGTGAATTCTGGTTTCATATTATTGTGTTATTCTGTAGGCTTAACATCTAGGTCAAGTGATCATTTTGGCATAATAGCTCTTGTTCTCATCTTTAATAAATAAATAAATACAATTAAAAAGTTGTCTGTGCCATGTACCAGGCATACCACTAATGGCATGCAAGCCATTTCAAAATGGTTGTGCAGCCTAGGCCGGAGTTGTGAATCACTGTTCTACAGTCTTTTCTTGATATGTATGTTATGTCATTCCTTCTTCCCCTCCAAAAGGGGAGCCTCTGTATATGGAATAAGTAGAAATGCGCACATGGTATTTGAAGTTAAAATAATGAGACAAGGTTTTTTGAAATGAACTGTGCGCATTCACATTTCCTACTTCGATTTCCTTGCAAGTCCTGCTTGCTAAATTTTTCTGGAGGAAGATAAAAATCCAGAAGATACTGTTAACCTAAGTAGTTCTCTCCAGCCTGGACCAGTTCACCTCTCTCTTGGAGTACAGATATTCACATGCATCCCAACATATATCACTTATATTTTAATGTATAGAAAATTTACTTGGTTATAGCTATCACAGCCTTGAAGATGTAGACTGAAGACCTGAAGAAAGATTTGGTCACCTGATTTTGTCTTTTCCAGCTATGCTTGTCTACGTATAGATAATATCTTCCCTACTAAGCATACATTGTCAGGGTAGTTCAGTGCTTACTCCAGAACACTGCAAATTCTTGTAGATTAAGCATGTATGCTTCTATTTTCTGGGTATTTTTTTTCTAATAGAAAATGGTGTTAATCAGTTTATGCTGTTCATTCAGCAAATCTCAGCAGTACAGAAACTGACAGGGTACTTACTACTTTCTGCTGTCACTTGGAGAAATTCATAGTAGTAAACTAATTGTTGGGAAACTCTTATTACAGAAAATCACACTTTTCTATTTAGGTTTACTGAGAAGCTTTGAGGATCAGTTACTTTTCGGAAACAATTTAAGATTTATTAAAATAAATTCCCCAGAGGTTCTAATATTTGCTTGTTAATGTTTTTGCAAAACATGACATACATGAAACTATGTGCAATTGCACTGGCCATTTACAAGGTGTTTTTCCTACTAATCGTGATGACTTTGTGTGATGCTATCACAGTGAGTGACTAATTGATAAGGGCTTTCCAAGGGGACTTGCAGTGACCAGATTACTTGTGATCTTAGGCTCAGATTTCCTGTTTGATAAGATAGAAACAGCTCTCCAATAGACCGTAGTTTTAATACATAAGATATGCATCACAGCTACTTGCTGTAAAATATGGTAGTTGAAATGTATTTTTTAAAATGATAAATCATTAACTACATCAGCTATTTTTCATCCATTCAAAAAAGCATTTTCTTTTTGCAGAGCTGCAGATTGTATGCAACAAAACACTTAAGAGTATTATTGAGAGCAAATGTAGAGTTCTTCAGCAACTGGGGGATTGAGTTACTGGTGACCCAGTTACATGATAAAAATAAAACTATTTCTTCTGAGGCACTTGATATTCTAGATGAAGCATGTGAAGACAAGGTGAGCATCCTTTCAATTTTCAACCTCTTCTTGGTATGCTACTCTGAAACCTGTACCCCACCCCCTTCCCCAGTAGCAAAGTAAAAGTGTGCAGGAAGCTACTGATGGTTTCCTTTCTTGATTCTCATTGATGGACTTGATAATAGTTTATAGACCCCCTTGCTGAAAATACTGCAGTATTAATGACAAGAAAATGTAGACTTCTGGGTTATGCCTACTTTTAAATATGAATTCAGACTAATTCAGCTATTTAGATCATTATACTTTTTGTGAAATAATACATATTTAATGACAGAAGGTACCTCAAGTGGATAATATTAGGATGAGGTTAGTGCTGTTTGGTACTTCCGTTTGTGAAAAACTTGCTGCTTCATTGCTGGCAGATCGTTGTAATTGTAGTTTTCAGAATTATATAGTGCTCAGATAGTCCTTACACATTTTTAATTATTTTAGGCCAATCTTCACGCCCTTATCCAAATGAAACCAGCTCTTTCTCATCTTGGAGACAAGGGTTTGCTTCTACTCCTAAGGTAAATGTTGAGTATGCTGTTTGCCTTGTGGAAACAAATAAGTGTTTGTTTTTATTCAAATTAGGTGATCTGTTTTAAGTGGAGCACTAACTGTCTGTTGCTACTTTACAGATTTCTGTCCATCCCAAAGGGATTTTCGTATCTAAATGAAAGAGGTTATGTAACAAAGCAAATGGAAAAGTGGCAAAAGGTAATGCAAGGAATAAAAAGTGTGCTTGATACTAGGATGAAGAGTGTGAATATGCAGGTTTAGAAGGTCAAAGATTCTTAAAAAATTTGCATATTCATATACGTATATTCCTAATGTCAGTACATTTATTGCCTCGGTGACTTAACGATTTTGCTGAAAAAAGTTGACAGGGACTTAGAATACCATAGCTCCTCTGTACGTGTGTGCTTTTGATTTACCCCAGTCCTTTCATGTAATTTTGATCTTTCAGCAAATATTTCAGGAGTGCAGTGGCTTTCTAAAATGCGTTGTTATGTAAGGTCTTAATCTAGAGAAGTGTGTAAAGGGATACTACCTTTCAAGATATCTGTTACCTCTGGTTGTTGCTAATTATAGTTAAATGTAGAGCTCATGAAGATAGAATTAGCTTATGCTTTTAGGAAGTAAATAGGAACACAAGACCATTAAGAAAAATGCATCATTGTCATGACTAGAATGAAATTCTTCATACATTACTTTCTTTTCATAGTTTGTTATAAGTGCTTGGTCTCATTCCTGTTGGAAATTTTTTTTTACTAATTTATAAGCTTTCACTTCTCTAGGAATACTGAAATGCATGGTAGTCTGAGATCATTTGGGTTAAAGTCAGACGTGAAGTATTTCCTTCTTTCCTTCATTTTTTAACAAATTCACTGAAATAATCACAGAATGAGTCATTGACTCTGCAAACTCATTGTATGTATGAAGTGCAGTAATTCTGGTGAGCACCACTGTCAGATCATAATGATATTTCAGCCTTCCTTAAGAAGCATTTAATTTACTCCTTCCTTATAAAGTACTATAATATAAAAACGTAAACCACTAAATGTATCATGTCAACCCTTGTCTTCCTTCTTTTAGGAATATAACTTAAAGTATGTTGAATTGATTGAAGAACAACTTAATGAAGCACTTACAACATACCGCAAACCTGTTGATGGTGATAACTATGTTCGTCGGAGCAACCAAAGGTAAATTTGGGAAAATGAGTCTTTAGGCGTAAGCTGGTGGGACTGATCGAGAGCTTTAAACTAGAATCTTTGGGGGAAGGGGATACCAACAGGATTGTGGTAGGTTAGCCAAGGGTTGGCATGACAGCACGTGAGGGTGGCAATGCTAGTGAGAACATTTATACCACTCCTGGAAGCACGGAGGCCTCAGTAGCATACCTGAAATGCTTGTACACCATCGCACTCAGTGTGAGAAACAAACAGAATGAACTGGAAGCGTTGGTCAGTTCCCAGAGCTATGATATCATTGGTGTTGGCAAGACTTGATGGGATGAGTCCCACGACTGGAGTGCTGGGATGGAGGGCTGCAGGCTGTTTGGGAGGGATAGGCAGGGCAGTTGAGGTGGAGGTGTTGCTCTGTATGTAAGGGGGAGCCCTTACAGTTAGTGAAGATGTGGTTGAGAGCCTCTGAGTGAGGATTAGTGGGGTGGAAAACAAAGTAGATGTTGTAGTGGGTGTCTACTACTGATCACTCAGCCAGGATGTTAGCACAGATGAGTTATTCTGTAGATAATCAGGAGAAATTTCTGGATCGGTAGCCCTTGTCCTTATGGGAGACTTCAACCTTCTGGACATCAACTAGGAACACCATACTGGAAATTCTTGAAGTCTGCAGGAGGTAAATTCTTGTCACAAGTACTCAGTGAGCCAACTAGGAAAGATGCCCTCCTAGACTTTCTAAATAGAGAAGGACTCGTGGGAGATATGATTGTAGGTGCCTGTCTTGGTCACAGTGATAATGAAATTGAGTTTAAAATTTTCAGTGTAATGAGAAGAAAGACAACAGAGTTGCTGCCCTGGACTTCAGGAGAGCAAACTCAGGGAGTATTTAGCAGAGTACCCTGGGAATCTGCTTTTGAGGGCTCAGGACTCCATGAGTACTGCTCAGTTTTTAAGAACCACCTTTTAAAAGCACAGGAGCAGACAATCCCATTGTGTCATAAGTCAAGCAAGCGGGGCAGAAGACCAGCTTGGCTGAACAAGGAACTGCTTTTGGAGTCAAGAGGAAGAACAAATTGTGTGATCTCTGGAAGCAAGGGCTTCACAGGAAGATTGTAGAGCTGTGGTTCATTTATGCAGGGAGAAGACATGAAAGGCCAAAGCTCAATCAGAGTTGAAACTGGACAGTGTGTGTCAGATAACAAGAAGGGCTTTAAGTATGTTAATAGCAAGAGGATGTCTAAATAAAACATTGGACCAATACTTGTTGAAGATGGTCACTTGATTAATAAGGATGAAGAAAAAGCAGAGGCATTCAGTGCTTTTTTTTGTCTCAGTTTTTAATAATACTGATAGACCTTGGGCTATCCAGTGACCTGCGTCAGAGGACCACAAGTGTTGCATTTGTGAACACTGAAATTTTAAGGGACCAACTGTATCAGCTGAATGTTGACAAATCCACAGGGGCTGATGAGACTCATTCCAGAGTACTGAAGGAGCTAGTGGATGATATGGCAGGACCCCTCTCAATCATCTACCAAAGGTCTTGGGAGTCTGGGGAGGTCCTGCTGACTGGAAGCTAGCCAGTGTTATTCTGATTTACAAGAAGGGGATGAGGGAAGACCCAGGAGACTACAGACCTGTTAGTTTAACCTCAGTTACAAAGATTGTACCAGGTACTTTTGAAAGGCGTTTAAAGAGTAATGCAATCATCAGGCACAGTCACCATGGGTTCACAAAGGGAAGGTCCTGTTTAACTAATTTCATACCCTTCTATGACAAGGTCACACACCTAGTGGATGAAGTGGTGGATGTCGTTTTTCCGCATTTTAGTAAGGCTTTTGATACTGTCCCTCACCACATCCTTCTGGACAAGTTGTCCAACTGTGGGATGAGTGGGTTCAGCATGTGCTGGGTGAAGAACTGTCTGAAGGGTGGAGCTAAAAGTGTTGTGGTGAATGGGGCTACATCTGGCTGGTGACAGGTCACCAGTGGTGTTCCTCAGGGTTCAGTTCTAGGGCCAGTTCTGTTCAGTATATTTATCAGCGATCTGGATGCAGGAGTTGAGTGCACCATTAGCAAGTTGGCTGATGATACCAAACTGGGAGGTGCTGTTAACTCTTTTGAGGGACAAGAGGCCTTGCAGAGAGATCTAGATAGATCAGAGCATTGGGCAGTGATTAGTGGGATGAAATTTAACAAGTCCAAATGCTGGATTCTGCACCTGGGATGGAATAATGTATAAACTGGGAGAGGAGTGGCTGGAGAGCAGCCCTTCAGAAAGGGATTGCTGGTCAACAGCAGGCTCAATGTGAGTCAGCAGTGTGCCCTGGCAACCAAGAGGGCAAACCACATCCTGGAGTACATCAGACACAGCATGACCAGGTCAAGAGAGGTGATTTGCTGTATTCAGTGTTGGTGTGGCCTCACCTTGAGTTCTGGGCCCCACAATTTAAGAAGGATGTTAATGGACTTAAATATGTCCAGAGAAGGGCAACGAAGCTGATGAAAAGGCTGGAAGGCATGTCCTGTGAGGAGCAGCTGAGGACTCTGGACTACTTTGGAGAAAAGGAGGCTGAGGGGCAACTTCATTGCTCTCTACAGCTTCCTGGGGAAGTGGAGAGGGAGATGCTGATCTCTTCCCCCTGGAATTGAGTGATAGGACACAGGGGAATGGATCAAAGCTGTTTCAGGGGACGTTCAGACTAGGTATTAGGAAACAATTATTTACCAAAGGGTGGTCAAACACTGGAACAGGCTTTCTAGAGAGGTGATTGATGGCCCAAGCCTGTCAGTGTTCAAGAGGCATTTGGACAATGCCCTTAGTAGCAGTTAGTCTTTTAACTTTTGGTCAGCCCTAAGTTGGTCAGGCAGTTGGAAGGGACCTACAGTGATCATCTAGTCCAACTGAAATATTCTGTTCTATTCTTTCCTAAATTCCACAAAAGAATCTTTCATATAAAAAAACCTCAAGAGTAACTCATTGCATTACACTGTAATGTAATTTACTTTAAAAGAATATGTCAAAATTGCTGGGAAAGCATATGATTTCTTTTCTGCCAGATTACAGCGACCACACGTCTACCTGCCAGTTCATCTTTATGGCCAACTGGTGCACCATAAAACGGGCTGTCATTTATTGGAGTCTCAGGTGAGGATAATAATTGTTTGTAACTTGAAAGATTCCAGAGTACTGTAACCCTTTTTAAATACATTTTAAAAGAGAAGGCATTTAAACTGTCATTGCAAAATAAGTTGATAATGAAAGTCTTAAGTTATATGGGGCCAAAAAGTTGTGAAGACAGTCTTTGCCATCTAGTCTCATGTAAAATTCCTTCCTGACACTGAAATAACAGAGAAATACCTTGCAACATTTTTCTTGAAATGGCTAGCAAAATCTTAGAATGGAAAGCAACTCGCCAAGAGAAGTAATTTTTCAATCTGTGAGTGAATTGTATATTGATAAGTAAAACTGAGCCTGTCCTTTTGTACGTACAAAACCATGGACATGAGGGAATAAAATCTTCTTTCTAATATCCTAAAAAGCTAAGAAAACAAACCCTAAGCAAGGTCATAGTTGCTTAAATGGATTCACTTTTAATGTGGGTTTGCAAGATGACGTAATGAATCCAGTAGTTGAAAAGTTCAAGAGAAAGGTTATAGATTGCAGTGTGTTAGTCTGAGTAGTCTGTTATCTTTATAAAATCTGAATCAACTTGATGCAATCAGTGGCTATGTGAAAATTTTCTGCTTGCATTACCATTGCTTTAATTTATGCATATTACTCTAGAACTACCACTGTTCATTTTAGGGTGTACACTTTAAATTAGTGCTTTATCTTTTATTAAAAATGCAAGAGAACCTGTCTGAGGTCTTCTTTTCATTTTCAACTGAGGTTTTGTTTTTTTTCTTCTGTTTTTCTCCTTCAGAGTATTGTTACAGATCTAAGTTACACTGTTCGTTCCCCAATGCTGGATAAGTGGGAAGGAATTAAGCAGCTGAAAGCAGCCCTTTGGGCCTTGGTTAGTAATAGATTTACAAACTTTCTGCAGTTGTTTGAGTTCTGTTATGACTCTTGATTCTGAAATAACTAAGCAAAATCCCATAAAATCATTAATGATGGTTTTTGTCATAAAATGTGTGTAATTTTTCCAAGTTGGTGTTCTGTACCTTAACTGGACTTTGAGTTCACTGCACCCAGATCTCTGCTTTGAGAAGATGTGGCTTGAAACTGTACTACCAACAAACAAAAATGTTGAAAACTTTACACTGATAGTTCTGCAGATCACACCAGAATCAAAACTTACTTGACAAATTTTTATTCCAGGGCAATATTGGATCATCAAATTGGGGTCTGAACTTGCTGCAGGAGGAGAATGTAATTCCTGATATAATGGCGCTTGCCCAACATTGTGAGGTTCTCTCTGTTAGAGGGTATGTGTATCTGATTTGTACATAAAATTTACAGATAGTAGTTGCCATAGGTTTTCAAATAGCCTTATCTAATGTACATTATTATAGTTTTGCACTTGGAAATCAGTTATTAAAGATCATTGATGACTGAGTTATCTGTCCTATACAGTGGCAAAATTATATAGGAAGTCTGAAAGAACATGCAGTAAGCAAATGAAACCTATGAAAATATATACTACTTTTCTCCTTTTTTAAAAAACAATTGAAATATTTGCTACTTATCTCTGTTGGAAGCAATTTGTTATTCCATCATTTTTATTCAATATCTTTTTTGAATTTTGAAAAACATAACTTGATGGTCTTTTGCATAATACTGCTACTGCATTGTTTGTCCTTTTTTTAAAAAAGGTAATTTTCTGTTTTATGTAATTAGTTTTTATTTTTACAGAGCGTATTGTTCTCATTTCTCAAGCTTCCATTGGTTTACAAATAAAAATTAACAAAAAGCTACTTGGCAGTTTTGAAACTGTTTCCTTTCAAAAGATAAATAAGTTTAGTTAAATTAGACGCTATTATTGTTGCTCTTTTTTCTATATATACATTAAATACAGAACCTGTGTCTACGTGCTTGGTCTAATAGCCAAAACTAAACAAGGATGTGACATTTTGAAGCATCACAACTGGGATGCAGTGAGACACAGTCGTAGACAGCCTTGGCCAGTGGTCCCTGATGACATGGAGCAGCTCTGCAATGAACTTTCTTCTATACCCAGCACTCTTAGCTTGAACTCTGAGTCCACCAGTTCTAGGCATAACAGTGAAAGTGAATCTGCTCCTTCAAGTAAGTAACAACAAAACAAAAAAACCCACCACAAAACAGCATTTTGGCGTTCTTACCAACTTTTTGGCAGGACAAGGTGCAGGCAAATTGTATCAAGGTGTTATTGCAGGAAATAAGAGTGCAAGCGAGGGGACAGTTATGTGCATTCAGAGAGATGTAGACAAGTGCGAGGACAGAGAAGAGTGTCTTAGGTTTACATTTGGTGTAGGAGTAAAAGTTTAACATCAGGGTAAGTTACTAGTTTTTATGTCAAGTCATGGCAGCTTGCTGTAATACCCTGCAGAAATCTCCATGCTTGGGTATAAAGATACATCTACTTGGTTGTCCTCAAAGGAATATTCTAGAATATAAATACATATATTCTGTGTGTATACACACACACAGAGTATTTCTGTATTTAAATTCTTGTATATTATGAGCATCTAATACATTTTAATTTTGCTATGGTTATTTGGAATTTAAATCTGGAAATACACAATATTTAGATACCACGAAAGGAGTGTGTTGGTTGTAATCCTAGTAACTGGATATTTGCACTGAATAAGGTAGTCTGGCTTTTCTTTTGAAGCAGTGAGACCTTCAGCTCAGGTACTCTTCAAGGTACTTAATTTACACTACTAGTTGTCAAGAAAAAAAATCTTTAATTAAAATTACAGTAAATTGCATAGTGTCCTACTTTGACTTCTATAGAATTGTTTACTTTTTTGCAACATAGTTTATATACTTTGAAGAAATGTCCATTTTCAGTGACAGAGTCTCATATAATTTCAGGCATGTTCATCATGGAGGATGACCGTTTTGGTAGTACTTCCACTAGTACGTTCTTCCTAAATATTACTGAAGATGCAGAACAAATATTTTATGACAGACCTGGGCCTTCAAAGGATAAAGACCGTAGTCCCTTTCCTTTCTTTTCCTCTAGTAGACTTGTGAAAAATCGCATTCTAAACTCTCTTACTCTACCTAATAAAAAACACAGAAGTAGCAGTGATCCAAAAGGAGGAAAGCTGACATCATCTGACAGTAAATCAGGCCTGAGACGAAATCGTACAGTAACAGAACCTTCCAGTAGCATAGACTTTCCTGCTGTGGAAGAATTCAACCCTGTTTTCAGAGTTCCTAAAATCCAGACTTTACGATTAGAAACTTCTTTTGTTGGAAGTAAGCACATGGAAGATACAGATAGTACCCCAAGTATTGGAGAAAATGATCTGAAGCTGCCAAAAGGTCTTGGAAATGAAATTCACCGGGAAAACACAAGTAGAGAAAGGCTAATAGGAGATGGTACTACACAAACACATTTCAAGAGTCGTAGCTTAAGCTTTAATACAGATACCACAACAAGTGGCATAAGCTCAATGAGCTCTAGCCCTTCAAGAGAGACCGTAGGTGTGGACACTACAAATGTAGATACTGACTGCGGAAGTTTGAGTACTGTGGTAAGCACAAAAACAGTCAAACCAAGTCACTGTTCAACACCACAGTCTAACCACCTGCCTCTCTCAAAATCCAACTCTGTATCCCTGGTACCACCAGGGTCCTCTCATACACTTCCCCGAAGAGCCCAGTCTCTTAAAGCTCCTTCTCTTGCTATGATAAAAAGTCTTGCTGACTATAATTTTAGCTACACAAGTTCTCGAGATGCCTTTGGCTATGCTACACTAAAACGCTTACAACAGCAGAGGATGCATCCTTCACTGTCTCACTCAGAAGCCCTAGCATCTCCAGCAAAGGATGTGCTGTTTACTGACACTATCACCATGAAGTCTGGCAGCCTGGATTCTCGGCTAACCCCAAGCCGGTAAGAGATTATTATGTGCTCATTTCTTACTTCAAAGCTGTAAGAGCAATTAAATAAGAAAAGTATCTTTCTAATTTTTTTTCCAACTTCACCTAAAAGTGACAGTTGTTGCGGGATGATTCATAACATCGATGAAAGCAGTATCAATATTAGGAGAATAAAATAATAGAATGAGCATTCTCAACTTTCTAAGTACTGTCAGGGAAGCGCAGCTTTCATAGCTGTGCTCAGTGCCTTTAATGGTGTTAGGGACAAAGGGAAATACTTCCTTCTATCACATTTGCTTCCTGTTTCACTTTTTTAGTATTTAAAGGCAATTACACTGCTAACATTACTGAAGTTGTAATCACACCCAATTGCCCATGTAGTCAGAACTATATTTCAGAAGAGGATTTTCTTTATGTCACTTGGTGAGGTTTTAGGACAGGGATAAATATAGCAAATATGCTATATTTGTGTTCACTGTGGCATTGAGGACAGTGATGAGGTACTGATACCATTGATAGGAATGTGAGTTTGGCTTTTCGCTACAACAGAGCAAAGATTTTACTCATAGCGTTTATTTTTAGGTGGCAGAGTCACCTCTTTATTTTTGGGTAATATTAGATGTTCTGAAGACTAATTGGATAGTTATGTAAGGTATCTAGCTCATGACATTGACACTGTTCCCAGTAGCTACAGTCAGTGTTTAACAACTTTCTCCTAGAAGCTCTACTACCAAGCTTTCCCTTTCAAATCATCTTTAGCTAGTGCATTGGATTTTCTCATTACTATTGAAAGGGAAGAGACACTTTCTGTTCTTACCTAAATACCCTCTCTCAGGTGAGAGAAAGGGGAGAAGCTACCAGTACATATCTGCTTACTGCCCAGGACAGTAAATGCCCGGTCCCTGAACTCCACTCCACATACCCAGTTGAGTGTGTATATAGTGCCTGTTTGTTACTATGCATTTTTGTTTATATTTTCACATGATTCTGCAAAGAAGCTATAAAAGATAAGTTTTGTTCCCTTTGTTCAATTAAGTTAGAACTAGACTGAGTGTGCCGATTAAATTAAGGATAATTCAGTAGTTACCATGCACTCCTGGAAATCAGAAGTGCGGTTCCTTGCTCTGTCACTGGCTTCCTGTGCTAATGTGTCATTTCAGTGGCAGTACAGGTTCTGTTGTGGGTATACTAGTGTACTATTCCTTGCAGTCATGCCCTTGATATGCAAAGCAGCCTTGTTGCAGTGGACTTTCATCTGGTGACTCTGTATGCAATGTAATACTAACTGTATTCCTAGTGCTTAGCTGTTCATGATCTCTTGTATTAGTGGTTGGGCTCAAGGATTTGAGCGGACCTGTTTAACATTGAACTGAAATGGCTGGAGTGGTCGTATTTTCGAGAAGGTTAAAATGTTGCAGACATGCATCTTACAAGAGATTGTCAGATTGTGTTGGTTACTAATAAAATTGATTGGAAAGACTATGATGTAACTAGTATATGTGTTTTTCTTACTCATTACAGCTGAGTGTCTGCACTGAACAATTGTGGTCCTTTTAATTTCAGAGCATGTTATAATTTCCAGCTGAATATTGTCCTTAACTGCTAAGTAATAAATTGGAAAGAAATATTCTGTCTTTTTTGTCTGCCAAGGCTATTTTTCTGTTAGTCTTCAGAAAAATTTCTTTGATTCATGCCTCATTGACAAATGCATGTGTTCGTAGCAACTAGCAGCTTTAAATTGATTTTTGTGATGTTTCTAGTTTGTTTTGTTCAAAAGGTTGAAAAGCTTATTTCTTTGCATAAACTATTTTGTGGGGCTGAATTTTCCACCTTTGTCTTTAAAGACCAAAAATGTTAATGTGCATGTCTTAAATCCTGATCATGGCTCTCACCTTACCACCTGTAGACATGCTTTGCAACTGGTAATTCTGGGGCTTTTAGAATCACAGAATCATTTAGGTTGGAAAAGACCTTTAATATCAAGTCCAGCCATAAACCTAACACTGCCAAGTCCACCACTAAACCATGTCCTTAAGTGCTGCATCTGCATGTCTGTTAAATACCTCCAGGGATGGTGACTCAGCCACTTCCCTGGGCAGCTGGTTCCAATGCTTGATAACCCTTTCAGTGAAACTTTTCCAAATATCCAATCTAAACCTTCCCTGGTGCAACTTGAGGCCATTTTCTCTCATGAAGTATGGCTTGACTTTTATTTTAAGTCCACTGCTACTGTCATTAGCATTGGTCAGAATTAGTAGCAAGAAAACTATTGATAGCATATGATTTGTGTTCTGCACATTCCCATCACATAATAATGTCTTGAACCGTACATAGTCAAACCTTGATAATTTAATTTAATCTCAGTATAAATCTGTTAACTGTTAGGGATAAGCAGACATTTTAATTGCCCATCAAAAAATCATCAAAATCACAAAATATCATCTAAATAATCTAAAATCATTAATCATCTAAACCAAAAAATGATAGAAAATTATTTCTAAGGCAGAAAGTCAAGAAATCAAATGTTTACTCTACTTTTCCTCTTAATGTATAATAATTTGGAGTAACATAATTAAAATTTACTGTTCCTGAGATGTGTCTCTTTTTACTCGGAAGCTTTAATCCACTGCATACAGACCATCTACATAAGTTGATTAGCAGAAAACATTAATAGGTTTTTATCTTCAATGAGAAGTAAAATGACAGATGTCCAAATGTAAAATTTCCATCATCAGGAGTCTTAGCAGCACTGAGGAGTTGTTCTCCAGTCTCCTCTCTCCTGTCTTATTTTCCCAACTTAATTCTTTCTTTGTTCCTTAGGCTGCTTGTCACAGTCAGCACTGCTTGTTGCCTAGGTTCAGATTTGTTCTTTGTGCATTCATGTTGAACAAATTCTTCCTCCATGCTTTGGTGAACTAATGGGTGGCTCCTTTAGAGTACAGGAAAAAAATGTTCCTTGCTTGCATCACTGGTACCTGGTAGGCTCAAGTTTTGTGTTTGCAGGCATGTGCCTGCTCAGCTTGGAGTTTGTGAATATCCAGGGAAGGTATGTTCAGTTAGTAGGTACATTTCAAAATGAGGCAGTTAACAATTCAAAAGCCTGAATCTTTACTGAACACATCTGGGCTGTAAAACTTTGAAGCCTGGTAAGTTGGAGAAAATTGGTGGTTTTGCAGGGTTGACAGCCCCTCCAGCAGAAGTTCCATCCTGCTGTCTTTCAAGTCCCTGTCCCAGGACTTCCAAAGAAAAAATTTTTACCTGAGGAACAGCCAAACCATGCAATACAACATGAAACAGAAAAAAGTAGTAAGCCTATAGCTGTAGTTTGACAGAGTAAGAAGCTCTTGGTTCTACAATGGGAAGATGAGGATAGTCTGTGTCAGCAGTCGTTCTTACTTTTAATGTGCTAGAATGAGAGATTTACCAAGATTGTGATTTATTATTTCAATGTTACAGGTTCATGAAAGCTTTAAGTTATGCTTCATTAGATAAAGAAGATTTATTAAGTCCTATTAACCAAAACACACTTCAGCGTTCCTCTTCAGTTCGCTCCATGGTTTCTAATGCTACATATGGTAGCTCTGATGATTACATTGGCCTTGCTCTGCCAGTGGATATCAATGAAATATTTCAGGTATGTATGTGATAACATAGTGGGTTCATTTGCATTTTCATACTGAAAGGTAGTCAACTGTTGCATTTTCATCAGAATAGATTAGATCTAGAGAAATGAGGAAAAGCATATGTGGTACTTTAAAGGAATGCATTTTGGAGAACAAGAGTTTCTTTCCTAACCCCGTATACAGAAAATCACTAGTCTGTATTGTATTCTTAGGCAAGGAAGACGCAGACTAGGTTAGAGTGTTAAACAATGGTAGCATAAATATGCTGTTGTAAGATTTTTAGTTGACAGCTAGCTTTTATACTAAAGTTAGCATAGTATGTGGACGTTTGTTAATACCTCTAGCTGGCTATTGATAGTCAGCAGTAAATGATGTGCATAATTGCACAGTTAACTTCCGGCTACTGTGATCTTGATTAAATACCCATTTATTTGTGTATATATATCATCATAGCATTAAATTATATTGTCTTTCCTTAATCTCACAGAAAATATATTTAAGTTAAAACAGGCTGTTTTAAATGTCTTATCAATTGCCTTGCTCTTTTTAGTTGGTTAAGAAACATTTCCATCTAGCAAACTGATGCATCACAGGGTTTAATATTCTGTTACTTAATTATTCAAAAGAGGACATGGTCTGTGTCAGAGTTAAATCAGTGGACTTCCTTACCTTTAGTATACTTAGTCTTTGCATTTCAAACCTAAATTACTTTCTTACTAATCTCAAAAAATTACTAAAGCTAGAGCAAAGGCAGGATTTTCCATCATACCTGCTTCTGTTCCCCCTTACGAAATAACTGCTTTTTCTTTCTCCTTCACAGTCTTTGTTATGTTGCCTCATTTCTTCTCTCAACTCTTTTTGTAGAGTTGAGACACATCTCAACTCTGTGTCATTTTACAGGCAACACTTTAGATGTCCTGGGTGTTTTTGCACTGCCCTCCCAAGATCTCAAGTGGTGTAGAGTGATCATGGACAGATCATTAAAAGCCACTTCTGGGTCCCTGATTTCCTTACAGCCTGTCACCACTGTTTTAACATTCACTGACTGTTCATAAACCTTCTTAATAAGTGTTCATTCACAAATGCATGTTTTTCTCGTTGACTTTTCTTTAATACTCGGGAGCCCATTCTTAATTTCCTCTTCTAATTAGATCTTTTTCCTGAAGTAAAAAATGGACAACATTTTATTTCCTCATAAATCTATTTGTCCTTTGTATATTATTATCAACTGTGCTAATTTTAATTTTCACATGAATATTCCAGGTAAAGGAAACTCCGTATTTCCAGAAGAAAACCACACCTCCATTTGATGACCGTGGAGCTAGAGTCTTTGCACCTGATGCAGGCGGTACTGTTTTTGTTCTTCTCCCCTACCTTTCTGTTGTTTATTTGTTCATCCGGTGGTATGGGGTTTATTTGTTAATTTTTCTTCACAGAAAAGGCTATTTGTAGCTGTTGAGAGCTGTGTTCTGGATTCAGGATAGCAGGCCATTAATTCCCTGTTTATTTAGTTTGAGATAATGTGGTATTGCTTCAAAGCAACATGAGCTTGGTCCTACTCTTACAAATGGAGGAAGAAGTCTACATGTCTTTGATTATAATATGAGCTAATGCTAATCAAAGACTGTATTAAAGAAAGTAGGAAAAGTATTAAAGAAAGTAGCAAAATTTAAGCTAAGATAAAATATGTATGCCACATATTAAGCTGTTACATTTTGACTTCCCTTTGATTACACATGAATTTATAAGAACCAATAAAGGTATTAGGTATGTATTTCAGAAAGTAAATTTTCTCTTTCTGTGATGTTGCCATGACAGCTCATCAGCAGAAGTGATGGCACATAGTACAAGAGACTTGCAAGTGCTCCATAATGCCTGGCTTGTTCTGGAATGCACTTTCTTTTTACTCCAGAGTAGTCAGAAATCTGTAGGGTGTCAGTATGCCTTTTCAGTAGGACAACTAAAAAAAAGATTTGAAACTGCTCCTAAAGTAATATAAGATAGCTGTTAACTGGAACTAAAGTTAACTGGAACTTTATTACAAGCACTTTGAACATCCAAATAGATACACCTTACTGATTTTTTTTTTTCTTCTGTGTTGTTAATGTAATACATAAAACAGATTTTCCTGAAAGTGTGTTTCTTTAGTTTACTAAGTTTCAATGTAAAGTAACTTTTGTTCAAAATTGTATTTGTTGGTATTTTCCACCCAGGGAAGAGCATGTCACTAAAGTGTCTTCATCTTGTTTCTGCACTGTTGAGTCTAGTTTCTTCCTATTACAGGCGCTAAGTTACAGTGTTTTAAATGGTGTTTCTGTGTTCACTGATGCATGTGTCATTTAAACATATGGTGTATTGTACTAATCTTGTTTGACACTGAAAATTTGTAATACATCAGTGTTATTACTATAGTTGTATTACTGTTAATGATGTTGATATGATGTCAGGATTTACCACATATCTTCTTAAAGTATGTGTGTAGAGTGTGTGTGTTTAGAGGTTGAATTTTGTCCTTTGCAATGTTTTGTTATATATGATAAGCCAGGACTAAAATGTGATGCCTGTTTCCCAAATGCTAATGATATTGGGAGCTTAACCACTCAAAACAAAGTTTCTAGATCTTAATACACACATCTTCCCCAGCCCTAAAATGCTTAAAAGGTGAAATTTAATTGAAATAATGTTGGTTACTTGATTTTGGGTTTTTCTCATGTCTAATTGCTTATCTATAGGTCTTCCATCAGGTACCAGTGATGTTGTCAAAAGTCCTTTTCAGATGCTCCGACAACAGATCAGTCTCACAGAAATAATGAATACCAGCCGTTCAGATGCCTCACAGTTTTTAGAAAATACAGAGGATACGGGCCTACAGGAGCACACAGATGAGAACTGCCTTTACTGTGTCTGTATTGAAATACTGGGTTATCAGCCAAACAACAAAGTGAACTCTTCATATAGTCGTACAGGTTAGTGTTCCTTGTGGGGAAGTGTGATAAAACTGAATAAAAATACTGGATTTTGTTAATTTTTAAAAATTATTAATCTGTAAGGCTTTTTTTTGTTACAGACTATTGACCTTAAAATTAATTCTCTATAGTAAACTCACTGTGCAACCAGTGGTATTTCTATGGTCATTTCCAGCTTTTTGGTTCCTGGTGGTGTTAGTGTGACTAGGTGCCTGCACATTTTTTAAAATATTTCTAAGAGCTTATCAAAATACAAAATTTGAAACCTTATTTAGTACTTAATATCCATGTCCTGAAAACTGATGCTTGCTGTCAAACTAATGAAAACTGACTTCAAAGCAAGTCTACCATAAAACAAAACAAAAGAGATCGGAGGAGTCAGAAGTTGAGCCCAAGTTTCTGGGATTTAGTAATTTTCCTTCGTATTTTGAGATTCAGATCAGATTCAGAATTATTTTTCCTAACCTTGTCTGCAGATCTTGCAGTTACATGCCTTTTTGCCATGTCTGTCATAAAAAGGTAATCCAGCAATGGATGCTTACTAGGAATCCACCATCTTACAACAGTATTACACATTCAGGTGGTAGCACAGATAGAGTACTGTTGTCCAGGGGGATGGTATACAAAATGTGAGGAGTGGCCCCAAGAGCTGAGTTTCAGCTAAAGTTCTGTATTGAGAAAGGGTGGCAACTAAAATCCCAACTGTAGTCTTCAAATAGGATAAGGGGAATATAGGTGTGGCAGAGCCAGGCTCTTGTCAGAGGCACACAGCCAAAGGATGGGAGGCCACAAACACATGCTGTAGGAATAGAAATTCCAGTGTATATAAGTTGCACTCTTTGCGGTGTAACATAATCTCATTTTGAGGTGAACCCTTCTTTGAGCCAGGGATTGAACTGAGGTGATCTCCAGGAGTCCCTTCAGACACGTTTTTCTGTGGTTCTGTTAACTACACAACAATTAAAAGCTTGGGTTTTATATTCATCTCTTTCAATCCAAAATGCCAAAGTCTGTGGACTCCCAGAGGAATCTTACATGTCACATCTTTCTGTTGATGAAGTGAGTGCCCTTTCTGCAACACCTGGGATAACCGTATGAAGAAAAAAAATATGGGTATGCAAGAGCATCTTTATTATGTCAGGTAAAATAGAGCATGGATATATCAATAAGAGCTCTATGTATGATGACAGTTTTTAGGCTTTCATTAGTGTCTTAAGAGTTGATTATTTTTACCCAAGTATTTTAAGATTCAAAAAAAGGTGATTTTTTTTTTTTTTTAGACATTTTGAGGGTGATTTATCCAAAATCCAACTTCTAGTTTCCATCTGGTTTATATGCACAGTACTTAATGCATCAGTGTCTTGCATGCTTGCCGTTGTTGAAAAATAAGAAAAGCATTTGAAGTGAGGAAAAGTGTGAATAACAAAGATGCAACATCTTGTTTTTGTCAGATTTTTCAGACATTCCATATACTGACTGGTGTGGGCAGACCATACACAATCACTTAGATGTGCATTCCTCCAAATTTTCTGGAATTTCAGGCTGTAGTGATGCAGTATCCCATGGTTCAGCCAGCAGCACCAAGAGTACAGAGCTTGTACTAGGTAAGTTTGAAAGCCTTATGATTATTAGAGACTATATGTCTTGTTTTTTAGGTATTGTGGAAAAATAGTATTTCATTTATACATACTGCAACAAAGTAATGGTCACTATTTAAAAAAGCAAAAACCCAAAAACCAAAAAAGAACAAGAATTAAAAACAGTCACCATCCTTACCTCTATCTATCACCTCACATCTATCACCTCTACCTCTATGGTAGAACATACTTTTAAATTCTCCTTTTGCTTTATAGCATTTCTGCAGGTTATTAAATAGCTCTGTATCTGACATTACAAGCAAATTGATTGCCTCTTTTCCACACTGAAGATAGCTAAAAAAAAAAAATTTAGAAATTACTGAATAAGTAAAGAGAAAGACACTTCGTTTTTAGGCTTGAGGTTTACATTTTGAATTATCATAATTTCTTATGAAGTAGCTGGCTGATAACTTCTGCAGCATCTGATAGAAAGGTAATCACTCGCTCAGTTTGCAGCATGATTTAGTGTAGGGACAGCACTGTAATTGAATCTTACAGGTTTTTCCATTTATGAAATGGTAGTTTACCTTTTTAAAATCTTATGTTAAAATTCCTGAAAATAGTATCTTTTTTTAAAGTTTTAATTTCCATGGAAGTATTTGTTGATAGTCCAGAATATGTACATATAAGTGTGCGTTTATGTTTATGGAATGCTAAAACAGGCTTACATGGCATAAGATGAGCACAATCAAAGACTATTCCATTTAAACTCTGTACTGTTTGTTCTTCTAGGAGTAAAATCAATCCCAGATGATACACCAGTGTGCAGAATACTTCTGCGGAAAGAAGTGTTACGTTTAGTAATCAATTTGAGTAGTTCAGTAGGAACTAAGGGCCATGAAACTGGACTTCTGACGTAAGTTCAATTCATTTCAGGCATTTTAGCAACATTTAGTTGTATGTATTCTGTAAGATCTCTAGGATAGTGATTATTTCTGACTTCCTAAAAAATTGTCAAGCAGATAAGGTTGAATGTAATGTAAAAGTTAAGCAAACAATTTTCCTTTTAATATTTTTGCTCTGTTTTTAATTTCTTACTCTTCCCTGGTCTTTTTAAAATCAGTAATTCAACTGTAGTGATACTTCATCACATACCCAGTCTATCCTGCATCTTTAAAAAGGCAACAGTAATTCTTTTTTGTTATTTGTGCCAAATAATATATGTCCGATAAGCAGAATAACAAGATGAAAGTAACTTCTTGAGAAACACAAATCTACTTTGACCAAGTATACAACTACTGGAATTAATTTATAGAAAAAAAAAAACATGTTAAAGTATAGGACTATAAATCCAGGGACCATGTTGGAACCCAGGTTTCTGGGCTACTGACATTGGAAACTGACGTACAACTGCTAAAAGAAAATGTAGAAATGCTCGTTTTGATTTCAAAAATTCTTACAGGTAATTAAATTAGCAATTCCTTATTTTTTATTACTGTTGTACATGTGGATGCCAATTCTCTTGACATACTGTTCTCTTTCTACATGTATTATTCTAAGACTAGGTGATCTCAGCAATTCTGTACAACTTTCAAATTATATATTCTATTTCATCTCATTAATACAGATTTCTTTCTTTGTACAAAATAATGCCGTCTGTTCTGATTTTCTTGCTTCGTCAGATCCAGAATTTATAATGCCTGTTACTGAAGAGTTCTACTTTGTTAATGATGACAATCAAAATCTAATAGAAGAGTTTTTTAAAATATGAGGGAAATCTGTTCAAGACTTACAAAATTTTGTTTTTTCTGTTATTCAGAATTAAGGAGAAGTATCCCCAAGCGTTTGATGACATATGCCTTTATTCTGAGGTGTCCTACTTGTTAGCACATTGTACATTTCGACTTCCATCTCGAAGGTTCATTCAGGAGCTATTTCAAGACGTACAGTTCTTACAAGTGAGTGGAGGGTTCAAATGTGATGAATGCACCAAAGTGTGCCAGCTGGATGCAGGTTTCACCTTCTGAGTAAAAGATGCCTTCAGATATGTCTTAAAGGAAACCATTTTGTGATGTCTCTAGTAAAACCTCTAACAACATTAATACTTCATCTGTCTTTTCCTTTTAGATGCATGAAGAAGCAGAGGCTATTTTAGCAACACCACCAAAACAGCCAATAATCGATCCATCAGCTGAATCCTGACCTCTGTCTCACACAGTGCATTGCATACAGACTTTCTGAAATCCTCAGACAACCTCTGACTGGATAAAAAGCTTGGAGCATCATCTTCTAGACCGTTCCAGAAGCTACTGGTACCTGAAGACTGAACTGAAACCTTTTCTTACTCAACCAGTTACTGCCCTAGTCTTTTGAGCCCTTTGGGGATCTATTAAACATAACCATAGTTTTAATAATAGTAATTACCAGTATATGCAAGAGCCGAGCACTGAACACCTCCACAAGTTTTCATTTCATTTTCTATCATAAGAAAAAAAGAGGACAACATGCAGAGACATCTTTTTTGATTGACTTCTGATTCTGTTCAGAGAAGCAGAACAATGCCTTGCTTTTTAAACCCTGGATAGGAGGAATCAGAGATGAGGGTGCATTCCATCATCAGCAATGGGGAGCCATGCTGTAGTCGTGGACACCAGGGGATTAATGTTAGCCCTTCTCTGTTGTTTTTTGTACTGTTTATAACACTACTTGGGGGTTTGTAACTTCAGACAGAAAGAAAAGCCTCTGTGAATCTGAGGTTTCCTTTAAGTTATTTTAATATTGCTATAGCTGTAAGTCATTTTATTAGCAGTCCCTCCAATTTCATTACATTTACGTACACATAACTTATCTGAACCAGTTTAAGGATTTTCACTACAGTTTGATTTTAAAAAGAACAAATCATTTAAACTTAAAATACTGAAGTCAGATTGTTTTCCCTGAATGATATGCATGTGTTTGCAGTTTCTACACTCATGCTCATATAGTATGAATGCTGGTCTTACTCTTAACTAAAATCCTTCAAAAAGCATGATTTGTATCAGATAAATTAATATTGTATGAACTAAACTTGAAGACATTTAATCATTGCTGCTTTTGTGAGAAGACATAGTATGAGTGTTTTCCAAGTTCCATGGAAACAGCCTTTTATAAAAACAAAGGTTTATTTGAATTTTCAATGGATAAGTGATCAAGCATCAGATAGTACTAATAATTGTAGTGAAAAGCCTTAAATACCAAATTTTGGAGCAGCAGTACTTACAATTTTATACTGGTATTTAAGACTTGTTGCAAATGTTAAATGATACAGTGACTGTTAATGACTGAAATAGTTGCCTCTATCATATTACTAGTGAGGTTTCTAAATTAATGAGTGCAAGCTTAAAAAGAGAAAGTAAGAATCCCTGTCACTTTTATCATGAATCTAAAGATTCAGAAGCCTTTATACAAAGGTGATATAAATATATGCAAATGTGTATATACAGTAGCATGGCCACCTTTGCTAGAATGCCTGTAATAGAAGGGATTACCCTTTGATTTTGATATAGGTGAATAATTCAGCTGGACTGTACTAAGTAGAACGTATTTTTATCCATTCACTTTTACCATTTTTTATAATTGACGGATTAATACTTAAGTGAAGATAAGTGAAATTTATCCTGATGCTCATAACTCTGTTCTTACTAGCTATGCTACTGGAGATTTCAATTAAGTAGTCCTGTGAACAGTAAAACACGATTTCTAGTGAAATGCAGAATTTATTTGTTCTTACTGGAAATTTCATCTTGCCACATAAGCACTGCTTTGCAGCTGGACTTCACTGAGTTATGTGCACTGCATACCATTCTGGTAAAGCAGATTGTAAGTTGCTGCTCGTCATCAAATTTAGTTCCTAAGATTATCTTTTCGTGAGTTCCCATTGAAAGAAGGAGCAAAAAGAAACTGATTCAGCTATGGTCAGTGACATAAATAATATATCTGTGTGTCAAGGCATATTTGAAATGCTCTGAAAACATACCACACCAGTAACTATTGGACTTCTCTGGTCATAAGAAATAAATGCTTCTGTAAAACCAAAATGTCAATCACAGTAGACCAAATAGTGGTATAAACTCCAAAGGAAATAATGTAGTTTTTCCCAAAAATGGGGCTAGCATATCTTATACAGTAGTTTCAAACACTACCTCAGTTAGGCTAGAGTATAAGAGGTTTGTTTTAATAACTAGATAGGGTTACACCAAACAACTCCATGTTATTTTTCTGCAGTTAAAGCAAAATAAACCAGTTTTATCACCTGTATTTAAAAAAAACACCTTTGTTCATTTGTTACCAGTTTAACCCATAGCACTTAATGTAGAAGGTGCCGTAGGAAGGCCTGTGATTATAAAAAGGTAAGCAAAAGCAATGTCAATATACTTCTGAAAGAATCTCCATCTTGAAATGCTTATGTGTTCTGAAGTACTCGCTTGTGTGGGGATCCATAACAACAGAAACTTGATGTACAGATTATGGCTGCAAATTCAGTTATAAAACATGATTTTTCTTTTGAAAGTGTGTGAGAGTCAGAGATTTCAACAAGTATGCATCAAGGATGTAAAGTCTGTACTGTACATAACATACAACATTTCTAGAATTTACATATTTACATGAAGCTCACATTAATGTTTCATTTTAATTGGCAAATGAAGGGATACTGTTATTGAAGGAATTTTATATTGGCCTAGTTATAAACTGTGAATTTCTAATTCTGTAGATTTCTTCTTAAAAATATCCCTTTCAAAGTTCTTACTTTGGGGTTTTATTTGCTTCATGATAAAACTTCAAAAGAAAATGGTAGTAAATAAAAATTGTGCTTATATTAACCCTAATAAAGAATCCTTCCACTTTCCCTAGAAAGGTTTGCAAGGGAAGCTGACAGACCACCCACTTTGTATTTTTCCAATCCAAACAATTGGCAATACTGTTGAATAAATGTTAAAGCATATAGTATTCCCTTACACTATATACAAATACAGTTTGGTTGCTGTGGCAAAGACGACTCATGAATGATTCAACACGCTGAGACAAAATAGGCATGTCTGAGGCAAAAGCCTTTATGGGAAGGAGAGGCTGGGTGTGAAACCAATAGCATTTAGACTACTACATTAGCTGGCTGGCTTAGTCTCCTTTTAGAGTCAGCAGAAAGGGGATAGCCCTTTCCTAAGGGCAGAGACCTAACTAAAGGGCTCCCAGTTGCTTCCCCAAGGGCCTGTTTCTCTCCACTGAGTGAGGAGGACAAAGTTGGATGCTGTGAGTGTCCTTTTAGAGAGAGAGACCTTTTCAGCTGTCTGAAATTCAGAGGTGCTGAATGCTTCCAGCTGTCATGGACATCACTTGGAGCTGGAAATGGTCAGGCTTTGTTTGAGGTGCCTAACTTGTATGTTGGACCCCTGGCATGTTGTGCTTGAAGTAGGTGCTTTTTCCTCATCTGACAGCTCATACTTGACCTGGTGTACTTACCCTAGATGTGCTTCCATTTGGTTTTGTTGTTTTTTCCCAAGACATAATGAAGTGCTAAAGTATTCAGTAGTTTAGGGAGCAGTAGCTTGGCACACTGAGGTAAGATGCCCTTACAAACATTTAAAAAGGCAGAAGTGAGAATTCTGCTCATCTTTTTGTCATTTTGAAACATATGTTGTGGTCTTGAATTTGAGTTTTAATTTGCAGTGAGAGACTGAAAAAACCTATAGCACCTTTACTAGGCACCTGAAGAAAAAGGTAGCTGTTTGAGAAATAGGTAATAAAGCCTAGTGAGAGATGAAAGAGTTGTTGTTGCTGCTTCTTCATCTGTGTTGTGGTCTTGGTATTTGGCTGTTTGGACTGCAGGAAGCTGGTGTTACCTTGTAAGTGAACGTGAGCTCAAGCTGAGCAGTCACGGTGGAAGAATTCTTGCCAGGCTTGGGAGTGTCTCCAAGGTTTCTGCTTGCCTCTTGGCAGGGCTGCACAGAAGTCCTGTTAACATGGAGCTTCACTGAAGCCAGCTGAAAGCAGGTCGTGTAATTTTTTTTAAGTTACACTTCTATTATCATGTACTTACTAAAAGTATACTAGGAGAGAACAAAACCAGAGAACTATAAAAGACCTTTGGGAACATGCTAGAAACCATGTTTGTATTTTGCTAGAAGCTCCCCATCTCCTTGGATTTTTTTTAACTCCTGATTCTGGTTCCCTGGATAGAGTGAATGTGGATTTTCTTTGGACTATTTGTAACATAGATGGACATCAATGCCACAGCATGCAGAAATTGCACATTTTGCTTGAGTTGCTTTGTAAAATACACTATTTTATTTGAGAAATGTAATTTATGCCAAAAAGTGTAACATGCCATTTTGCCACTGAATAGGTTGTTTTAGCACAAGATGCAATGTCTAAGGGGGGAAAGGGCAGACTGTTTGTATATTTAATTGGAAAACTGTTCCAATACTGGGCTGTCAGCATCCCTGAAACTGCATTACAAGAGATTATCTAAAGTAATCATTCTGAGGAGGGAAGGGATCAAGGAAAATTTCAAGACTTACTCTCCCTGTCCTGTGTGGTCTTTTTTTATTTAGTAATACGCTGCTACATATTTGGAGGTTCTAGTGTTTGTAGGTCACTGAACAGACATTGAAATCTGATTTATATTGTATACCTGTAACATAGAAATAAAAAGTATTTATATATTTTCCGTAAGAATATTGCATTGAGCTGTGTATAATTTAAATGGAGGCTTGTCCCAAAACGGTATTGCCCACCTTGATTTTTTTTGTTTTTTGTTTTTTTTTTTTTTTTCTGTATAGTGTGTACAGTTCATGTCAATGGGCATTAAAAGCCTCCTGAAGCATAATCTTATCAAAGGGATGCATTGTTAATAAAATGTACTTAAACTTCTTACAGTTGTTCTGGTCTGATATGTACCTCTCAGCACTAGAAATAGGTTGAATTTTGTTTATAAGTTACTAATTAACTATAACAACCTGAAGCTTTCCAAACGAGCACTTGTCAGAAATACATTTTACATTAAGGCTTTGTGGGATGTCTTACGAACATAGAAGGAGACTCTTTTAATAGGTTGTATACTATTTTTATTTTAAAAGTTTAGCACACTGATAATTGAGAACTAATAATTTTTCATTAGGTGATAGTTTTAAGTATTAGCATTTTAACAGCTGTGAAAGTTGAATTATAAACAAGAAAAATGATAGAAGTTTACAGTTTTGAACTCATTCAACTATTAATGCAAGACAGATGTCTTAAAAAATATATAAAAATTATGTATGTCTCTCCACCCATGGAAAAATACTTTTCTAATCTTTAGGTCTAGCGCCTGGACTGTACTCTGTGGCTGGCACAAAGTCATCATCCTCCTTGGAATCCTCTGTTTGTGTGCTATTAAGCAGAGGTGGTATCATGAAACACCACTCATCAGCGCCAGCAAGCAGAAAGGTTTATAGGTGGAAAGGAGCTAACTTCTCATCACCTCGCCAAGCAATCTGGTACCTAGTGAAGTGTTTCCTTGCTTCCAGATAATGAAGTTTCATCAGTGCAGGATATCCCTAGGGAAGACCAAGGGAGCTAAGGTAGGAACTCTCCACCAGCCAATGTGTCTCACCCCACCACTGGGAAGGCACAACTATATCACCCCCTGCCATATCCCTTTCCCTCCTTCCCTGGACTGAATTACCACAGCCAAGCCCCAGTGACAGCAGCTTTTTCAAAAGTCGGAATTTGCACTTCGTTACAGCTGTCTTCTGGCATGATGAACTGCAGCATGTTGAAATTTAGAATGCTTCATGGAATAGTCAGATGTTTTTGACTGACCTCTATCGGAATTCGTTAGATGTGTAACTCTTGATTTAGGATACCTTTCAAATCTTTTTAAACAAACAAGCCTTCTTTTGAAATGCACAGCTAGGAAGTTTTATTTTGGTAGTGGCAAAACAGCTCCCTTCTGTTTATTGGCCTTTTTTCCAGCAGTAAAACATTTAAATTACGCAAGTACATATGATGTGATGAAACACTTTGGAGAAAGAAGTGTTCTAAGTTGTAAAGATGCTATGGTATCAAATTTTCAAATTCACTGTAACTCAAAGGAGAGTAATGTAAAGGGAGGAACAGTTTCTCTGGGATATCTTCATTGAATAACATCAGCATCCTCTCTTACTTCCCTGTTCTCTGTCAAACTGCAGTTCAGCTAAACGTGACCGGCCATGTTTCCTTACTCCACTGTCTGATGGCTGAAAGGAAGAACTATAGTGCATTATTTTTTTCTACTTATCAAGTAAATCTGTGTGACCTACACATGGACACCACAGTGTGTGTCGACTGGATACCTCTAACCACAGTTAGCCATCTGTGTGGTTGTACCTCACCTTTGCCTGCCTGAAGACTTCTCCCTCCGTTTCCAGTCAGTGCTTGTCTCAGCCAAAGCCTATGCAAGGTCTTACTGGTTTTCCTGTTGCACACAGGTCATGGACATTACAACACTGTAAGTGTCTATAAGAACAGTATAAAACCCATATGTGGTCTAGTATCAAAACTCATTGTCTGCAGCTGCTTAGTTTTTAGGAAGTGTGACTACCTAGTTAAACAGAGGGAAGATGAGTAACCATTTTAACATATCAGCTGAATGCTTCATTTTTTTCCCTTTTGAGAAGTGCTTTTGTGCTGTGGTAACGCCTCTGCAAACAGTTGTCCAGCTGGAATAAACAGTTCCTTTCCATGTAACTCCCCCCATTTCTTTGTTTAGTAATGAGGATTTTGTTTAGGATAGTAAAGGGTCATTCTTCCAGGCAGAGAAGGCAGAAGTGTGAGGAGCCCCAGTTACTAGAAATGGGAGCAGCAGCCCACTACCAGGGGACTGTACTATAAAAATCTGTTTTCTGCACTCTTACAGCCACCAAGTGTAGTTAGAAGACAGGTGAAGTAAAAGCAAGACAATCATTGGATTTTGGTGCACACAGTAGCACTCGTAGAGAAATAAAAGTTCCTCTGATCTTTCAGTAACATGCCACCCTAAATTTGAGTAACCCTTCCCTGTTGATTCCTTACATCATTTGAGAGAAAAAAAATACAACCCACCCGCCACGTTGCTGGGCTGAGGCAGACTCCAAAGCTGGGTAATGGTCCATGCACAATACACGCTAGCTAGAGCTGGCCAGAGGACATAGTAAGCACCCACAGAATACTGCAAGTGAAATAATACACTCCTTGAGCACAATAACCTACCTGCTTGTTTAACTTGCCCCTCTACTTTCTGAATAAATTTTTAATCTCTGCAAAATAGAGTAGTTCTTTGCATCAGGCTATGAGAAACTGCTGTGATCTAACCTTCTACATCATACAGGCCACAAAACAGCCTGTAAATCTTCTGTATGCCTGTAACTTGTGATGAAACCATAGCATGCATCCTTCCTGTGCACAAGTTGGTATTTTTAAACTAGTCCTGAAGCAAAAGCTTTGCAGTGTTAACAGAAGTAGTGCATCTGGGCTTGTGAAAGCCTTCATCAAAAAAGTTGTCAGGGTTTTAGAAATTCTTATTTATATTGTGTAACAAAACACTGGATGGACTTACTCAATGGAGGAGATTACATCAAAGCCTCCTCCCTAGGCAGTGCACATCTGTTTGTGAAATGTATCTTGGACTGGTCTTTCTGCCAGCTGTTTCTCTGGGTGTTGAGGCAATATCTTCATTAAAAATATCAAAGTAGTAGTGTGGCTGGTACAGCACTACTGACAGTTCTGGCTTGCTTGCTTGTAGTCTCTCTATTTGATAGGGGTCAGATTCAACTGCAAGATGAGAAGAATAAGCAAAATTTTCAAACCAAGTATGAGTCTGGGGTGTAGGTGTGGGTATAAAGTCTCTCTCTTCATTTTCATTAGGGTAACTCCAGGAAGAGTTGTGACCACCAATCTTATCTTCTGTTGTTGTTGAAGACAGCTGGCTCCACAGATGTAATTTCTGGGCTCCGGCCTTACTGTCCACCGCTAGCATGTCAGGAATGGTGTCACATATTTTCAATTCTTTCTCAGAACCGATCTACAATAGAATCATAAAACAAAAAAATTACTCAATGAAAAAAGCCCCGAGTAAAGGAAAGGGAGTGATTACTTCAAGCACTTCTAATATTGTCTTATAATTTTTTTTAGTTTGGATTTTTCAAACAGATTAACAGAATTTGAAAGAAAACGTATGTACAGAATGTTCAGCGGAAGCTGTAGTTTAGTATTTATTTACAGATTTCCTTTTAAAGTAAAAGTTCAATATGACTACATTTGAAGAAGGAACCATGTCTCTCTACTTTAAAGTCTTTGCCAGGTTTGTGATGTGTGTAGTTCTTAGTCCGAACCCCTAGCAACTGGAAGGCAGCAGCACAGGCTCTCCAGTTGCACAGACTTCTCCCTCTGGTGCTAGTGTGCAGTGAACACCAGCAGCAAAAAGGGCAGCAGTCCCATGTGTGCCAGGGTAAAGACATGCTGTAGTATTGCAGCCCCTTTGCATGCTGCATGGAAGCAGTAGCTCCCTCTTTGAAAGGCCTACAGAAGAAGCTGAGGCCTTTTGCCAATCCTTTCCTCCCAGACAGACCTGGCAGAGCCCCCTGCATCCTCCCAAGGGCCAGCAAGTGCATCTCTGCTGTGCCCTACTGCAGAGGGTTCTGTCGGGCAGGAGGAGTGGGCAGATACAGTTCACAGGCTGCAGCAAATCTGGTCTGTTGTGTTCAGACAGTGCTGGGTTTTGAAGACTAATACTGGAAGAATCACCTATTGTATCAAAATATTTCATTTATTCTCCAATTATGCTTTTGCTTTTTGCAGTAACAGACTGCAGAATATAAATTGATCACTGCAGAGTCACAGGAATATCAAAAGGAAAATTTTCCACTACATGATATTAAATTATGTTAATTTCTGTATAATAAGCATCACTCATTTTTAAATGTAGTCAATACAAGAAAATACTTTCCTGAAACTTTACTAATCAAAGAATGGAAAAATTAAAAATACTAGATTTCCAGTGATCTTACCTTAAACTCTTTGAATGACAGCACTTTGCTTTTGTTAGGACTAGGTATTACAGGACAGCAGCACTCCTTCACCCTGGAAATAAGACAGCAAAACAAATGACATTTCTGTTCTCTCATCAAAGCATATTCTACCAGCAGAAGCCACACGTAGATGTGTAGAGAAACAGCAGCAGGTGATGAATGTCTCAGAAATGCCACAAGCCAAATACTTACAACATCCACACAGTTGGACAGCCAAAGGAAAAAAATGAATGAGGCCTTACAAAAGGCTGGAAGCAACAAGACGCAGCTGTGGTTTGTGAATTGCACTAGTTATGTTCTCTGTCTACAACAGAAAAATGCATTGTAACTTACCATGTCATCTTCCAGCGACATATAGCTGCTACTAGTGATGGAACTATCACTAGCAGGACTAGAAGGTACAGCATGTTTGCTATGAAAGAAAAATACTTTAAAAATCTGTTTGCAACTTCTCACTGTTAAGTCAATATAGCCTGAGTTTCTGGGAGAAAAATAACAGCAAGATCACATGGAATAGCTGCCACTAACTCAGCAGTAAAATTGTGTGGCCTATGGCTGCTACATAGTTTAGCTGGAAGTTCTGGGATACAGCTACAAATCTTTGGACCAAAACTGAATTATTACTAGATTGATTTTAAGTTGCCCTCATGTTGGCATCTTAACTATAAGGGTAAATTTCCAAAAGTTAAGACAACACTAACTTCACCTAACTATTTGTTTTAGGTTTTCTTTCAAATCCCCAAGGATGACAGATTTTTACCGTGAGACATTGACGGAACATCTGTACCTCCAGTATGGATGGACTGCAGTAAGACAGACACTGCACAAGTGTTCATGCTCTCCTAGGATTTATGCTGACACAAGAATCTCAGTATTTCCTTCTAGCTGAAAGACACAGCCCTGGGCTGTTTTTCACAAACAGTTGAGGCTATAATAAGCAGGGCAATGGGGAGCACTAGTTAGTGCTCACCCTCCCTCTGCCCTGCCCAGCGCCCTTTTGTCCTGTGCCAGCGAGTTTGTGTGTCCCTACCACACACCACAGCAGGGAATGGACATTCTCCTGTTATCATTTCTGGATTAATTAAGACCCTATTTTGATTTCCTGTGTGGCTGTACAAATGTCTGTGCCTGCGCAAGAGAAGGCTGGCTCCTGGGAGCTGGAACACAGGTGTAAGAGGCAGAACTGACTCTGTGAGGGTAGCATGAGGGTTTAGACACTCTTCTGCTAGTTAGCCTGAAGCTAGTTAGTCTGAAGCATGCAGTCTCCTCCCATGAGCCAATGCTTCACCCTTCCTACCCTTCCCCCTTCACCTCCACCCCCAATAAATTTTCCAAAACTAGGCATCTCTGATTTGGATCATAAGTTTCACAACCACAACTGCTGAGTGGTATTTTCAAGGGAACAGAACTACAGGCAAGTGATTTCCTCTTCTGCTTTGATGATCAAATCTGCCCAGTTAGCAAACTACAATGCTGAAGCCAACAACCCTTTCTTACTGACTTATTAAGGAGTTACCTTGGCAATGGCTTTAAAGCCTGATGACAATAAGAATCAACATTAGAAGTTCAAGAATCCATACAGATTTGCACGCAGGTCTGTATTTTTTCCCATATTAGAAAACAAGTTAAATTCAAATGCAATTCTTCAACACATTTTAGCAAACAGGGCTCACTAGTCATGCAAATGTGCATATATCAAGCTATTTCCCAGAAAGATAGAAGACTTAAATAAGGATGTAAGATTATTCTTATTCTAAAATAAAAAATCACAGCTACTTAAAAGTGTAAAAATGCCTTGTTGTTACGCACTTTTGTTTCTCAGTTGGATCCTCTCTCAAGTGCACATTAAATTGAATTAAATGTTTTCCCTTGAGAAAGGACGATTACTCTAACCTTTTAAATCATCCACCTTCTGCTGGAAGACAAATTTTCCACAGCCAATACTCACAGTTAAATGGTGTATCGATGTATCTAAAGTTAACGATGGGAGTCTCTCCTCCACCCGTGTATGCTTTAACCACTAGTTTGTATTTTGTGTTTGACAATAGGTTTTTCACAGTGTATCTCTTTTCTTCTGGGTTTTCAATTGTGTATTTACATAGCACTGAATCATCTAAAATGAAACAGATAAGATGGAATCATGGAATCGCACAATCACAGTATGGTTTGGTTTGGAAGGGACCTTAAAGATCATCTAGTTCCAACCCCCCGGCCATGGGCAGGGACACCTTCCGCTAGAACCAGGCTGCTCAAAGCCCCGTCCAACCTGGCCTGGAACACTGCCAGGGAGGGGGCAGCCACAGCTTCTCTGGGCAACCTGTGCCAGTGTCTCACCACCCTCACAGTAAAGAATTTCTTCCTTATATCTAACCTAAATCTATCCCTCTTTCAGTTTAAAGCCATTACCCCTTGTCCTATCAGTACAAGTCCTGGTAAAAAGTCTCTCTCCATCTTTCTTATAAGCCCCATTTAAGTATTGAAAGGTTGCAATAACGTCTCCCCAGAATGTTACAAATCAGCTTAACTGAGACTGCTAGACCACTGAAATAACAGAATGTTTTCAACTCGCCTTCTTTGTAATTTGCACACTTTCTTTTGAGAAGGATGATGCATCCTGACTCATTGCCTCTGGGCTGAACTCACATCCCTTCTAACTGGACTGTCCACAGCACTGCCCATCCTCTGGCAGACCACCTAATATCTTGCTGCCAAAAGCTGCAACTGTGTATTTTAATTTCATTTTACTAGAACTTTTTAACAGAATGATTTGTGTTTTGCCATTTCCTTTTTCACCAGAATCCTGTAGCCCTTAACCTTAGGTCAAGTTCTTTGAAGATACTCAAAAGCAAGAAATCTCTGCCTGAAAAAAAACTCATTTGCCTCTATTGTGCAGCTCCCAGACCCCAAGGAGTAAAGGGTTAGCTTATTCCTCCTGTTCCCAGTCACAGTTCTTGTCTGCTAGCTCAGACAAACTGGGAAGAAGGAAATCTTCAATTTAAACATTTTAAAGTCTACCTGGGATTACTCACAGAATTATAGTACTTCTATGGTTAGTTTAGTTCTGACAGGAATCCCTTTTCAGCCTGGTACTAGTCTAATCAGCAGAAGGATCTGATAAATGACATGACCCAACTGAAAGAAGAGGCAAGGAAAAAAAAATAAATATCCTTGAACATGTTGGAAACATCTGAAAATTATACTGGAGCAAAGTCAGCTGGAGCATTTTTGAGTGTGGAGTAGGAAGATCAGATGTAAAAGTCTAAACGTGGCTTTGTGCCACCCCACGCTCAGTTCTGCTGAAGGAACTCCACTGTAGAGCACATCCACAAATACTTTCACTATAAAAGAATTTAAATGGGGAATTTACACAGTGCTCCAATCCTGAAGGAAATAAATTGTATCCCATCTGTTTCTAAAATGCCCCAAATCCTAGTAAAACTAACATACTTCCTATGATTCTCATCCAAGTAGACCACAAACAGATGTTTTTGAAATTCATCCAGAATTCAGATTGCAAGAGGCAGAAACCTGACTCCTCCTACACTACTGCAAAAATTTTTTCTGGAGCTCACACTGAAGTTAGAAAGAGCTACAGACAACAGGATGGGGGCTCTAATTCTGTATAAACCCAGGACACACTTCCACCCATTAGCACCTCAAGAATTAGAGGAATAAAAACTAGCAGGTGTTGAAATCTGTATATTGCCCAATGATCCAATTTGCCTGGCTAATATGAACTTTCTAGGAGGCTGCAATACCAGCAACAGTCACGAAGTCTTTCACCTATAACAACACAACTTCCTAAATCCCAGAGCTCATTTACCTGGAAGAACATGTTTTTTGGATCCTTTCAAACTGCAGTCCTCTTGTACAGGCGACACATAAACATGGTAGCCTCTTACAAAACCAGACTGTGACTCATTTGTGGGATAAGAACCCCAAGATAGTGTTACTGCATTGAAAGTCAGTTCAACTTTTTCCACAAGAGGGTCAAACAGAGGAGCTGGAAGAAAGGAAATTCAAGTTAAGCTTGACATTATTCTTCAAGAATTTTTATCTTCTCATTTGAATAACATCTAAATTCCCATGTAGTGTTTCTGTTTATATCTTACTTGTATTTAAAAGCTGAACAGAGCCAAAGCGCTCCACAAAAATCTGTCAACTTCACAGAGCCTTCATGCAGTCCACATTATACACAAAGCTAATAGCAGCTTTGGTTAGCTATTCTAATTAACACAAATTCTACCTGGTCACTATACTAGTCAAATATCCTTGATGGAGAGCTATGTACATTGTACAATTTTAAATGCTTCACTGATGATGTAGAAACCACACAGCAAATACATATTTAGGCAGTTGCAGGAGGAAGGCTGTGGAATTCTGGTCATGACAGATGAATTTAGCAAATAAAAAAACCCTAAATATGTTGCCAACTTACGTAGCTCCCTGAGATAACCAGTCTTCTTCGCCAGTAAGAAAGCTCTATTAGCAACAGATCCATAGATGTGGAAGTTGTATCTCACGCCCGGAACAAATGCAGCTAGAAAATAGTGTAACTGATTACAAAAATAGGTTATGATTTGTCTTTTGGTTTTGCTTTTACTTAACTGCTTTCTACAGAGGTCTATAATGCATTAAAAATCTTCCTAGTGTGCTACCGTACTATTAAAGCAACTGAAATAGACACAGGGTAAACCAGTTCTTAGTGTGCATAATGTGAATTGAACACACTTATTCTGTCTCAAAGAGAGAAATGGGGGGGTTAATATAATTTTGTTACTCTAGAGTATTCAAGATGAGTGCACAATAGACTCCAAATGCATCAAAGAGCAGGATAATTTCATATCTGTTTCTGGCACAGGCAAAGGTGGTGTTTTGGACTGTTTAATGTAGACATATACCAATACATCACGATTCCATGTTATCCTCACTAACATCCCCTCCCTTTAGGATTAACCAAGTCAATCCACTGAAGAACTGGACCACATTTTTTCCATGTGTTACCACGCTCTCCTTCATTAAGGGTGCAGGCTCCCATGTGTTTGTATGAATTGAAGTGCAGTTCCTTTACTGCATATTGAAATGCGTTCAATCAAATTTTCTTCAAACATACTTCATTTCAAAGTGAACTCTCAGCTCAAGAGACACCAGGAAGGCTATATTCTTGCAGCTGTGGAAGTATTTCAGAGCAACTTTCACACAACCAGAAAGGATTTAGGTCTAATGGCCACCACTGGGATAAAAACCACACAACTGGTCCTAAGCAAGGACTGGTGCTGAGATACATTATTTGTGGCATACTGACAGCACTAAACCTCTCACTGCACAGTGGGTGTTAATTGCCTGAGTCTAAACTTCTGACCCACGTTACAGATAAGGCAAAGCTTCATTTTCCATCTCTCCTGCTAAAAGATTTTTAACTCCTTCATTAACCTCACCATCCTCCTTCAAGATGTTACTACAAGCTACCCAGAAGAGTTTTTTTCTAAAATACTATGGTGACTTTTCTAAAATGCTATGCTGACTTCTAAGGGTTAATGGTGGTGGCACATTTGTGGTGTCTAATTCATTTGCCAGACAAAGCATGAAGCCACAAGCCTCTGAAGAATTACACCTGCACTACACAGACTTCAATATTCCACAGGATTTGTTTCCTAAGTTCAGTTAATGTCCACAGCATGAAAGATTGCTCCACAGACAGAAAGAAAAATTGTTTGGCTTTCACCTGAGTTGATCAGAGCACTGGAAGTGTTGGGCCCAAATCTCTTCCACTGGAAATCACAAGGCTGCAACATCGGAAAGTTACACCAGTCGATAACATAACTGTCATATATATGTCTGGGCTCCCAGGAAATAAAAATGCCATCATCTGTACCATTAACCTGTTCTTCTTTAAGCTCTTCAGTGCCTAGGAGTGAACAAATCAGTCTCTATTATTTTCCTGCATGAGAGCTAAGATTCATAAATGATCAATATAGTTTCTATGTTAAACTCTTAAAACAATAATAAAATAGTTTCATTCCTTCACTTCCAGACATACGGGATCTTTCCCATGCTGAAAGCTGATCTCTTTGCATGCTGAAAGCTGACAGCTCAAAAAACATCCAGTAATTATTACTATATATTCATAAAAAGAACTCAACTGCAGAAACCTGGAGTGATAAACAGAAAGTTACAAGAGGCTAAATCACACACAAGAGTTCCCCACCAAGCACTGGCTGCACCTTCACGGCACCTGTCACAGGTCTGAGGCTCTAGTTTAAAGCTAAATGAGTTTTGCTCTGTGGTGACTCTGTACAAAACAGGCCTTCTGTTGTAAGGGATGGGTCAAGGCACTTAAGCTTAATACACATACAGTTTCCACCCTGTAGGTAAAAATACAGTAATAATTTCCAGATAGCAGTGATGTGAGTTAACAGGCCAGGTTAATTTGTTCCCCCGAGACGATAAATTATCATTTCATTTAAAACAGGTAGAAACAAAACTCTCTTAATGGGAATCTAACTGAAAATACTCCTACTGTTACCTGTAGCTTTAGGGATGATCAGTACTGAAGGAAGTGAATAATTAACATTGTTCTTTGCCATGATACTGATTCTGTAGGAATGGTTATCAATTGAAATCCTTGTGCTATTGTAGACAGATGAAAAGGAGATGCTTTCAGGCTTAGAGCCATCTTCTACTTTTTCCCAGCTTACTTCATATGAAATACTTCTTCCATTTGCTCGAAAACTTGGTGCTTGCTGGGGAAAAAGTTACGGGGGTAGACACCAATTACTTAGTAAATTTTGCCAAAAAAAATGAGAGGAGCATTTAGAACTTTAACTAACTAATTGGATGTATTATTTCTGTAAGAATATAAATACTTGCTTCCATACATGCATACATATACTGGCTGAAATGGAAATGCAGAAATTGTCTTGTTATAATACTTAGAAAAACAGAAACATATGTCTGAAATGCCAGGACAGCACACCATCGTACAGCTACATACATTCTGAAATATGTTATATATATGTGTCTTAGATTCTTAAAAGACATTTTCATACTGAATTGCTATTAAATGCACACAAACTTGTTAAAGTTCATGGGAGAAGTTTCCAACCCCTTTATGAATGGTTTTGTTTCCAATTCCGTACTGATGTCTCACCTTCCAGAACAAGGTCACATTCCGTCCCCCCAGAACAGGTGTAATTTCTCTCCAGATGTCCAGTTTCCCTGATGGAGCTGCAATAAATACAGCAAAACAAAGATGCTCTAGGTGCAGAAAGGGTAAAGCATTTAATTGCTTCCTCCCATTTGAAGAAATTCCACACCCAAACGCTCTTTTTCTCCATCACTCCCAGGTCTTGCCAAAACATTACCCTTTAACGTCTTCCTCCCTTCATTCTTTTTTCTGAATGAATATCTGGTTCATTTCTCTAGAAAATATTTCTTCGCTTGCAGTTCCCAGGTGCTTGTTCCTACCTCTGCACAGTTCCTCCAGCCCCCACAGAACACTTTAACTAAGTCCGTCCACCCTTCCAGTCATCTGGATTTCCCACTGCCTACACTGGATGAAATGGCAGAGACTGGCAGATAGGATGAGAGTTGTTTAAGAAGCCACCTTCCTAAAGTTTGCTTAGTGTGCTTCGACTTTTATGCATGCAACAGGCCTCTGCTTTAGCTACACAGCAGAAGAGTACCAACAAATAGCAGAGGTGGCAAGTGAAGAACATCCTTCGAGCTTCCCTTCTCAATAGACTTGGACATACTTGCTTCCTTTGTTCTGATGGTTCGGGCTTCACTCCATTCACTCCACCTCCAGAAATGCTTAGCTGCCCCACAGTGTACTCTAGCTGTGTATGTAGTGTATGGCTGCAGTCCACCCAGGGTGATGCTGGCATAATGGAGATGTGTGTCTGAGCTATTGTGCTGCAAGACAGAAAAACAGAAGAGTCGGAGCCTAGTTCAGCTTCATTAGCAACAGGTTTTGTCTGAAAAAATAGTTCTTCCTCTAGATCCTATGACAGCCAGTTAAGTTTCACCTGGAAAAGATAATCATGGAACAATAGTAAAAAAAAAAAAAAAAGATATGCACAAGAGCAAAACACTGGGAGATCCAAAAAGAGGTCTGAAAGCTGTCTCTGTGTAACTGTCTGAGTAGGAGTCATTCACAACCTGTCAAATGACTACCTCAAGCAGGGAGTTTATTGAGACCTTACCCTCACACAGTCTGGGTCTCTTACTCAGTTCATGTAAGTAGGCTGCTGTTCCAGATCTATGCACAGCATCGACAGCTACATTTTCTGTCCATTTTTCCCTGACCTTTTCCCTCACTCCCTCGTAACAGAGAGGGTGAGTTCTGGTAAGAGTTAAAAACTGAGCATGCTTTTAAGCCTCTCCTCTAAACTGTCTCCTGCAATGGTCAGCTGTGGCAGTCATTTGATCTAACAGCTCTTGAGAAATACTTAAGACAATGCAGGTTGATCCTGATCTTCATAATGCCTTTTTAATATGCTAGAGGCAAGCTGCCTTCCTAAGAAAAGGGCTACAGAGAAACCATAGTACACATTCAAAGAGTCAGCCTCACTGTTTGTGAAAGAGTGGGACAAGACAAGCAGTCTACTCAAATGGGAAGAAAAACTGTTCTGGGTTCCCTCTCTAGAAACCAGACAAACTACCATCAAGTATAGTCAACAGTAGTCAGAAAGCTTCTGGACTAATACAGACAAAGCCTTCAACACTCCTCTCAACCATTTGTGTGTAAAATGATGAGTAATAAAAACATGACAAATCAAGATGTGTCCCTCAGGGCTTGGTTTTGGGGCCACTCCTCTTTAACATCTTCATTGATGACCTAGACAAGGGGATCGAGTGCACCCTCAGTAAGTTTGCAGATGACACCAAGTTGGGTGGGAGTGTTGATGTGCTCGAGGGTAGGGAGGCTCTGCAGAGAGACCTGGACAGGCTGGAGCGATGGGCTAAGGCCAACTGGAGGAGTTTCAATAAGGCCAAATGCCCGGTGCTGCACTTGGGCCACAACAATCCCCAGCAGCGCTACAGGCTTGGGGAGGAGTGGCTGGAGAGCTGCCAGTCAGAGAGGGACCTGGGGGTGTTGATTGACAGCTGGCTGAACATGAGCCAGCAGTGTGCCCAGGTGGCCAAGAAGGCCAATGGCATCCTGGCTTGCATCAGCAATAACGTGGCCAGCAGGGACAGGGAAGTGATCTTACCCCTGGACTCGGCACTGGTGAGGCCGCACCTCGATTCCTGTGTTCAGTTTTGGGCCCCTCACTACAAAAAGGACATTGAATGACTCGAGCGTGTCCAGAGAAGGGCAACGAAGCTGGTGAAGGGTCTGGAGCACATGTCGTACGAGGAGCGGCTGAGGGAACTGGGGTTGTTTAGTCTGGAGAAGAGGAGGCTGAGGGGAGACCTCATCGCCCTCTACAACTACCTGAAAGGAGGTTGCAGAGAGCTGGGGATGAGTCTCTTTAACCAAGTAACGAACAATAGGACAAGAGGTAATGGCCTCAAGTTGCACCAGGGAAGGTTTAGACTGGATATTAGGAAGCATTTCTTTCCAGAACGGGTTGTTAGGCGTTGGAATGGGCTGCCCAGGGAGGTGGTGGAGTCCCCATCCCTGGAGGTGTTTAAGAGTAGGGTCAACTTAGCGCTGAGGGATATGGTGTAGTTGGGAACTGTTAATGTTGGGTTGATGGTTGGACTGGATAATCTTCAAGGTCTTTTCCAACCTAGACAATTCTGTGATTCTGTAATTCTGTGAAGATTAGGAATAGCTAACAGCAATTATAAGGCCTATAAGTATTTTCATCTACTTCAACAAATATCAGAACCCATCCAGCAGAGGACAGAACCACATATGTGGACCAGTCACAGTGTATACTGTGACCAGCAGTATAGGAAGTATTGGGAGTATGAATTAGTGCCAGCAGTGGCTGCCCACATGGACCACATCATCAGTGTAGACCTTAGGAACAAACAAATTCAGAAAACAGACACACCAACACATTCACAAGATTTAGAATGTATTCATATTGCTGGGGATTTAATTTTTAATCTCACATCAAAAAGATACTTGCTATGTTTTTGTGTACGAAATTTAGGTTTCATACCAGTTCTACTTTCCCATCAGGCTGGAACACTTCAGTCTGACAAAAGAGTTCAATTCCTTTGTTTCGATGTTTCCAATATAATGTGATTTCAGTACCTGTGTATTCTTCCCACAGCTGGAAAGGTGCAGCAGGATAAACTACCAATGGAAAATCTGAGTTAGCTTTTGTAAAACATAAAATATATGCAAAACTATTTTAAGGTATTTTAGCTGAACAGTAAAAGCAAATAAGAAAAACAGATTTTTCTGCCAGTCTAGGAGAAACAGATATAAATTAGTAAAAATTAATTTTAGAATGCAAATGCAAGTAAATGTTATACAAGATTAACAAAAAACCAACCTTGTGCTGACTTGGAAGTATTTTGGAACATCATGAACAAAAGTCAGAGACTTTTATTGTAAATCCAGTAAAATTCTCTAATCCAGGGCCTGGCAGAGGCTCCTGATGCAGCATGGTGAGTAACGTTTGCCACATTTCTACACCCCAGAAACCAGACTCTTCACCAGAAATTTTATTCACAACTCTTACATTGAATGCTGCCAGTAGTTACCCTCTGGTAAACAGTGCCAGTGCTACTTCTTCCAAAAGATTTCTGAGATCCTTTACTGCTATGTAAGCAGTATTAAGCAAGAGCAGCAGATCTCAAACTCTCCTGTATTATCAGTCCAGTTGTAAGTAATAAGACATGGTAATGCAGGTGAGTGGTATGTTTACAGCTTCGGCCATTATCCTAGAACTTCACAGAACGTGAACTACAGTTTGAGGACTTCCAGAGTCAAAGGAGCTTGTGTTCAATACAGAAGGTCCCAGCTACCACATACAGAATTGAAAACAATAGACTTCAGTCTTCCTTTACTTGCTGACATCCTTTCAGTAAGAAAAAGTCTACTGAAAATATGTCCAGGATCAGAGAAGACATAAAGGTCTTTACAGCAATCATTATTTAAAAGGTTAACTCATCATAAATATTATATGTGATTTCTTTAACTTGTAACAATCACTAGAACTGGAAAAAGAAAATTGTAGTTAAACTTTAATGAACTTAGCAAACTAAATGTGACCTTTTTTAGCCTGAATTCCCATGAAAACTTACTTTATAATGTTGTGTTGACTCACTACAACCTGTCAGTTTCCTCCTCCACTTTCTTCCTGCTCTATTTCTTCCACCCCAAACAATCAAATAATCAACTTCTAGAACTCTTATGCCTCTCTGAGACAAATTTAACAGAGACAGGCATTTAATATATATGTTCCTGCAAGTCATATGAAAAGCATGTCTAGCAAAACTGTAATCAGTGCCTCTGAGGAAGGAAGCACTGCCAGAATGCAGCAGTTACACCAGCAGCCTCTCTGTCCATCAGCTTGTCAGCTTCAGAACTAAGCAAAGCACATGTTGCCTCCTGCTTCTTCAAACAGGTAAGGCTGCCATAGGACCTCAGGAACACTGAGGTGGATGTGGTGTGGCTAGAGGACAGATTTGAGAACTGCAAATACTGCTGGAGACACAGAAAACACCCAGGTGTTCGGAGGCAGGAGTAGGTAGGAATTTATGGGGCACACTGTGACACAACTAATAGGGAAGAAGGAACCACAGCCATCAGTTACTGCTCACAGAATAGCCTGTTTTGTTTCACTGATGATGAACTACTCTTCCTCCCTTACAGTAGCACAGCAGATGTTACTGTCCCATAGCAGCACCAAGACACATTTGCACTAGCAACTCTTTGCTGGCAATAGCTGCTTACACTTGTCTCACATCTCATTTGGAGAAGTGTTAGTAATTTTATTTACCCACTTTTCAAAATGTGCCTCTCCATTTTATTTTGGAAAGACAGTAACATTAGCAAAAATATTCTGGAGAAAGGGCTGAATTCCCAAGTAACCTCCACAGATACTTTTCTTGAACTCCACATTTTATATCCTTGTATCATGTTGCTTCTTATACTATGACCCAGCTTCAGCAAAGCAGCAGATTTTGAAGCATTAAGGGATCATTTCAATCACCAAATCTGGCCTTTGGAGTGAAGCTTTTTTCTACCATTAATACAACTTTGCAAAGCTGAAACTGAAGAGACAGCAGATAACTATAGCACAGGGACATATAACTAATAAAAACTGTGAAGACAAAAATCAAGGACTTCTATACTTTAAACTGGGGCACTCAGGTATTAAGATTAGAAGGAGGACAAGGCCTGCAACAAAACCCCTCAACAAAGACACAGAAAAGACCTTACTTCTGTGAGTTACATCAAAAACATCTGTGGCAGTTTTCTTTCCCAGCGGGTTTTCCACAGTCACTGTGATATTACAGATCCTCTGCTGGCCTATATCCCAAGAACACGAGCACTGCTCAGAACAACTTACTGTGCACGGAACTGTTTGTTTGGAAAACCTATCAAAAAGCAGGGGGGAAGAGGGGTAAAAAGACAGACATTTTTCCATAATGCACAATTGACATAAATGTTGAAATTTTTGTTACCCAAGTAGAATACAACAAAATAAAAAATAAGGCTGAGGGGGACTATAAGAAGCCACCCAGTTCTTTCTCCTAGCCTGAAGTAGGATGAATATAGATATTCTTACAACTAGAAGAAAGTTTTCTTCAAAGTCTAAGTTCACTTTATCCTTTTAAGATACAGCTAAGTTTACTTTACACTTTTAAGACACAGCTAAACTGCTTTTAGTGATTTCCTCATGGAAATTCTAAACTAGGGACTTACTTGCCAAGAATTAATCCATTCACATGTTTACCATTATTCTTTTAAATGAAGCAGTAATTTCAAGTGCATCTTCTGACCTTCAATTTTTTAAATCACCATCACAGTATCTTAATGGAATTGAATGATGCAGAGGCCATGAAGGTATATGCAATGATGACCTGCCTTCTGCTGAGATCTTTTGATGAAAGTTTGTTGTGATGATGAGACATCTGTTCTGTTTTATGAGCTCCCCTTTCTCTGAAGGCCCTATTGTAAAGCCCCTCTTCTCTCTATTTAGATGCCTCTGAAGCAAGGAGCCAAGGGCCAGGTCTGATATGCCACAGCTATGTAACCTTGACTCAGACTGCTAAATAGCTGTGAGAAAGTCTGCAGAGAGATTAAAAAAAAAAAAAAAAGAAAAAAGAAAAAAGCTGAAATGATAGAAATTATAGACAGAAGTAGGATTTTTGAGATAGGATTGTCAGTAGGTCAAGGACTCAAGAAGGAAAATACCAGCATGTAAAGTTATAAAGTCCTAAAGAAAAAGAACTAGGGAGGTTAATCAGACTAACTGAGGGTTAGCTGGGAATCATCAATTTCAGTCACTATTAGTGTCAATGGGTTGTGGAAACACTAATACTCAGACTACCAGCTGATTAAATCCTAGTTATAAATAATAAGTTATTATTTATCCTGATTGCAGGGTGTCTTCATACCTACTGAAAGATGTCTGAACAAATTAACCCCAAAAGAATGGTTAGAACAAACTTTATCAAGCAGAACTGCTCTAATGGACCTCCAGCTACTTACAGGTAGTCTAATTCAGAGCAGTTCTGCTCAGCTCAAAATTTGTTAAGTTGATCAGTGAGCTGGAAAGAGGCAGGTAGCTAACTGCAATAAGGATAAAAAACATTTGCACAGATTTTAAAGGGAAGAATGTGACTGTTCTGTACAGCACAGGCCAGACTTAATATAACAATGAGGAGACTTACTCTTCAAACAAGGTGTATTTTGGTGAATGACGTCCATAAAGATTGGTGTCTCCACCTTGGCTCCAAGTACATGTTACTATTCTCATGTCTTGGGTTTGGCAGGAAAAATAATTAGGTGTATCAGGTGGTTCTTTTCAGAGGGAATAGACAGAAAGAAAAAAACAACAGCATGGCAGTCAAGGCAAAAGTCATCAACATTTTTACTATATTAACAAACTAGAAATAATGGATATATACAAAGTCTGGTTTATTACAGATGTTACTACTTCAATTATACGTATTCAGTGACCACTCCGCAGAAAAAATCAGGACAACACCATAAATTAATTGCAATACAAACACTTCTGTGTTATTATTTTTTGTTATATTCATACATTCATTAATTTAATCTGTATTGTTTTCTATCTGTAAAAATTACTACTAGCCTTTGAAAGGGGGACTGTGCTGAGTTTTTACCATATGCACACAGACAAGGAAGCTGAACTCCTAAATGGGTAGGTATATTTAAAAAGCAGTCACCTGTCCTAGGATCAATTAATGAGATTAATCTGAACACATTTAATGCTATTTTTTTATGCTTTCTATATGCAAGTGTAAACAGAGTTCAGCTGGACATGACAATTACAACTTACAGCAAGAAATTTTTTCTTCCCCCCATTCCCCACAGCCATCTTGACTTAATAACAACAGGAAAATAGAACTGTAATAAAGCATTCACTTACTACCAACAATGTAAACTGCATGATCATAGCATTGTTCTTCGTTGCAAGACTCCCTACAGTAGGCAGAGATGTGAGGCACTTCTTGATGTGCCACGTTTTTTACAGTGAGAAGTCCAACTTGACCATTTGTGTGGTTGAAAACATGAACAGGTGGGTCTAGAAAGAATTCCTTAATGATTTGACCTTTCCTTGCAATGCAACAAAGCATGATGTCAGAGCCCTCCTCTACAATTTTTTCATTTGGAAAGATTTGTGGTCCACTGCTATTTGAAGTGTCTAGGCCTGCAAATTAATACATAATAAACCATTTCAAAATCTGCTCATGGCAGCCACCTTCAACCAGAACCAGAACACATAACTGAGCAATTACACAAGAATCTGCTAATGTTATATTATCCATTCATGCACTTCTGTTTAGTATTCTTCCCCATACAGAGATCAAATTCACATGTAATCATACCTATATTTCTCTTAAACCCATAACCATATAATATAGTCCAACAAACTACCTAAGAGACTAAATCCATCTCACTGCCTTTCACTTAGGGGAAACAAAGAGTGTGTGTTTCAGCACTGCCTTGACAGATAGACGCTACCTCCTGCACCTATGAACAGTCTGATGCTTACAGCCAAAATGCTTGCTCTTGAAGATTATGAGCAGGGGCCTAGAAAAACATTGTCCTGGTTTTGGCTGGGACAGAATTAATTTTCCTCCTAGTAGGTGGTACAGTGCTGTGTTTTGGATTTACTCTGCTGTGTCAGGGAGCATTTGGTAACAGCAGTGGTGATGTGCCTGGGCTGGCAGATGGCCAGGACATCACTGCTGTTCCTGTGCTGCTGTACTGGAGAGGCTGGAACTCCAGTGTGAACTCCAGTCAAAGGGACGGTGACCTGTGGATGAGTCCACATGGGAGCAGGACCCCCCAAAGTGTCTGTGGGCATGGGTAAGTCCACGCCAGAGCAGGTGTATCTCGAAGTGTCTGTGGCTGTGGGTATGTCTGTGCCGCAGCAGCTATAGCTCTGATGGGACTGTGGTCCAAGGAGAAGTCCTTGCTGCAGGAGGTATACCACCAAGCATCTGCGGCTGTGGATAAGTCCATGCTGCAGCAGGTACACCCTGAAGCATCAGTGGCTGTGCATGAGGTCATGCTGGAGCAACTCAAAGCGTGTGGCCATGGATAAGCCCACGACAGAGCAGGTACCCCTGGAGGGACTGTAGCCATGGGTGAGGCCAGGTTGGAGCAGGTTCACTTCTAAAGGGACTGTGGCTGTGGGTAAGGCCACGCTGGAGCAGGTATATCTCTGAAGGGATTGTGGCCCATGGATAAGGCCATGCTGGAACAGGTGCACCTCAAAGAGACTGTGACTGTGGCTCAGTCTATGCTGCAGCAGGTACACCCCTGGAGAGACTGTGGCTCACAGGTAAGGTTCCACTTGGAGCAGGTACACCCCTAAGGGACTGCAGGCTGTGGATAAGTCCAAGACGGAGCAGGGGCAAGGGGAGGAGTTCATCGCAATGTTAAACCCCATAACCTGGCCCAAAGAGACCAGGGGTGGAGATTGTAATGGAAAAACCTTTAAATTGTTCTAATGCATGATTTGAGTTGCATGTTATGGGAATTACTATAGTGGGAACCACCTGAACCAATGGAGGACAAGCCTTACAAGAAGCAGTGCAAGTGCAGCAGTTATCCGACCTGAGCTGGCTTTGGTGCCCGATAACTCCACAAAACACACCACCACTCCTGTCCTGAGTGACCACAGATGGAGCCCAAAGTCATGGATGAGCTCAGTGGACATTTTGTGGACATTTGTGGACATTTTACAGACATTTCACAGGGGTGATCCACAGACTAAGGGAATGATATCTGTGTATTTTATTGAAGGATGGGAAGGGTGGTGGTGGGTAATGAGGATGTATCAGATAGTGTGGGACCTGAGCATGATGTAAAATGGTATGGAATAAGGGGTGAAGAATGTGCTGGGTTTGGCTGGGATAGAGTTAATTTTCTTCACAGTAGCTGGTATGGGGCTATGGTTTGGATTTGTGCTGAAAACAGCATTGACATTTCAGGGATGTTTTAGTTATTGCTGAGCAGTGCTTACACAGGGGCAAGGCCTTTTCTGCTCCTCATACCACCCGACCAGTGAGCAGGCTGGGGGTGCATGAGGAGTTGGGAGGGGACACAGCTGGGACAGCTGACCCCAACAGATCAAAGGCATATCCCACACCATATAATGTCATGCTCAGCATATAAAGCTGGGGGAAGAAGAAGAAAGTGTGGGATGTTCAGAGTGATGGCATTTTGTCTTCCCAAGTGACCATTACACGTGAATGAGCCCTGCTTTCCTGGAGATGGCTGAACACCTGCCTGCTGATGGGAAGTGGTGAATTAATTCCTTGTTTTGCTTTGCTTCTGCGCATGGCTTTTGCTTTATCTGTTAAACTGTCTTTATCTCAACCCACGAATTTTCTCACTTTCACTCTTCTGCTTCTCTCCACTACCCTACCAGGGGATAATGAGTGAGCAGCTCATTGTGTAGTGCTTAGTTGCTGGCTGGGGTTAAACCATGACAAATGTCATGTTCTGAAGCTCATGCAGAGCTCATCTGAGTCAACTCTAAATAAATCAGATCAGTAAGGTGATACTGAACTTGGAATGAGAGTCCTATGGCTCTCTCAATGTTGGACTCCTTGCTGGATACAAAAATTAGTGGGATTTAAGTGACCCATAGGCTTTTGCACAGGTTGGATAAAACCTACTCTTGAGAATCTGATCCAAAGATCTGATGAAGTCAAGAGTCACTATCTTTCAGACAGCTCTAAAGCAGGTCTGTAATTCAGGATCAATCTGTGACAAAGAAATAGTATTTTTGATCCCTACCTGATTTTAGTTGAAAAAATAAAATCTCTAGGATTGAGGGTAGTAAGAAAGAAAAGGAGTCTTGCATCCTATTTCCCATTACATAAGGTGAGGGAGATGGGCAATTTGTGTGCCCCAATCCAGGCATACAGACCTATGATGCTTCTACTGCCCATGATGTTTCCCATAACTGAAAGCCCTTGCTGCTCCAAACAAGAATAGTGTTTCTTTACAAAATCACTGTAGTCATTTTTTCTAAAGCAGTTAAATATTTTGTTTAAACAAAATTCTCTGGAACTGTTCTAGTAAAACATAAGTCACCTGAAAAAAAAAGTTTTTGTGATATCATTAATTACATTATTGGTTCACTCCCTGTTTACTCTCATATAATTCACAGAAGTTCATTCCAAGTGACATAAGGAGCTGACTTGGTCCTCTCTTTCCACTTCTTCAATACTAATCAAAGCTATAAATCCCAAACAAAAGCAACATATGCATCAGATGACGTAGCCATTGCTATGCGCTTCCTCTTCCCCATCTGGGCCAGGGCTGCGTCTGACCTGGTGATAGGCTACTCTGGAGCCTATCCAAGATCCCATGCCACTCTATGTACTGCATTGTTTTAACATGTGAGCAAGAAAAGCTCTAAAACTTTTCGTCTACTAGCTTAGGAGGATAGTCTGCAAATTAAGACAATGGCTGAAGCATTGCTATTATTGCCAACAAAAAAAGAGTTGGTCTGTGCCTAGAGATGAAAGAGTTCAAAATGGATTTTTGATCTGATGCCATTTCTCCTGAATTGGACTTCACTGTTACAGTCACTGGTGAATAACAATCTAGCTTTGTACTGGAAAAAATAAAACCAATATTGCAAAGTCTTGTTTTGCTTACCCGGGACAGTCTCCCACACACTCCACTGACTCCAGATTTTTGATGCTTCTGCTTTGCTCCTGATCTTCACCGAGTGTGACATACACTCCAAAGGTAAATCTGAATCCCATATCCAATGAAGAGGCTTTCCTGATTTATCAAGTGTGACATTATGAAACTCCTACAAACAAAGGCCAGTAAGGCAAAGTACTGAAAACACAGTGATGTCTAGACACTTTGGAAGTACAATCAAAAGCAGTGTGAGAGAGAGAAAGCTCAAAGGAGGAAAATGCTTTTGAAAAATGAATCTCTGAAATCCCACTTGTTACACATGACCTCACACTAGTAAACTAAGTAACTGCTTACAAATCTGTATTAGCAGCGATGGAGTGACTGACGTGCTGGCAAGACTACTTGATTCTGGCGACATAGTTGTGAGTCAGGCCCTGCTTCTCATGAAATGGATTTGCTCTCAGAGACTTTCAGTGGGTTATTTGCGCCTGCTGTTACATGAGTGCACCTTGTCTAATGCTCTGGGTTACATATCTCTGGTGCTGAATTACAGCAGGAATCTGCACTGGCCAGTAAGGATTTATGCAGATGACATCTCCTCATAGTTCTGAGGACAGTACTACCATCAGTGACCAGCAGAATAGGAAAATATCTGATTTCCCCAAAATGTTTGACTGCTGTAACATGTACATGCAAGAAACATGAAAAAATGCATCCAAAACTTTTAGAGCTCCATGAAGGTAACAGGACAGCCTAAAATATAAAATGGAGTTCAAAAGATCATGAGAGCTAAATGCTCTGTAATATGGCAAACATTTTTGTATTGAATTATATAAACGCAGACAAACAGCAAAAAATATAAAAGGTTCTGCTGCTCTCTAAGAGAAGATATCCCACAAATTTCTCTCAGCATGTACCTACTAAGCCCCAGCTGGGCACTAAATGAGCTGCACCAATACAGAGCACAGCAATTCAAAGTAACCAGGGCACCATGGAGTCACACAGACAGATGAAAATGTATCCCAAGTGTGAATCTCCCCTGGCATGAAAGCCCATAAGAAGCAGAAAAAAATGGCTCAAAAAATTCTATTAATCACCTGTAATTATGAATACATTTTAGAATAGAACATATATTTCAGTACTTCCTAAAGCAACTGTACCAGATTCTCAGCATATAGATCTGTGCTGCTTGTATGAGCTGTACCAGAGCCCTGGCTCACACTGACAACTAGACAACTGCTCTCCATTACTGCTTTCCATCAGCAACACCTCCACTTTCATAATACCACCACTCTGAGAAAATCTCTGCATTCAGCTTACAATTTAATTTCTCAGTTTTAGCACTGAGAAACGTAGTCACTGCTTTGGAAGTTATATAAACTGTCTGTGCTTTGGTCTGAGCAGACTCAAGAGAGTTTCTTTATCGGTACACACTCTTCAGAAAAAGAGAGGCAAATGCAAATATGGTAGTGACATCTGAAATACCCTATTTTCCTTGTCATGTTTACTATGAGTTACAGAACAGACTACATCCTTGGATTTGAAAACCTTGTTCTTTCTTCCAGCAAGTTAGTAAGAGTTTGTTGGAAGGATACTCCAAAAAAACACTTAGTTTGTAGCTATATGGCCCCAGTTTCAGACTTCAGGGTTAGATCTACTCATGGGTGTTAAAAATCCTATCCCATGTATCAAAGTGGTCAAAATCCTCTGAACTGCGTAGAGCTCATTTGCAGTGAAGATGTGGTTCTTCAAACTCAGAGACAAAATACTACCAATTTGGCTGACCAGAGTAAGTTACAATTCTTAACAGTTATGATTCTTAATATCCCTAAAACATGCATTTAGTTCCCAAAAGATTCTGTCAAATCCAAGGGAGGGGAAATTTCCTTTGGAGACAAAGTTCTCACATTGAAGCCATGAACTGGGGAAAACATCAGGAACATGCCTAAACCTACGATTTGGGTGATCTCAACCTCTTCAGAAAATTTGACTGGTTTAGGTTTTAAGGAAAACTAGCAGGATAGGGACTTTGAAAAAGAGACATCACTACTTCTTCCTTAACTGGAAGAGATGGGTATAAAGTAACTACTAACAGGGCCAAGCACAGGGCTTAAAACGCTTCCCTCACACTGAGACTATTGTTTGGTTCACAAGGTGAGAGGAGTTGCAGCATGACTCTTCCTCTGCTAGTCCCCAGTGAAGGGTAGGCATCATGCTACAAAAAAAAATACCAATGGTAGGGGTGTTTCTGGGGGGCTTCTTCGGTGACCTGTACCTTGAAAGGGAAACAGGCCTTCAAAATCAGATCTCCTAAGTCTGCCACCCTCCTCAGTAAGGGTACACAATGCATATCTACATTCTGCACAGGTGGAAATGACATCATCTGAGCCCATATTTTTCTTGCACAAAACCTGCTAACATTAGAGCAAGTCTGGCACCTAGTGAAATACAGAGGTATTTCTAGTACAGTTTTGTAAATCTTAAACCTATACAGCAAAGCTATCTGCATATGCATCTGAACATTTGATTTTCCTTTAGCTTCCTTTATTTTGTAAATGACTAATATACCTTTTTAAAAATACACTTACTGTCCACACAGTAGTAGTTTCATCTGTTCGACGGACTTGTATTTCAAAAGACATTGTCAGCTCAGCATCATGTGCTGACTTGCCAACATCCCATTCCACCAGCAGCTGCTGAAGAGCCAAATCCTTGGAAACATTAAGGTACGTTACTGGAAACACAATGGATTCTAGGAGCACAAAAAGGACACAGAACTATTAATGTTTAGCTAAGTTACAAAGGAGATCTGAAACAACAGTGGTTAGAGGTAAGATAGGTTCCACACCCAACAGTACTGAAGGGAAAAAAGAAAAGTGATCAAGACCCATGCTGTTGATAACAAAAGCAAAGATAATCTTTCATTTTAAGACATCAGCAGGCTAGAATGAGGTTCCTAAATCTACTCAGTAGCCCCTCACCATGACATTGGGTATGCTATTTAATTTCTTTATGCCCTCAATTTACTAGCTACTGAATGGGAATATTGATCCATCTCTTTATAGTCTTATGCAGAGGAACAACATAATGTATTAACAGGGACTGAATACCAAGAAATCCCAACCTCCAGTAAGCCATCATTATGGCAGAAAATCCAGAAAAATCTAAGCTCAGTTTTGCTCTCTGACTTAATTAAGATTAAATTAGTGTGGTGGTTTAGCCCCTGCCGGGGTCTGAGACCACGCGGCCGCTGCCCCTCCCCCACAAAGGGAGTGAAATACAAAGCCCCGGGGCTGAGATAAGGAGAGGTTTAATACAACAGTGCAATAGCAACACAACCAACAACAACAATAACAGTAACAGTGATAGCAATTAACAGAGCAAAATAGCTACCAAATCCAGCAGTGGGAAGCACGATGTACAAAACCACGAGTGCACCACGAGTGCACCGCGCTCCCGCGCCAGGAAAATGTGACCAGCCAGGATGTGACGTCCGCATGGTATCTGAATAACCCGGCTAGAGCTCCCCCCCCCACTGCTGGGGAAACTTAACCCTATCCTGGTTAAACCAGGACAATTAGTTAATGTAAATCAAGTATTTGAACAGGTCAGGTTCAGCATTTCCCTCCACTAGCCAGCTCAGATAATAGTCTAGCATCAGGCACATTCCTGGTTGCTCTACACAGTGCTTAGGTACTTCAGTCAGGGCTGTGGATTCTTCTACTGGAATTAGACACCTAGTTATACCAGCCAACCTTTTGTGGGTCTGGAGTTAATTTCCCAAATAAAATAAAGTTTAAAAGTCAGACTACCATCCCTTTTGCTGTCAGGAAAGGAAAAGCCCCTTAAGAAGACTAGCCTGCTAAAAACTACAGATCACCTTATGAGTGGTCCCCCTATTTAGATATTTGCTCTGTCACCCCTCCCAAAATCTTAATTCTTGAAAGAGATGAAATATGGCATTCGCTGATCTGTATCTTCTCTCTTTCCTGAAAAATAAACAAACAAAAGCCCAAAAAACCCCTAAACTTGATCTGGTTGTAATGAAGCCAGGGAACGGAAATGGCCAAGTAACTAGGTTTTTTCTTTTACCACAGTTACTTTCCAAGATGCTTCTGGTTGTTAGAAACAACAGGGTCAGAATGCTTATATTGACCAAGACACAGAAAAGAAGTTACAGAAATAACTGTATGTTTTAATAAAACAGAACTCATTCTGAGCATTCCTGCCCCTCTACAGCCACAGTCCTCAGGGACATGCTGGATTGAGAGACTTTTCTCCCTGATGTGCTTCATCCACTGACTCAGTGATTATCTGGGAATTTTACAGACTGCAGAAATGCAAGCATTCAGAAAATTTAGTTTGAGAATCTACATTTTGATAGATGCTTCTGGCAGCAATTAGATATCCAAACTGTTTTGCAATTTATGCCTGCTTTGCACTAATTTCTGTGCAGCAGTTTTCCTACATACAGATCTTTACATTAACTGTAGGAAATTAAAGGCTGAGGAGAAGCCTTATAACAATCCCTTACCAATCAAAGGAAGCAAATAATACTTTATAAGCATATTTATTAACTATGAGAATACAAACACTGACACAGCTTAGTTGTTTATACAAGTCCAGCCTATAATTAAAGAATAAAGGAAGGAAAGTATACACTGTACCACTAGTAACAACTGCCAAAAGAAAGGATTGTTTCTCTTTTAGAAAATCATTTACAAACTCTGTTGGTATATTTTTAATGCATTCCATTTTGAAAGGCACTGGAAGTCAAAGCAAAATGAAAACCATATGCTTTCAATCTAGAGGAAACTACTGGCATAGGCTTCTTCAGATACACTTGGAGGGAGAAATCAAGGTTTCATTATTCAAACACTTGGTTCAAGAAACAGAATTGTGGTATCCTAAAAATGTTTTTGAGGAAGAAGTATACACACACTTATATGCACATGTACCTTCTATCCATTCTAACTGCACCCTTAACATATAATTACTGGAAAAAGATGTCAGAATTTGACAGCATTAGTGCTTCTTTAAGGTAAATGCAAAAATGTTTCAAATGCAGAAGTAAAATTTCCATTTTGGCTATGGTTATGACATGGTCCTTAAGAAAAACATATCTGCTGCTTGACAGTTGCTTTTGAAAAATAATGGCCATCAGTTTTAAACTACTGTAAGGAAACCCAGGACCTACGACAAGTAGTAGATGTCTGGAACTGAATAAACAAAGTGGAAGGCCTGGGGATAAATCTCACCAGCCTAATGACAAGGGAGCAGCAATTTTAAGTTTTACGGGAAAACAGAAATATTGTTAGCTTCCCTGCCAAGGACTGACAGGCAAGCAGCCAAAACAACCAAAGCAACAAAGTGAGCCATAAAATTAACTGCGGAAGCAGAATATCTTATGTTATTTTGGGAAGGTAAGACAAGACAGACTTCATCTCCCCACATTCTACAGACTTTCACCATCAAAACAAGATAAAGGCTGTTAAAATCCCACTTACTCTAACGAATTGACTATAATGTTGCTGCTCTCCAGCATGTAATCTTACTGCTCGTTTTCTGGTCAACCTTACCTGTATGTTCATCATCCTTTTACCTGAAGTACCATGTACCAATCCTCTGAGAGGACCTCATTTCACATATGTAAATAGGTGGCTGATCTAAAGCTCTGGCCCTTGCCATTCTTGTGTTTTCCTTCTGCAGTGCTGAAGCAACTTGGGGAGACAGATGGGCCTAGCACAAATAAACCAACCTAAAGGAAGGGACCCAGTTACCCTGTCAATCAAACTCACGGGCACAAAGTAAGACTCCCAGAGAAAGGAAACAAATATACCTGAAAGAAAAGCAAGCCAGTTGGCAGAAACCCCTTCCTTTTTCAGGGTGCATCATTAAAAAAAAAAACCCTGCATATCTTCTGAATTTCCCTATCCTCTTTTCTCCTCCTTCTCTAGCCAATTCTATTTGCAAGTGACACTACTATGCCTATTGCATTGACGATGAGCTTGCTTCTCTTCTCTACATGTCCTCTCTTTGTCCAAGCTAAAATCTCATCCCTTTTCTCACCATGGAGAATATTTTCACCTGCCACATTTAATTAACTTGACAAAAAACAAAAGGTCTCATTAGTTTGTTTTTTCTTCATCTGTATGAGTGTCTCTCCACTATCTCCTTTTAGTTAGATGATGTATCACTTCAGACCTCACACAATTTTGTTTTTCTCAGAGCCTGGCATAAGGACAGTCTAGATCACCAGTCAGGGCTTATACACAGTAACAACAAACAGAAGAAACAATACAGCTAAGGATATATCCAAGATCTTGAAGACACTGAGTTACAATGTGAGACTTAAAGTCTTTCTAGTATAATTTACACATGCTGAAATATTTGTAGCATTCACGATTATAATCTTCCCCTCCTAGCAAAGTTAAATAATCAAGGCATCTTAAGACTTGTTTTAACTTGAGAGCTAACTCCAGACTATATGAATAGCTTTATGATTAACAACAGAGACTAATTTTATTCCTGAACAACTGCACGTGAAAACAAGTGACCAAGTTACTGTAATGCAGTAACTGTTTGGACTTGCCTGCGTTACAATGTTTTGACACTCTAGTCTCAAAACTGAGGAACTGGCACCTTGGGTGAATGGAGTGTGAACACATGAGTTTCAAGGTTGAAGAGAGGCAAAGAAGTCTGAAACAGATATATTACCCCCTTCAGTATGGTAACAACTACATACACAAACACCATCCCTCTCCCTCCTTCACCAACTTAATTAAGGCAATGCAGCTTCTACAATGCAGTCTACAATCTGGTAAATGCTGCCTCCTTAATGGTGGTCACAGAAAAGTCAATTAAAAATATTAAATCCTTTTTTTTTCTTTTAATGGACTCATGCCAATGCTATTGCCAGCAGCAAGTGTGCAAGCAGCACTTCTACCTTAAAATACACAAAATTATGGAGAGTTATTTTTATATTCAACTTTGTTCCCTCCAAATATGCGTATTTCCTTTTTTCTCTGTATTGGATATATATGTGAAGTGTAAGAAATAAAAATCCAGTCCTGGAATCTTGTGGCACAATCACAAAAGAGCCAACAGAATTGCTAAAGTTTTCACAGATATGACAAACAAAAAAGAGAACATGAAGGGAAGAGGTAGAAAAGTATTTGAAGACGACAGAGTACAGATCAAAAACATAGGAGACAGAGGGGGAGCAAATAAACAAATATACTCTGGCTTCACATCATCGCAGCTTATTGATTCAACAGTCAATTGTAGATAATGGGGTTACAAAAGGTAATTATACAAGGTGCTTCATCACCTTACCGAAGGGAATCACTTGAATAAGCATGTAGCGTGTTGCTTAATCACAGGAAACTTACAAATGAGCAAGTCCAAAGTTTCCGCTGTTGTAGATTGCTTCCAAATAAAAAATCAGATGTTCAGACACTTACCTTGCTGGGAGTATGTAGTGTAGCAAGTCCTCAGGGGGAGCAGTACTGCCAGAACCATGAAGTGATTCATCGTTCATCTGCCTTTTCCTGCACAAGACTTATCAGGAAAGAAGACTTTTCTATTTATTTGTTCCTTTTATAAGAAATGCATGTCAGACAATAGTCCAGATAATATTACTGTATTTAAGAATGAATAAATAAAAACCCAACCACACAGACTCTAGGCAGTTTTAGAGAAATTCAGGAAGAATGGACAAAGAAAGATAAGGAATGAAAAAACCCTCTTGTTTTGAGGACCTGGGTACAGCATAGCGAAAAATATACTAGACTCAGAAAGTTTGAATTAATCTAAACAAATAAAATATACAATATCTTTGAAGTTTTCCCTCCGCTTATTTCTAAGGAATATTAAAACAAAAGTTTGTCCTGATATATTTTGGCTTTCCTCCTGAACAAGTAACAAGATATTCATGCTAACAAGGGAAAAAAAAACCATCAAAAGTGCAAAAAGCCTTGTGGTTTCTACTCCTACTAGAGTCTGACTGATGAATCCAGCAGACTTTGGCAAGCATGGTCTTGCCCTTCGCCAGCACGCAGGGCACTATATGGAGGTCTTTAGTTCGACTGGAGTTGAAATACATGTATCAAAGTCTTAGAAAGTTTCATTCCTAGAAGGCTGTCATCTCAAGCACCATATAGCTCTATCTAGCATTCCTTTTACAGCTTTTACACTCACCTTGTGACAGGATGAAACTCCGTTTGACTTGAACAGCCCAGTCCTGAGGGACTGATCATATGTCAGATCTCAGAAGATACGAATCACCTGCAAACTCCCCAGTGTAGAAGGGAGAGGTAAACATTCAGGAGCAGTATGCTTAAAAGCACTCAGGCACAGAGGGTAGAGGAGTCCAGACAACAGGAACAGGACTACGGATACAGCTATCTTTAACATTTAATTTCCACTTCTTACATTTCTGGAGTTGTGTAGAATACTGATAAAGACTATTCTACCACCGCTTCCATAACAGAAGTTGAAACTGCTTAGCAGGACAGATAACCAGGATGACCTTCTGTCCCCACCAAAGCCAAGGACAGAACATTTACTGATTTTAGAAGAGCCAGGAATTCACTGCAGAATTTCTTCCTAGCAGAAAACCTCCAATTTAATAACTCAGTGCCACAGACACTAAAGTTTAATGACCCTGCCTTAGATTCATTGGTTTTGAGAAGCTCTGAATTTCTCCAAAGGATCAAATGAAAATATTTCAGCTTTTTTTTTCTTTTCATGTTTCTAAACATCACATGGAAAATGTAGAAGAGTCCTGCACGCAGCACGGCAACCCAGGGCTCAGCGCTCACAATAAGCACCCTTGTTGCAGTGTGTCCCAACTTTTTCCTTGTGACACAAATGCTTCACATGAAGGCCCCCATATTTAAAAGGTGAATGTTGCCTTGCCTATAGTATAGGTGTCTGCAGTCTTTCTTGCCATTATACCAATACCCTCAAAAGTATTTGGACACACTAAAATCAACATGAATAAAGAATCTAAATATTTTTGAGAACCTAGACCTAATTCACATGCAACTAATAGACTGTTCCAAGCACTGACTTAGGGAAAACTGCTTCTTTATACATTTTCTAAGTTTAGAGGTTTTTTTCTCACCTGATCAAATTTAATATCTAAAAAGGAAAATAATTTGATACATTTTGTCTGGAATAAACATGATAGAATGGCTCCTGTACATGCTATAGAGCACTGAGTGGTGACACAAAAAGAAGTCTTTCCAAGGCAGATTACGTTAAAACCTCTGATAACTTTTCAGTTATTCTTTTGAATGATACAAAATGAATATTGAGACACAAAGCCAAATCTTGCATGCCCTTTTTCAGAAAAAAGTGAAAATAAGGCTGCCTTTAAAGTCAAGGGAGTTGACTCTGCTTTAAGACCAACTTAATACAAGGGTGATCAGTTAGGTTCAGTGGCATAACTTCTGTCTTAATTACATCAGCATGATGAAACCCTGGCCACACAGGACTCCCGATTTTGCAAACATCACTTAAATCTAACATTAAATACAGTAGGAAAGTATTGTGGAAGTCACGACACTGAACTATTTGTTTAAATTAAATAAAAATTTGGAAAACAAATCCAAACTCTTTTCTGCTCTTAAGTGGCATTCTCCACTATTGTATTGAAGTAAATGACTAATTTAACTCTCTCTCTCCAGTCATTTACACTGTCAGTTCATGAATTACAGCCTACATCACTTTTATTGATGTATAGTACAAACCACCATATACTACTAAAGGGCAGCGTAATATAACAAATGACCATTAGAATATAAACATATTTTGGACCACTACAATGCTTTTCACTATTCAGTATGTTAATAATCTAGTTTAATATTGTATAATAAATTGTGATAATATGTATCACAACTGTATCAAACCAGTTTTCATGGGAAAGTTCTGGAATTCTCTAACAAAATAATATGAAGTGAATTTAAATAAATGAAACACTATTTGAGAAAAAAAAATACAGTTCCTAATAGAGGAGTAATATTTTGACTTAAATCATCTGTATGCAGAAAATTCTGCCTATGACTAACAAATTAATCACATACAGTAATTACTACCAACTAATGTCAAACACTTATTCTGTGTTATCATTAAGTATTTCTATAAAATCATAATTTAAAAATCTGTGTCTTGGTTTCAAAAATTAAAAGGGAATCAAAACAGTTGTATAAAACACATTATCAATTTCATTTAAAAAAACCCATGATGACAATAGATTAACTACAAATAACTGGACAACAAAGGGGATGAAGACAGGAAGCCAGGGAAGGTTTTTAGGTATTCTAAATAATTCATCATTCTGAAAGAGGCAAAATACAGCCTCTGAGAAAGAGTGAGCAACTATCAAATGCCACATGAAAAGTGAAAATCAAAACCGTTGTTCTGGCAAATAGCTTGGTTCAGATTTGCCAATCTAAAAAGATATCAATACCACACTAGTCAGTATGCCACAGTTCTTCATCTGAGAATGAATCACTGCTGACTTTTTTTTTTTAGCCTAAAAGAAGTAATGTTTTGTCACCATGCTCCAACCTGGAGTGCCTGTGTTTCCATGAATTGCAGGTAAGAACAAGAAGCTTTGATGCTAGTGATTTTGAATATGGAATGCAGACACGTAATTTCAATACTTTTTCCTTTCTAGTTACTTTTAAGATAATTTTGCAATGGCACTTCTCCAGTCTATCACAGAATCACTGAGCAGTTTGTTCAACTGAGTTTTGAAGAACTCCAAGGATAGAGATTCCACAACATCACTGGGCAACTTGTTCCAGTGCTTAACCACCCTCATTGTGAAGGTCTTTTCTCCTTATATTCATATATTCATTTTTCTCCTTATGTTCATATAAGGAGAATACCTTCTTTTATTCTCCTGATATTAATCTATTCAATTTTTCCCCTTATATTTTCCTTGCTACAATTTTCACCTGTTTCCTCTTGCCCTTCTGCTGTACACTTCTGCAAAAAGCTTAGCTCTGTCTTAGTAACTTTTCATTAGTTAGGTGAGGACTGCAGTTGGAGTTGCCCTTACTTTTCTCAAGGCTAAGCAAACTCAGGTCCTTCAGTGACTCCTACACATGCTTCAGCCTCCAAAGCCTCCTGGTGTCTCTCTGCTGGACTCTGTCCCATCTGTCAGTCTTCTTTGTTCTGTGAGGCCAAAACTGGACACAGTAATTTAGATATGGCCTCCCAAGTGCCAAATAGAAGGAAATAATCATTCCCCTAAGCTCTAATTCTTTGCCATCATTAACAACAGTAGTTACAGTTCTAATTTCTGTGATGAATCTGGTTATTAGGACACACTGTGAAATGATCTATAAAATGCCAGATGATACTAAGCCATAAATTGAGGATGACTGGGCACAAAATAATCTGTCAAAGCTATAGAAGTTAGCTGAGCAAGAAATTTTTCATTTTACCCTGTATTCTTCCCCCTTCTAAAAATTCAGCATCTGTGGGGGAAATAAAGCAGACTTGCTTAGTCTTGTCAGTCTGCAGCCTGAATCCCTGATAGGTTTTTTTAACTCATGAATATACAGTCTACTTGTCATTCTTCCCATTGGAAAAACTTAACCTGGGGTGTGACAAAACAGATACAGAGGGATTCAGGACTCCCCACCTAACTTGAAATGAATTGGTACCGATAGATACATCAATAGAACAGAACCATTTTGGAGACCTGGTGGCAATTGCAATAATATTCAGCAGCAACAGGAATTGTTTAGAGACCTGACAATTAAAGAGCAATCACTCAAGAACTGGGGACAGCACAGGAGTAAATTACCTTAGGAAGAGATGAAACCTCCTTCAGTAGGTCGTTTGTGAATAGTCTAAATAAACTATTCCTTCTTCAGAGAAAAAGGCTGGCTTAGATGATCCCTGAAGTCCCATCCAGCCAATACTTTTGTGGTGCCACGGATGAGAGGAAAAACAAATTCCCATTATTCATCTGGTAAACATTTCTAAGGCAAACATTTCATCAAACTTCTCTTCAAAGGCATTAAAACACCAAAATTCAACTGAAATATCTTTCAAGATCAGGCTCATAGTATTCAGGAGTTGTTGGGTGGCAGTTGGAGCTACATCGTGTACATACTGCTGCAGTACCTGGAATACCCATGTGTGTAAGAAAAGGAAGTCCCTGCTATGAACATCTAGTCATAGTTGACTGCAGAGTCAGTCTGTTTTGTATCCATCTTCCTAAATCCACATATTGCAAATTATACTTCATACAACTTTCCTTTCCCAGTGCCATTTGCTTTGCTTATTTAAAACAGCTGCCAGTCACAATCCACCTCCTCAAATGACTCAGAGCCTGAGCACAGGCTGGGAAAAGTAATGTTTTCAGCTGCTCAGATCCAGAAAAATTTATCCATTTAAAGGAGAGTATTAGAGAGGGACACCAAATCATAAACAGTATTGATTGAACAAACTTTCCTAAACCATACATGGAAGAGGACTGACAGTGAGGCAAATGCAGTAATACTACTAGTTTGGATTTATATAGCATTTTTCATCCTATGTTCTAACTCCCTCTGCTTCATAGACAGACAGACTGAGGAATCACAATTCAAGTTCATACCATGCAGTACAAGGTCAGTAACATAACTGATGTGTTTAGTGCCAAAACCTAACAAACTCCTTCCATAGCCACCAGAGAAAGAGGCACCCCTAGGAAATAAGCCAGACCATAAGTAGACTAACTCATCCTCTGGAGGTGTTTTTTTCCCCTCTTAAATAAATCGGTAACTAGGTAAGTGCCAAAATGAGCTGGTATGCCCTAGGTCAATGATTTGTACAAAGACTCTGCACTGAAGTATACCTCTGCTCTCCCGATTCCTGCAATTCCCCATATATCCCTCACAAAATCAACAGTGCAGAGCTGACATCTGACTGAGGCAGCTTTACTTGAAACAGGGAGCAGTGTCAAGCCATCAGAAACAGTTGAGTGTTGGTAAAGTAGCATCTGCCAAAACATCCTACAACTAAATAGACCCCTCTTCAAAATAAACACCACAGAACATTCAAAGAAAATTTAATTTGCAACAACTCTGAATTCTGAAAAATTCTGAGATACCAGATTCCAAAGTGGGTGAACTCTTTCTTCAGTGCTTGTACTCAGGCTTTCTTCTCCCAAGCAATTTTAAAGATGGTTTCAATTACACTTACCACACAAAGTACATCTGTGCATAAGACACTTGAAAGCTCCTAATAAGCCTTTGTGATCTAATGGGTGAGCAACAAGTTTAAAGAGCTGCATATGGAAGAAAGGAATTTCTATAATTAAGGTTTGATAGGTATGTATCATTTGATCACTTAGGGATAGCCTTATTGCCTGTTTTTTGATAAACAGAAAGCTCTCTGGGGCATGCTGTTGATTTTCTAAAGAGCTTTGCCAAAACAGGAAAACATTATGTACTTCATGGTCCCACGAAGGCTGGAATTCAAACAAAAAAGCAATTAACTAGTGAAAAAATGGGGTCTGAAAACATAAAAGTGCTGAACAAACCATGTAAGACTACTTCTTACCCATCGGAAAGCAAACGCTAACAACTGTAGGGAAGGAATCACATAATATGGTGGCATGACTCATACCAAGAGGAAGAATAATTTTACCATGTTTTTGAGACATGATCTACGTGTAACACTGTTAGGATCCTGTTTACTCTGCTGGCATAGGGACTGGTCCAGGCATGCGATATTTAGATAAAAAGAGAAATAAAAAGGTAATGCCAAAAAAATTGTCAAACTCCAAAGAACACACTGGAATTTATTTTGCTTATTTACTTCAGTGATTTTGACATTAAACAACAGATTTCAGATGCTTAAAAGAAAGCAGGAACAACACTTTTTCCTCTGTATGATGCTGGATTTAAAGCTTCAGGCTTGCATTTCTGAGTAAGTCAAAACCTTCTTGAAGTAGTAGGAACTGGAGACTTTAAAACCAAACCTAATCATCTAGCAGGAGCAGCATCCTCATCCCACGGTGTACCTCACCTCTGTAATTTTTGCTCAAGTCAGATTAGGAACTTTTATGCTGTAGTTAAGCAGTGACATCTTGAAAGCAGAGAAGGTTGGAGGGGTCATAAAACGCTTTAAATTCAACGGTAAGTGATGGTGCTGCCAGGGCAGTCTGTTTCTGGAGGATGAAGGAGCAGTACGAGGACGTGGTGCCGAGGTGCCGGCTCCCCTCCCTCCCGCAGCCCTCCCGCACCCGCCATGCTGAGGGATGCCTGGAAAAAGGGGGCTTAAAGAGCAGGCAAAGGGTGAAGAGGGCTTAACGGGCACCAGATGGCCCAAACTTCAAAGGGAAACTCCACAATGCGTTTCAAATAAGGCGCTGGGGTGGAGAAGGCAGATTTTCCTCAACGGAGCAGGCTGAGCTCCCCTCAGCGAGGGCGGCCGGCGTGCGCCCGCGGGAGGGGAACGGAAGGGGGATTACTGAGGGAACGAGGGGCCCGCGGCAGGGAGAGACCGGAATAACTCACCTGCAGCCGCCAAGCAGCTCTCTCAGGCATGGGGCGGGAGGCAAGTCGCCGCCCGGCGACCAGCGGGTCACGGCGGACACCCCCCCCCCGCCCCGCGGTTAGTACCGGGAAAAGCTACGGCGCGGCCGTGCTCGGCCGTCCCTCCCCCGGGCAGGGCGGTGCCTCCTCCCGCCCCGCGGAGGCCGAGTGAGCAGCGTCTCGGGAATTTCCCCTCAGCGCTCCGGGAAGCGTTCCCTTGGCTGCCCTCCTAAAGGCAGGGCGAGGGCCGGCCTCCCCCCGCCTCGCCGCGCCTGCCGCCATCTGCCCCCTCCTCGAGGCGTCAGGCGGCGGAGGCCGGGCCGCTCCGGTGCCCCCCGGGCGAAGAGGGGCTGCGAGACCTGGGGGCCGACCCTGGGGTGGCCAAGCAGGGAGAGGAGGACAGGCTGGGTTAGCCTGAGAGGACCGTGAGGATCAGAGAATGGAGACTTCTCTCAAACAGACACTTTCCCCATTCTCCCAGTCCCAAGCTAATCAGAAACCGCATGTAGGGGCGAATGTCTCCAAGACGCCTGTGCCTCAGGTGCCATGCATGGCCCAGGGTTCCTGTGTCTCCTTGGTCTGGCCCCCGGGGATGGGGATGGTCACTCTGGCCACCAAGGCAGGTGGGGTAACGAGGTGGCCTGGTGCTTGCAGTAGGGCTGGGTGTTGAGGCCATAACCGGTCTGGTGCTGTGCCACTGTCTCGCATGCAACTGTCTGACAAAATCCCACTCAGAAACCATGTTAAGGAAGGTTATGGCTCACAAAGGAAAAGTCTCCACTACCAAAATCGTAGGACCATAAGGCGGGAAGGGAGATGGGGAGTTTGCCGGGTCTGTTGTCCTGGCCTTCGGCTATGGGTCCCTGTCGGATAGGCCTCAGTAAAGCATTCAGAGAGGTACAGTATGCCACGAGCTGCCTGGGTCGCTGCTTCTAGCAGAAGATACAGCCGCGAGAAAGTTTTTTTTAAATCTGTTACTTACCCTTTTCAAGGTGTTTGTGAAGATTTCTCTAGTTTGTAGCACTATTACATTAAAAAGGTCTTCTCTCTCTCATTTTCTTAAGCTACGTTTATAGGTTAAACGTAATGTACCTATTAAGACACTGTTGTTCTTGCTGTCCTTTGGATTGTCTCAAATTCTTGAAGCTTGATTGCTTTTCCTTGGAAGGATGTGGACTTGGAAGTGTTCTGCCTTTCTGGCTATATTACTTTTTATACATCCTGATATATAGTTTGCCTTTTTTTGTAACAGCATAGTGTTGCCTGTTTGCACTTTGCTTGTGATCCACTTCAGCACCTTGATCCTTTTCTCCTGACTTGCTGTCTCGCCAGTTGTTCCCTGCCTCTGTATTGCCATGATAGCTTGTGCTTCCCTCTGTTGAGTAATACCCTGCTTCTTTAGTCAGCTTTTCCATTTTCTCATGATACTATTGCAAATGATTTCTAGTTAAAGGATAGTTTTATTCTTCAGAGCCTTATTCTGGAGAATTACATGTGTTTCTTCTACAGAGTTCCTGTGCATGTTTTGTGAGTCATGTAAACTGAACTTCTCACAGAGGGTCACTAGTTACTCGTTTTTCATTGCCCACGTGCGGTCTGGAAGCACTGGAACGAGACATTTACTGTTGTGTCAGAACTCAGAGGACTATGTACATGAAAGGTCATCTAACTGCTTAGTTTTACTGAAAATGCAAATCACAGATGTCTAAAATTGGATGACAAAATTTTGGCTTTTTTTTTTCTGTTTTTTTCCCTTATGCTTATTAACAACTCTAATATACTAATAAGTTCTTTCTTCTAATGTTTTAAGACAGTATACTCAGAAAAGCTGGACATTTGTCAATTCTATATTTGGAAGTAGGATTTGACTAATATGTGATAAATAAAACATGGAGGGTTTGTACATTAAGGGATCTGATAGGAAAAATGGCAGATCATCATGTAATGAAAACTAAAGGGAATAAATTTAGACTGCTTAGTTCTAGCACTTTTAAAATTTTGAATGGGTGTCTTTGCAGTCCTTTTTGTCTTTTAACGTAGGGGTAGAAAATTCTTGCACATACTATTTTAAAGATAATACATTAAGTAATTTTTCTGCTTTGAGCCCCCTCATCTGTGTTTTAAAATGTTTCTTCTTAGCCAATAACTAACTGCTTTAATTTGAATTATGTATATTCTTCCAGAGCCTCTGTGCCTGGCTAAAAGTACCTGAACAAACTGACCAAGTGTGATGGATGCACCAAAGTCCTTAACCAAACTAGTGTTAGTTGGGTACAGGCTCCAAAGGAGGTAAAGGCTTAAGCTGTAACCAGGCCAAGAACTTCTCTAGTTTCAATCTGTTCTCTGAAAACCCACAAGGGAGCAGAGTGACACGGTGAGCATCGATGCATATGAGCTTGGAACACCGATCAAGCGATTAATACATGAATAGCAGGTGGCTTTTCCAAGACTCATTTATCAAGGAACAAAAGAAATTGTGAGTACAAGGAGTCTCATGCACACCTTTCCCATCACTTGTAATCTGACTGCCAGCCAACCACTTTATTCCATAAATACGAAGTGAGCTTTCTTTGAGCTCTCCCTGCTAAGCAGCTGGCTGCATGGTGATCTCCTCTTGAGCTGGGTCACCTCTCAAGGTTACTCCTTGAGGCAGAGACACGTCCCACCAACTGCAGATGTTTGGTAAGTGACTGATACTGTGCGTAACCTGGTATTATAGTGCACTAAGATTTTTGTCTTGGTAACTTTGATTCCGTATTGGTAACTTTATTTCTGTCATGGTAATGTTGAATCACTGCTATATCCTTTGTGCAATAGTAGAGTGAACATTGCCATCAAATTTTGTTAAGTTGTATTTTTACAACATCATATTTCAATAAAACCACTTTTGCTGATACTTTTGGTGGTGGTTCTTTAAGCAGTCTAAATTCCTCACCTGCAACACCAAGCAGACCTCTCATTCAAAGGAGGACTTCACCTGTCTGATAAGTCTTGAGAGCCTCCAAGAAAGACAGTTTCAGAATCTTCCTAGATGACATGCTGTAGTGCTGCACTTCCTACGGGCAAAGTTTTCTTAATATCCAACCTGAGCATCCCAAATCACAATTTGTGACTGTTACCTCATGTTATCTTGTGCCATCTGCCACCACGAAAAAAGTTGCCTGTCTACTTTGTAATGGTCTTTCAGGTAGTTGTAAGTTGCCTTTAGGTGGTCCCTTAGCCTCCTCTTTGGGAAGCTAGCCAGACTTCTAGTTCATATTCTCTGGGCCATGAACAATGTTGGTACTTCTCTGTTGTATCTTCTCCTGTTTCTTAACATCTCTCTTGAACTGGGGTGCCTGAAACTGGAGACAGTATTACAGTCTCCTTGTTGCTAATTAAAGGCAGTATCACTGCATCAGCACACATTGCTCTCCAGTGCCTCGTTTGTTCATTAGCATAGCATCACTTCAGGTGGGCACCTGGGTGTGGTAATTCCCCCCCCAAAGTATGAGAGCTTCCCCCATAATGCTGTCCTTTCTGCTTCCTCATTTGTGTGTGTAAGCTTGGGGTGGGCACCCTTTGATTTCCAACCCAGTCCACCTTCCTCACTTCATTGTCAGTCATCATCTCTCTCCTCATCATTCCTAGTTTAAACCTCTTGTCAGGATGGCCAACCTATTGGCAAAGGTTCTTTTGCCCCACTTAGGTTGCTCTCATCTGCTCCTAACAGTTCTCAATGCTCAGCAAGTGTCTTTTGGTCATAAAAGCTGATTCCCTACTGTTGACACCAGCTGTGCTAACATGTATTTATCCAGAGAATTCTCTACTTTCCCCTTCACTGACAGCATTAAGAAGTACCGCCTGAGCTCCCTTGCCCTTGGGTCTAACCTCCAGAGCCAGGTGGTCACACTTGGTACACTCAGGGTCTTCCCTCATAGTACCATTGGTGCCCACATGGAAGATCAGCACAGGATACTAGCCTCAGTACCCAGATCAGCATGGGATACTAGTCTCAGTGCCAGGCAAGCCTAAGCAGTCTCTCCACAATGTCCTGCATCCAAGCCCCCAGCAAGCAGAAGACCTTCCTAGACGGTAGATTAAGTCAGCGGATAAGAGCCTCTGTCCCCCATAGCAGGGACCCTCCCACTCTGACTCATCCTCTACATGCTTAGGCTCAGCTGGCATTTCTGACACTTCGTTAAACAGTTCCCAGGCCCTCATCTGCTTTCAAGACACAGAGCCTATTCTGTAGTTGCAGATCTACAGGCAGAGAAGGAGACATCTTCCTGGTACCAGAAGTTACAAGCTTCCAGCCTTCACTATGATGGGAGTCTCCATTTCCCAACCCAATGTACACAGATGCTGCCTGTCCCTGCTTCAGCACAGTTGAGGATTCAAATTTTTGTATCTGTAGAATCTCGGAGTTCTGGTGAGCTGCACTAGACTAGACATCTCTCTGGCATCCTCCCTAGCTAGAGTCAGCTGGAGACAAGAGCTCAAAGCAACCTTTTATCATGAATAGCTGACAGAAGTCACTAGGAGTTGCTAGACCTTGTTAGAAGTCAGGGCCTCCTGAAGCTATCTTTTCCTGGCAGCAGTAGACACCCTGAAATTCCTGAAAGAGTTCCCAGGAGTTCTCTAGTGACCCAGAAGAAGTTCCCATAAGATACAGAAAATCTAGGGGCAGAGCCCAGAGACTGCTGTGCAGCCTGCTGTATTTGCTGTCTGCATCCATTAGCTGTCAACATTTAGTCATGTCTTTTTTGCTTTGTGTTCTCCAGATACAAATGTTTCCAGACTTCATTAGTAAGAACACTAGGGTGAAGAGTTTTGAGCTTCTGCTTTGGGAAGGCAAGTGCTGAAATGATTACCATTCAGGAAACTACAGCATCCTATTGGACTTGTGTAAGAAATATTAACTGGAAACACACCAAAACTTGGGACTTTAAACAGCAAGTCCAGAGAATATATAACACTGTCAAAACAACAACTATGTTGTTTGGAGGATTAAATGCATCAGATGAATAAGCAAGGAACATGAAGAAAAGTAGGGTGTGGGGGTGTGTGTGTGTGCATCCACATCTTTGTGTCTTCCTTCAGACAGGGACTGTTGATGTAAATGTTTGTGCTAGCAGTACTCCATATTGTCTGCCTACAATTCAGGCAATGTAGGGTTGTACTCACTAAGAATTCAACTGTGCAGAATTCTGGGTTAAAATAATGAAACAGGTTAGGGGAAAATATTCAGAGTTTTTGCCTCTTTCGCAAATCCTATTTGCTGATACTTGGCTAGACAGAGAAAATAACCTGGCCTAAGAGGGAAGAATAGCTTGGTTAGGATTCTGAATAGAAAAATAGTCATGCCACTTAATCTCCATGAGTCAGTTTTCCTTCATTAGTTGGAATTAATAATATTTCATTTGTTTTCTTGTTTTTTTTTTTTTTTTTTTTAATTTTCTTGTCAGTTTTCAGACCAAAGCCTCTAGCTTTTGCTGCTGTGCTCTATAATATAACTGCATATGAACACCAGGAGGATATTTTAGTCCCAACTTTAAAATAAATACATAAATAAATTTATTAAGAAATAAATACTGGATAAATGAATGAATAAATAAGTGTGTTCACTTGCAGAGAAGAGAGAGGCTGCTGTTGGTGGTATTAAGCTTGAACTTCCATTTTAATTTTCTCAATTTTAGCCATACTGATTCTAGAAGTGTTTTATTTAAATTATATATTTTCAGTATTTTAGTGTCAGGTGTACCTAAAATAGAATATCTTCCCTTTAACAAATAAAGTTTTTGTAGCCTCTCGGCATCTAAAATGAATTTTTCTCTGTTGAGGTCTATGTTCAACACTGTTCTTGCAATGTTACATAATCTTCTTCCAGCATTTACAAAATCTACCACTGATATGGGTATACTAATAATTTTTACCCATACTGACTTATATGGTGCCGTAAATGTGCCCCTTATGAGTAATAAAAAGGTAATTTTCCGATTTCTCCATCCTTCAGGAAGAAAGTAAGCCATTGGAACAATGCTATCTACATTAACAGCACCACTTCAAAGGAAGGCAAAAAAAAATTTGCAAACAAAAGAGAATTCCCTTTGTCAGGCACTGAATCAAAGACTTGAAACAAGAGAAATAGGGTACTTAAATGTTCCTCAAATAGGGTAGTTAAATGTTCCTCATCAGCCAATGCAACGAAAGACTTTCCTTTACTATGTTATTTAAAGTAGAAGCAGAAATATTAGTCTGTATTTCAAGAGTTTCTTATTCCAGTTAGTTAATGATCATGCGCATGATTTTCTGGACAGTTTACTAAAAATGTTGACTCTTATTAAAAGCCAGTAATTTGTATGGAAAAGCCTGAAGTCCTTTCAGTTGTAAATTTATATTTAACATAGTGTGAAAGAGGCCATCTTTAGCCCCAAAACAGAATGAATCACAACTAGATCCTGATTCTCAGATTTTTTCTTAAAAACTTCCACTGCCAGAAACTGCACTGCCTTCCAAAGCAGTTCCTGGCTGGGACCTAACTATCCTTAGCAGGAGAAAGTTCTCTTATATTCAAACCAAAAATACTTACTATCTCTTTATACCCACCACTGTCTACCTGCAAACTAATAGAGAACAAGTTACTCTTTTCTGTTTTGCAGCCGCCTTTGAAATATTGAAGATTAATAACAGGGCCCTCTCAGTCCTCTCTAGGCTAAACAAGCTCAATTCTTTCAGTGGTTTAAAGAACTCTGATTGTGATCACCGCTATTCACATCTCTCTTGAAGGCCAGTTCCGAAAGAAGAAATGGAGGTCACAGTACTCCCAACGGGAGCCTTATCAACTCTGTATTTACTTACAGATGTCACTTCTGTTCCTACCTGTCTGTGTATTTGCTGTCTCCTCAGAAGCAGAATGTTGTTTAAGATCCATCTGTGATGTTCTGTAAGCTACAGATCATTTTATCTTGCCAACTCTTCTCTTTCCTGCTTGTTCAATTGTTTCTGCTTAAGACTACAACCTTGCACTTTCCCTATTGAGACACCATTTCTCTAATTTGTCAAGATGTTTTTGAATCTTAATCCTGTTTTCTGATGTGCTTGTGATCCCTCATAGCTTTATATCATTTGGAAACCCTAGGCATCTTTTTTATCAGACAGACTGTTGACTGCTAACAGTCAGGACAGATCTTTCCAACTCTACTCAAGACATTATTCCTTCTTAACAGTGAGACACCGCTAACTGCTTTCTGACAGCCCAGTTGCAACTTCCAAAACCAAAGTAAAGCAATCCATTGTTCCCCACAGTGTTCCTCATGCAAGATTTAATTCCCAGCCAGGAACAATTTCTGTTTAGAGACAGTAGTTGCAGAAATACTCTTTCAGAGGAAAGGACAATAAAATCTTGAGCTGAACTGCTCTGGACTGAACAATTTCAGGTGTACTTTCTAGTGCAGTCAGAATGACAAGAGGTTTTCAGCAGTATTCCTGGAGTTTCTCTGGAGTATTTTTGGACATCCCACAGCTACAGAGCAAAGTAATTGAAACTGCATAGCCATATTACTGTTGGACTGAGCTAATATTCTTTGCTTCTCAATAGGCCTCTCAGCTTGGAATCAAGCTAGGATTCCTCACTGCCAACCTGAACTGTCTCATGAAATTCAGGAGGGAGGAATGGTGTAATTGTCTGCACTTGTTTTGCTGGTGTGTCCTCAGTGTCCTACACAAATAAGCTTTGAGCTTTCTGTAGGTATTTCCATTGTGCCTGTGATAGCTCACTGTAAAGGGCAAGGTCTGAGCTGTTATTGAATTGCAGTGTATTGTACACAAACTTGTGTGGTTTCAGCAACAGTCTCTTCTCCAGCTATATCTCTTTGATCAAGTAATAACTGTGGTACCTAACAAGAGATGATGCAGGTGTTATATATGTATAAGCTGATATGATCTCAGCTAATACATAACAAATGTAGGTTTATTCTAAAAAATGAAAAGCACAGTAGCATAAATAAATTATGGGATTACTGAAGAAAAAATGATTGGTTATTTGCCATTATCTAATAATTGCACAAAAATCCTTATGTTAAACAATTGTTATTAAGATGAAAAAGCAGTGACATGTAAGGAAATACCAACATCAGAATTAATATGTAACTTCAAGTAATTTTTAATGCATATACATGGTTATATAGTGCTTAATTATTTCAGTTCTGGTTTTATTCACAAGGTCCGTCACCTCAGTGAACACTGAGATACACGAAGTTCACTTATTCTGTAGATCTTGCATATATTATTTTCTTCCAACTGTTGACTGGAAAGGCTGCAGCTTAGTTATTCTGAAGTATTCAAACCCAGCTCAGAAGCTAAAAAAAAATATTCTCTATAATCTTTTTATGGTCCTTATCCTTGATGTCATATAATCCAAATTTCTGTACATCAAAGTAATCTAATAACAATCTCCCATCTTTTCCCCACCTAATTTACTTGGAAACTAAAGATATCAAAGCTACCAATTTTCCTGGATTGGAAAATGGAAAATACCATTTTCTAGTGGTATTAGAAATGCAGTTGTTCAGCTGAGCACAGTAGTAAATTCATCACTAACTAATGACTACTAATGACTACTTACACAATTTAGGCATGTACTTACCCCTGAGGTTGTTTGGTGTCTAGAAACCAGCCTCTTCCAAGTACTTTTAAAAGTCCTAGTTTCTCCTCTGACTAGATAAATTCTGACCTGCTCATGTCCTGGAACTATTCTTTCCCATTGGATTGTATGAGGCACAAGTAGACTGCCTCTCAAACTCCAGTGACCTCCTGTGTCTTTCTGAACAATGACATAGCCTTAATTGGAGGGCAGTCTCCATTTACACCATCCTTAAATCTGTGTCTTTAGTCATTCTTTAGGGTTGTTCCAAGCATGTATTTGAAATTCTTTCAACTGAAGAGAGAATTGAATCCTCCTCTTACCTTCAGGTTGAGCACTCTGGTCAGTAGGCTATTATAAAAGGACTGTGTGCCTTTTATAGAGGGTGTCCTGGACATTTTCCTGTGAGGGACAAATATGTGCAACATGCAACAGTCATACCCTAAGAAATTAAATTCCTGGGAATTCCCTCACCCAGTTTTTGACACCAGAAGCATTTGTGCAGGCTGTATGTTCCTCATACTGAAACAGTTCCGTGCATATGAAGTCTAGGTGCTCAGGGAATTTGAATGAAGAGGTGCTGAGTGTATTCAGACTTTCAGGTTAATGGATGGCTAGATGGGATTCCAGAGGGGGAATTAGCTTCTGCCCAAGAGCTTCTATGGGAGGCTGTGTGGTTTACTGGCTCATCCCAAAGCTCAGAAACGTCCGCTCCCTGGATCCTCAACTTGAGACACGTACGGTATTATTTCAGATTAGGTTTTTTAGGAGAAACTCTCTGCTACCATCTTGTGGTAAACTAGAGGAAGGGACATCAAGAGCTGACCCACACGGAGGAGTCACAGGTTAAAACTCATTCCATATTTGGAGTTTTGGACTAATAAAATATCGAGAGTGTGATGGAACATTTCAGGATACGAGACCAAACAGCACAGTGTGCTAAAACAAAGTAGTTGTTCTACTGTCAAACATTGAGATTGTGGGTGCAAATATTCTGGATACATGCTTTTTTTGTGTGAGAAAATCTGCTAGGATGAAGAAGGGGCCCAGGATTTCTGTGTGATCAGAACATTAGTTACAGTGTTAGCAGGGCTACTTGATTACCTTTATGGTTACATTAGACTGCACTTATTCAGGTCATATATACAGTACTGTCTGTCATGTCCAGGCACAACAGCCCATTTTGAGTGATTGGATAATGGAGTTGGGCATATCCAGAAGGAGGAGAAGAAGGTTCCCTGTGAATTCTTGCTGTGCTATGGACCTTCATTCTGGTGGAAGAACAGATGTGAAGTCTTCTGCCCAGTATCTGATGAAGAAATCATGGGTATTTCCCACTGAAGCCAATAACAGTAAAGGAGCTCTAGTTGATATACATTATTATTCAGCACAGATGAAACTGGGGTAGCAAGAGGAGAACCAGACAAGGCATTGGGGCAAGAAGGCAGTAATGGAGTAGGATGAGGTCCCTTTTTGCCCAGCATTTGCAGAGCAAAATTCAAGGATATAAGAATGAACTCTGAGGCTGTATCAGTATATGAACAGTAATGCTTTCAGATGCAAAATCCAGCATTCCAGTTGGAGATAGCAGCTAGCAAGAGAAGGCACATAGTTTACTTGTCTGCAAAACTCCCTCTGGTGGCACAGGACTAACCTAAGGCCATTCCTGAGTTCTGGGACACAACAGGACACTGACAGGACATGATGGAGTACAGGCATGCTTCTCTGCCAGATAGTTACACAAATGAGACTGAGGCAAAGGGCTGTTTCCCACAGAATGAGTGTCATCTTGCTACAAAAAGATAGTTGTTTCCATAGGTGTTCCACTTTCCCAAATTAATCCTATGCTATTCTAACCCATAAGAGAATTATTTGGTTTACACACAGTTTCAGGGTATGTCTACTGTAAGTTAAATTGAGAAATCCGAACTAGCAGGCTAAATGAGCTTGCTGCAGCCAGATGCTTTCAGGCCCCTCTACTAGTTATTTAAAATGAGTGTGGGGATTTCCACTGTTATGAAGCACTGGGTGTAGTGGAACAGCTCTAAATGAACTCCATATTTCCCTTAAATATCATTCTCAGAAGCTGGCAAGTCATTTAGGCTGAAGTTTAAAAAAACACACAGTGGCCTACAACAGACAACTGGCATAGAAAATTCCAGCCCAACTGAGTTTTTCAACTGACAGTAGCATCTTCAAATGGTAACGCTACCTTTATATACTTGCTTGTATATCACTTCACAATTAATTGTAAAAGGGCTTTGTAAGCCCTTTGGTGAGACAAATCAAAAAAATAAGTTTGTTTTGTCCCATGTCTTGGCATTGGATTGCTGTATTCTGCAGTGTTGCTCGTGGACAGTCTTGTTTAGTAGAAAGTCCGTGGAAATCAGAATCAAGCTCTAGAAGAGGAGGTAAGCTTTCTCAGATGCTGTATAACTCAAAATATCTCAGCAACAATCAGAATCCTTTCTTTATAAGGTGTTGAAACATCCTGGATGACAAACCTAACGCATTTAATGGAAAAATAAAAAATGCTGGGTGTTATGTGAATGTGCCAAAAGTAGAAACCCAGACTCCCACCACTGAGAAATAATGAGTTATCTCTTTCCTCATCCCCCAAAATTTAGAGTCCGGCTTAGGATGCATGAGATTTTAAAAAAAGAACAAATTGGAGTGCAGAAGGTCTTGAAATTTTAGGTACTTTTAGTGTTGCATACAATTTCTTCAGTAAGGGATTCTCAGATATTTAAGTTCACAGAATCACAGAATTGTCTAGGTTGGAAAAGACCTTGAAGATCATCCAGTCCAACCATCAACCCAATATTAACAGTTCCCAACTACACCATATCCCTCAGCGCTAAGTCGACCCGACTCTTAAACACCATGAATAGTGCTATTACTGTTAGAAAGTTGAATGTGTATTTAGTGAATGAATAAGGTAATTAATCAATTAGAAATTAATAATAAATTCACAATAGAAGATGATATAATGTGAATGCATGATGTAATGTATAAAAGGCTGGCTATGTTATTTTAAGAAAATTGCAGCTTGGATTCTTTGGATTGTTAGGTTCAGTGATTTGATGGCTGACATTTAGTGAAGTGTTTCCTATCTGCCATACTAAATAAAAGAATGTCTGTGAGAAAGCCAGTGTTGCATCAAGCAGTGCATCTAGGCAAGGCTGAGGAAATCTAGCTCGTGGAAGAGAAGGCATTAGAAGCACATCCTGGAGTAGTCGACTGAGAGAACTAAGCAGACACTGCATGGAGTGCCAGGAGTTGGGATCTCTGTGGCTGATAGTACCAGTTAATGACCATTAATTAGACAGGAGGTAGACTTTGGAAGGAACAGCCCAAAGAATATGTCATTAGAGCTGTTTGTGAGCATACTCACAGGTATTGTCCATGCTTCAGGGGATTATGGGCATTCCTACACCAGCTATTCCAGCCCTAGTGTTGTATCAGGAAGCCTCTGCTGGTGATACAATTTACACTGCAGAAAAGTCTTCACTGTCCACACTGCTTCCCTGAGAAAAATAACTGCTGCCAACCAGTGGCTTTTCTGCTGACGTAGGTTGTGTTTGCACTGGGCTGTAGGCCACACACAAGGTTGGATTTGTATCGCTTAGCTGTATGATGCTTTTTTCCTCTGCTGACATATGTATAGTGGCTTGCAGATCAAGTCTTTTTCTACAAGGGTAGCTTTTCTGATTTAGCTATAAAGCTTTCCAAGGCAAGAAACGCAAGCTAGAAAAACATCACCATCATACTAGAGTGTTTTACGCAGTGAAGTGTTTCAGTGTGTACTCAGTATTTAAATACACTTGATTGATACACTATTCCATGACAGCAGATTCCAGGGGAAAGTGCCCTCCAGGCAAGGCTAGGTGGCGCAGTAGGTTAATGCATTAAAGTTTTTCAGACGTTTAAGGTCTGCAAATTCCTGTAAATTTCCACAGGCTCCTATGTTTATTGACACATCGATGCGTTGATTAATGTGGGAG